>NC_056069.1:36184318-36487348 GCF_016772045.2 Ovis aries | reverse complement strand
GACAGAGGAGGCTGGGAATCAAAACTTGGAGAGACTGGGGGCAAAGCCACATGACATGGAGAGGGCAACGTTCCCCACCTCACCAGCAGAAACTCATCACCTCCAGAACCTCTATGTGTCAGCACTGGTGGAGCAGAAGTACCCAACAGGAGAGGCGGCACTGCCCTGATCCAGATCTAGAAGGTCTGTAGGATGGCAAACAGGGAGGCGGCAGAGACATCCGAGCCCAGTAGTTATAGCATGTGCAACAGTGGTGACGTGTCCGTAGGCACCTGAGATGTGGAAAGTGACCTGCCGAGAGCTTAGCAGGCTTGGCAGGGATGGCAGCAGCAGGATCCAAGCGGTAGAAGAGGAAAAAATGTGTCAGAATATTGTTGTTTTTCAGTCACCAAGTTGTGTCCGACTTTGTGACCCTGTGGACTTCAGCGTGCTAGACTTCCCTGTCCCTCATCCTCTCCCAGAGTTCATCCAAGTTCATGTCCACAGAACTGGTGATGCCATCCATCCAACCATCTCATCTTCTGTCACCCTCTTCTTTGCCTTCAATCTTTCCAAGCCTGAGGGTCTTTTTTTCCCCTCAGCATCGGGTCAGAATCATAGTTCTTTGAAAAATGCCCACAGTGGATAAAATGTTTGGAAAGGTTTATTCAAAACAGAGGCAGGAGAAAAGACAACTAATAATCTTTGAAGAAGTTTTTCAGATATTTAACAATGTTCATTTCATTTATTCTTTTAAAAAGTACTTGTTGAAAGTATCAACTCTGAATCTGAAATAAGGCATTATCTGAATCTATTTATGTAATTTTTATCAAGTGCATCACAATGTATTAAGTGTTTCAACACAAACATTGAGCCTGGCAAGTCAATTACTAGGCTTTCAATCTCATAAATGAAAACAGATTTTATTCACCAAATCACTATTACAGAAATCTTAAATGACTACAAATTTTGAATTTAAAACGTCTTACTGTTGTCGTAGATTCTTAGATTATGGAACTGAAAGTATCCTACCAAGGGTTAGGAGCGGTGGCATAATTCATGATGAAAATGTAAGGAAAAATAAAAAGGGGGAGAATTGTACAAAGTTGGAGATATGACAAAGATGAAAGATGCTGAATGTTGTTTGTTGTTGTTTAGTTGCTCATTCGTGTCTGACTCTTTTGCAACCCCATGGACTGTAGCCCGCCAGGCTCCTCTGTCCATGGGATTTCCCAGGCAAGCATAACAGAGTGGGTTGCCATTTCCTTCTCCAGGAGATCTTCCTGACACAGGGATTGAACCTGTGTCTTCTGCATTGCAGACTGATTCTTTACAGCTGAGCCTCTGGGGAAGCATAGAGCTCTTAAATACATCAAATAGCTAAGCTAAGTAGTCTTCTCCAAGAGGTGCTGTTGGTGTCAGTTACCACCAATGACAGTCTATTATTATATATAATACTGGTACCCCAATATTAATCACCAACTCTTTATCACCAATGACTAGTAAATCCTTAACTAATTTCATTCTGGTCAACTGACCATAAGATGTAAATGGTTCAAATACAGTGAGCATTAAGATAGAGATATGCACAGAACATACGGAAAGAATACACAGGAAAAGCATTCTTTAAAATTTTGAGCGGTTTTACTTGGATGTAATTGATGTAGAATGAACTGTACATATGAAGTGTACACTGATAATTTTAGGCATTTAGACACTTATGAAACCATCAACAAAATCAACATACTACATATTATCATCCCCCAGTTTTCTTGTACTTCTTGGTAATCCTTCCCTTTTCCTGTCCTTCAGTTCAGTTCTGTTCAGTCGCTCAGTCGTGTTCGACTCTTTGAGACCCCATGAATCACAGCACTCCAGGCCTCCCTGTCCATCACCAACTCCCAGAGTTCACTCAGACTCACCTCCATCGAGTCGATGATGCCATCCAGCCATCTCATCCTCTGTCGTCCCCTTCTCCTCCTGCCCCCAATCCCTCCCAGCATCAGAGTCTTTTCCAATGAGTCAACTCTTCGCATAAGGTAGCCAAAGTACTGGAGCTTCAGCTTCAGCATCATTCCTTCCAAAGAAATCCCAGGGCTGATCTCCTTCAGAATGGACTGGTTGGATCTCCTTGCAGTCCAAGGGACTCTCAAGAGTCTTCTCCAACACCACAGTTCAAAAGCATCAATTCTTCAGTGCTCAGCCTTCTTCACAGTCCAACTCTCACATCCATACATGACCATACATACATGCCATGATCTTCGTTTTCTGAATGTTGAACTTTAAGCCAACTTTTTCACTCTCCTCTTTCACTTTCATCAAGAGGCTTTTAGTTCCTCTTCACTTTCTGCCATAAGGGTGGTGTCATCTGCTTATCTGAGGTTATTGATATTTCTCCTGGCAATCTTGATTCCAGCTTGTGTTTTTTTCCAGTCCAGAGTTTCCCATGATGTCCTCTGCATAGAAGTTAAATAAGCAGGGTGACAATATACAGCCTTGATGTACTCCTTTTCCTATTTGGAACCAGTCTGTTGTTCCATGTCCAGTTCTAACTGCTGCTTCCTGACCTGCATACAGATTTCTCAAGAGGCAGGTCAGGTGGTCTGTATTCCCATCTCTTTCAGAATTTTCCTGTCCTTACCCAACCTGTACTGCTGTTCTACTGTCCCCAGGAAATCAATGATCTGCTTTCTATCATTATAAATTATTTTACATTTTCTCGAATTTAATGGAGTCATACTCAGTTCAGTTCAGTCACTCAGTTGTGTCTAACTCTTTGTGACCCCGTGGACTGCAGCCTGCTAGCCTTCCCTGTCCTTCACCAACTCCTGGAGCTTGCTCAAACTCATGTCCATTGAGTTGGTGATGCCATCCAACCATCTCATCCTCTATCATCCCCTTCTCCTTTTGCCCAGCATTAGGGTCTTCCAGTGAGTCAGTTCTTTGCATCAGGTGGCCAGAGTATTGGAGTTTCAGCTTCAGCATCAGATCTTTCAATGAATATTCAGGACTGTTTTCCTTTATGATTCACTGGTTTGATTTCCTTGCAGTCCAAGCACCTTTCAAGAGTCTTCTCCAACACCACAGTTCAAAAGTATCAATTCTTCAGCACTTAGCTTTCTATATAGTCCAGCTCTCACATCCATACATGACTACTGGAAAAACCATAGCTTTGACTAGACAGACTTTTGTTAGCAAAGTAATGTCTCTGCTTTTTAATATGCTGTCTAGGTTGGTCATAGCTTTTTTTCCAAGGAGCCAGTGTCTTTTAATATCATGGCTGCAGTCACTACCTGCAGTGATTTTGGAGCCCAGAAAAATAAAGTCTGTCACTGTTTCCATTGTTTCCCCATCTATTTGCCATGAAGTGATGGGACTGGATACCATGATCTTGTTTTTCTGAATGTTGAGTTTTAAGCCAACTTTTTCACTCTCCTCCATAGAGCATATCCTTTTTTTGTTTTATTTCACTCAATGTAATTATTTGAGATTCATTTATGTCAGGTGTCTCAATATGGAAAGGTGTTATCTAATTGAGAGTGGAAGCAAGCTTGAGACTTAGAAGTGATATTTATATTTAGCCAGAGAGCAAAAACAAATGATAGTATTCTAAGTAGAAGAAATAGCAAGAGCAAAGGCAAGCATTCACACTCGTGCGTGTGTGTGTGTGTGTGCATGCATGTGTTGGGGATGAAGGAGAAAGTAGTACATCAGGGTGGCCATAGTGCTAAATGAAGGGAACACAGGCCATGAGATGGCAAAATAAAGAGTGCAAGTTAGCAGGGCAAACCGATGTCACTGGTGCTGAAAACAGATGCCAGAAGACTTAAAAGGACTGAAAAAGTATACTTCAGATTGTATGATGCTAATTGAAGTTGTCAAGTGTGACCTACTTTCTATTTTTGCTTAATTTTCATCTGCCCAACAGAATGTGTGTGATTACATATAATATATGTGTGTGTGTTAGTCGCTCAGTCATGTCTGACTCTTTGCGACCCCATGAACTGTATAGCCCACCAGGCTCTTCTGTCCATGGAATTCTTCAGGCAAGAATATTGGTGTGGGTTGCCATTTCCTTCTCCAGGGGATCTTCCTGACTCAGGAATTGAACCTGGATCTTCCACATTGCAGGCAGATTCTTTACTATCTGAGCCACCAGAGAAGTCCATATATAATATATATGATATAAATGATATATCATCAAATTTATATATAACCACTGAGTTGATTATATGTAATTATAGGTTGTATAATTACATATAGGCTCACTAGATTTGATAATATGTCATACAGATCATCATGTATATTGCATGATATATAAAATCACTAAATTTGTTAACTTTACTGTACATTTGATTAGTATGCAGCTGTAAGCACTTACTTATAGTTCAGTATTGTTTTCTTAATTGTTCAGGTAGCCTTGTTGCCTTCTTGGGCATCCTGATGATTTCTGACAGTTTAAATACTTATGTGGACTGCGGTATGATTAATAGCGTCTCAGAACTGTTTGGGTTTTATGTAATTTATTCCTTTTTAGTGAGCAGAGAGAGTTTGCGGCTGGGGAGTCACAAGGCCTGGCTTTCACCCATTCTCTGCCCAACTAGCTGGGGGGCCTTGTCTGTGCCTTCTTTCTCTCATTTTGAAAACCCAGGCTTTGGAATTAATGTTTTCCTAGTGCTTTACTGGGGCAGTGCAATATGATGGCAAGATGATGGCACCAGAACCCAGGACTCCTGGCTGGTGACTCTCAATCCCCAGTGTGCCCGTTGACAGCAGCATGGGACTCAGTCCTCTCATCTGTTCAATGGGGCTAATAACACCGTCTCTGCTGGTTTCATCAAGATGCCACCTGGATTAAATGAGCATGAGTTGGAAAGTAAACTAATGGTAATAGTGCTGTCCAGTTCTCAAGTTCATGACCAAGGGCCACAAGGCGCTCCCGTGACTTTCTCAGAGTCTTACTTTTCCTAGTTCCTTCCTGTTCTTTGGTGAATGTTACAGTGTTACCATGACATATTAATCTGTTTATAACATACATAACAATAATACTTACTATAGTATCATTCATCCTACAAACTCATCAGTGTGCCATAATGTTCAGTATTGTCTCCAAGAGTCAAAAAGTATCCTTTATGCTCTCAGTTGCTGTATGGTTTATGAAAAGGACAAAGCAAAACATGTTTCCTTGAGTTAGCAGAATAGAAGAGCCTAAGTATGGTCTTTTGTAGTAGGAGCTACCTAAAACCAATAAATAAATAACTTAAATAAATAAGTTACAATGCCACTTTCGGAACAGGGGTCACCATTTAACCTTGGACTGGGTGTAGGAAGAGGTGAGAGCGGGGAGAGGTGAGACTGGACTCAGGAAATTAAATTAAACAATAAATAATGGCAGACCCTGCTCCTGTCATCATTTCTCACCAGACCCAATAAGACTTTGAAAGGAGGGCTCTGTGGAATTCATTTTAAGTCTTGGGGAAACAACATGCAGTCTAAATATCTGCACATAAAAATGTGAGGGGCAGGAGGGTGGGTCAGGAGGTGTCAGACAGCACTAGGATCCCAACCCAGCTCCCCAGCCCTTTCCCAGTAAATACAATTATGTACAGTTAGCCCTGATGGTGACAATGCTGCAACTGGAAGTCCCTAGAACTTCCCATCTGGGGCAATTTTTCTTAAGGAAATAGCATTGTTTTTCCAAAATTTATTCCACTAGCAGAAGAAATACATTGCATTTGAGTTAGACTATTAGTTTAGATAAAAGCTCTTCTTTACCAAGTAAAACCCGGAAAAGTAAAGGGACTCCTGGACTCCCCACCCCAAATAAGAGCAGAGACATGAAGGGGCAGATCCAGCTGCTTGATTTCTTTTTTAACTTTGCACAGATACTTATTTGGCTCCTATATTATGGAAGACACTTTACAAACCCTGTAGGAATACAAAGCTAAAAAAAAATAATAAGAAGACGTCTTCTCAGGAGGCATCCAACATAGACAAGCATAGAAGTAAACTCCAAGACAGAATGAGGTGAAGTCACTCTTAGTGGAGTCCAAAGAAACGAAAGATCACTGGCTTCGTGGAAGAGAAGGCATTTGAGAGGAGCCTGGAAAGATGGCAGAAGCTTGAAAGACAAATAGGGATGGATGGGAAATTATCAAAAAGTACAGAAGTGTGAAAATAATGTGTCTTTTTCCAGTTTGGTTCAAGAATGGTGGGACAGCGAGGGCTGGGGCTGGAAAGACAAGTTGGAGCTGTGTTGTAGACGGATTTGTGCTGGGCTGCGGGGTTCATTATATTTTAGATGGTGTCCAACAGGGGACCCTAGAGGCTTCATCATGGGATTGAAATGATTGCAGGATTGAATGATTGGAAAGTGGAGGCTCAGAATTGGGTGAGCAGGATGGATTTGGTGAGACTGCCAAGCATACTGGGATAGGAACTGAAACCAAGAGAAAGAGGCCAATTTAACCACTATTGTGGAAATAGAGTCAGCAGGACATGACACCTCTTTAGATGAATAGGTGAAGAAGAAAAACGTGGGCTTAGGAATCAAAGATAATTGCAGGGACTTCCCTCATGATCCTATGGTTAAGACTCTGCACTTCTGCTGTAGTGGGTGTGGGTTCAATCCCTGGTCAGAGAACTAAGATTTCATATGCTGGGCTAAAAAGAAAAAAAAGAGAAGAAAGAGAGATAATTGCAAAAGAACTGGGATACATAGAAAGAACATAATGTTGTCTTAAATACCCTTGGAAATACTTCAAAAAGAAGGTTCCTGGGCACAAGAAAGAGAACTTGGGAGTAAAATAGTGGGCATTTGTGATAGATTGCTTTTCCAGTGAGATTCAGCTTCTCTTGGAGGAAAATGGAGAATGAAGAGCCTGGGGATTCCCCAGATAAGACATTCTAGCCAGAGCTTCATTGAACTAAAGGATCTGAAGTTTGGGCTGCATGGTGATAGAACCAAAACCAGTGGGGCTAAAGGATGAGAATAGTAGAAAGGGGTTTGGGTTGGGGGAGGTTCGGCTCAGGAGGAATAAGAAAGAAAGATGGAAGACAAAGAGATGGTGGTGTACAAGGAGAACTCCAGAGCTGGTGATCTTGGGGATGGAGACATTCTGCGTGATGAGAAGAACTAGTATGGAAATGGGCCATGTTGGGTGATGACGCAAAGACTGGAATTGTGAGTGTCAAAGAACTGGGAGGCTGTCGGCAGGGAGTAAAAAGAAAGTCCCAAGAAAAATATTCAAATAAAGTTTATATAAGGCATGTACGGAGTTTACAGGAGGTGGAGGTTGCAAAATAAAGGAAGGCTATGGCTGTATTTATAGTCTCGCATTTTTCATTGCTGCCTCCTTAATTCTTTATGAATTGAGCCAACTTGGAGCTTACTCTTACTTTATACAATCCATGTGTTTTCTCACGTCTTTGAAATAGGCCGGATGTAACATCTTTTTCTTTTATTTTTCTTTGTTAATCCTGTTCCTGGGGAAACATCTACTGCAATGTCTTTTGCCAACTGATATTTTTCTTAATCTTTGCTATCTTTGCCAAGGTTAATCTAAATACCTCACACCTGGCCCGAAATTTGCAATACAAACTTCATTCCTCTGGCCGAAAAGCAAAGAAGGGCAAGGGAAACAAGTAAGAGAGGCTTCAGGTCGGGGTGGGTGGGGACAGATGAGTGGGAGAAAGCAGGCAAACAGATTTTAAACCATAGTGGATGCCATTATGTATGACTTCAGCATTTGAAAATTATATAAAAACCAGAGTTGGTTGGTTTTTGTTTGTTTGGGTAGGTGAGTTTTTTCTTTCTCAGATGGTCTCAGGAGACAAAGACATGGTATCAAGACAGAATTTTGTCTGGACAAAGATGTATATCAAAAGGAGAAAAAAATAACCCAGACTTTATGTTTTGCTTTGATTCTACAATGCTGAAGTTGTACACTCAGAGCTCTAAGTTGCACTAGAACCTTTTCTAACATCCATACGTGCTGTGTCCCCACAAACAAAATCAGGAACCCTTTCAGCCTCAACCCTTCTGAGATGGTAGCACATCCTCTGCAGGGGTCTTCCCTCCCCTTTTCAGTTTTCTGACTAGCAGTGGAGGTAGAGGAGGAAAGCCCAAGACACTTGCTGTTGTTAAATTACCAAGTCTTGTTTGACTCGTGCGACCCCATGGACAGCAGCAGGCCAGGTTTCCCTGTCCTTTACCATCTCCCAGAGTTTATGGAAACTCATGTCCATTGAGTTAATGATGCCATCCAACCATCTCGTCCTCTGTCGCCCGAGATGCTAATTAGGCTAATAAACCCACTTAGAATAGAAAGTCTGCCTCATTTTTTTCAACATCTAAATCCTATATCATCTTCTGGAAGAGGATGGAAGAGGAATTGGAATGACAGTGTAGTACTAGTCTCTTTCCTCCAAGATTTGTCCTGGTCGAACCAGAAAGGTGCAGCTGATTTTTTGCAGCTGACATGAAAGGCATCCCTCCAGGGGCAGTGAGAACATTCTTGCTGGAGAAGTTAGCTGGGTGCAGCTCTCTCCCTGTGGATGAGTCACTCGACTCAAAGTAGACAGGTAATCACACTGCTGCTGCTGCTGCTGCTAAGTCGCTTCAGTCGTGTCTGACTCTGTGCGACCCCATAGACGGCAGCCCATCAGGCTCCCCTGTCCCTGGGATTCTCCAGGCAAGAACACTGGAGTGGGTTGCCATTTCCTTCTCCAATGCATGAAACTGAAAAGTGAAAGTGAAGTCGCTCAGTTGTGTCCGACTCTTCGAGACCCCATGGACTGCAGCCTACCAGGCTCCTCCGTCCATGGGATTTTCCAGGCAAGAGTACTGGAGTGGGGTTGCTATTGCCTTCTCCAGGTAACCACACTAGTGAGAGATAAAAGTGGTTTCTGATGAAGAGAGCTTGGCAGGAGGAAAAGGCAAAACATGGGCTTTAGAGCTTGCAGTTTTAAGTTTATAGTCTGGTTTTAACAACTAAAGTCTCACTTTTGAATGCAAATAAAGAACATCTATTTTGTTCTTTCTTTGTAACATTCTCCTGCAACTCTCTCTCTCTCTTTTTCTCTTTTTACAGGGAAAGAGGAATAAATAATTTCTAAAACAGGCAATGGCGCTCTGACTTAAACCTCATGTTTCAATTCTTTAAGACAATTTCCCCCTTATTGAATCAAGAGTTGAATGGAGAATTGTTGTATTTTTGTTCTCTTTTTGCTTCATGCTAATGAAATATCTTTTTCTGTTTATCTTTTAAAAGACTGTGTTTAATCACACATGAATGGGATTTTCTTTGGTTAGATGGACTTGTATAACTTAGCTAACCTTTGAAAGGTGGGGAAAAGGAAACTGTTTAAAAAAAGAAAAGAAAACCTGTGTTGGACTGAGCTTAGACACATATCCACACACACAGGCACATACTATTGATATTTTTCTTTTACCTGGAGACCACCAAGATTGCACCGTTGCTGGAGAGCTGGTCTGGTTTTTGTTTGGATTGGGTATTTTTATTTTTAATATTTGTCTTCTGAGTCAGAGGTGGTTATCTCTTAAAAGAAAAATTTGATGGCTTGAAAGCTGGATGTTTGTGCTTTCCCTTTGGAAATGTTAACATTTAAGTAGCCTTCAATGTGCTTCAAAGTTAGCACCCCACTAAGATAAATTAGTGACCTTCCCCCAACCCCACCCCTGCCCTGTTGCACTGGTGCAATTACCTCCCCGTGGCTGGCTGGGAGCCCCCTCTGTCCTGAACTGGGTGATTCTGTAGGAGATTCGGTGGCATGAATGTCTTGCCAAGACAATGGTGGCTTTTTATGCCGATTTAGTAATCTGAAGAATGTAGCAGCCTGTCCTGAGAGGAACCTGCTTCTGTTGATATGTTTATGTGGTTTCCAGAGGTGGGGTGTGGGGTGTGGGTAGGGGTTGCAGGGAGCTGGAGTGAGGAGTGGATTGCCTGGAAATTTACAAGTCAGTTTGGACCTGATTTATTGAGACTTTATGAAAAGTTTTTTTTAATATCACTTATCCAGTTCCCTGACACATTAAGTTAAGATTGATGAAAACACAATTTTTTTTTGTTTCAAACTCTGACCCTTTTTACTCTACTCCTATGCAGCTTATGTTTCACAGGAGTTTTAAACAGCATCTTTTTCTGTTCAATTCTAAACTTTCTCTACCTTTTCTTGTCTATCTGCTGATTAAGGCACCCTGCTTTATCTATCTATCTTCTGGCTGTGTTTGTGGCTTGCACAGTCTATATAGCCACCAGCATGGTGTCAATGGGGATGAGACTGGTATCCATTTACCATGATGGGAGGCAGGGGAAGAGCCTGTGTACCACTGTGCCAGGATGAGTCAGGCAGGAGAGCATGAATGGGTCCAGCATTCATCTCCCGCTGCTGCCTGAAATACAGTTCAAATCAGATGACCTCCCAGGAGTGTCCGTCGCTGTCTCCATACATGAACGGCAACTCTTGTCTCTGCAATCCTAACACAGAGCAAATTGTCAGTATGTTCGCCACCCTACATGGAAATCTTTCTGCTGGAGAATGCGGGCACTCCCACCCATGGGGAAACACGGCATTTTTTTTTTTTTTTTAATTTTTTTTAATTTTAGTTTTTATTTTTAAAATTTTAAAATCTTTAATTCTTACATGCATTCCCAAACATGAACCCCCTCCCACCTCCCTCCCCATAACAACTTTCTGGGTCATCCCCATGCACCAGCCCCAAGCATGCTGCATCCTGCGTCAGACATAGACTGGCGATTCAATTCACATGATAGTATACATGTTAGAATGTCATTCTCCCAAATCATCCCACCCTCTCCCTCTCCCTCTGAGTCCAAAAGTCCGTTATACACATCTGTGTCTCTTTCCCTGTCTTGCATACAGGGTCGTCATTGCCATCTTCCTAAATTCCATATATATGGAAACACGGCATTTGTAGTGTAGATAACACAACTGGGCTCAGAATTCAGCTCAGCCAATCACTTAGCCTCTCTGAGCTCTGGGGCTTCCCTGGTGGCACAGACAGTAAATCTGCAATGCAGATTCCAATTTGATCTCTGGTTGAGGAAGATCCCTTGGGGAAAGGAATGGCTATCCACTGCAGTATTCTTGCCTGGGAAATCTCATGGACAGAGGAGACTGGCGGGCTATAGCCCATGGGGTCACAAAGAGTCGAACATGGCTGGGAGACTGTTGCTCAGTCCAACTCTTTGCAAACCTATGGACTGTAGCATGCCAGGCTTCCCTGTCATTCACCATCTCCTGGAGTCCGTTGAGTCAGTGATGCCATCAAACTATCTCATCCTCTGTCATCCCCTTCTCCTGTTGCCTTCAATCTTTCCCAGCATCACGGTCTTTTCCAACAAGTCAGTTCTTTGAATCAGGTGGCCAAAGTATTGGAGCTTCAGCTTCAGCATCAGTCCTTCCAATGAATATTCAGGGTTGATTTCCTTTAGGATTGACTGGTTTATTTTTTTAATTTATTTATTTTAATTGGAGGCTAATTACTTTACAATATTGTATTGGTTTTGCCATACCTCAACATGAATCCACCACGGGTGGACACTGGTTTTATCTGCTTGCAGTCCGACAGACTCTCAAGAGTCTTCTTCAGCACCACAGCTCGAAGGCATCAATTCTTCGGCATTCAGCTTTTCTTATTGTCCAGCTCTCACATCCATACATGACTACTGGAAAAACTGAGAGACTAACATTTTCATTTTCACTTTTCTCTGAGCTTCTTTGTGTTGTTGTAAAGATGAGGAGTGAGGAGGTTTATTTGTTTGTTTAGTCACTCAGCTGTGTCCGTCTCTTTGGCGACCCCATGGACTATAGCCTGCCAAGTTCCTCTGTCCATGGGATTTTCCAGGCAAGAATACTGGAGTGGGTTGCCATTTTCTTCTCCAGGGGATCTTTCCAACCCAGGGATCAAACCCACGTCTCTTGCATTGGGAGGCAGATTTTTCACCAATGAGCCATTCTTCACTACCTGGGAAGCCTTAGGAGGTTTATGTCTCTTCCTAAAAGAACTGCTTTCAGCTTTAAGGAAAATAGCAAATGATTCTCCTAGCATCATGTAGGTACCAGATAAATGTTAGAGTGAGCAGTAGACTGAACCAGCACAACTCGTGATATATTCAAGACACAACTTTCCTTTTGCTTCTCTTGGTGCCTTTAAACTTTATTTGGGATGGTGGTGGTAATGTTCCCTTAATCCAGATGAGAATCAGGCAAGCCTGTGACTTTTATGCTCATTCCGTAATGACAGCCTTGAGTTCTTTTAAGTCATGTAGTCTTGAATCAGAAGACAGAAAACGTACACTGGTGATGTTCTATGCTAGACCTGGCAGCAACTCTTCCCTTCTCTAGGGCTCTTGGTCTTCCTTAATTGATAGAATTTGATAAGAGGCTGTGCAAGAAATTTAGACACAGCTTTATCTGGGCTCCTGCTACAGCCGTGGAGAACAAAAACAAGAAACCCTGAGGGGAGCAAGTTGGTTCCTTACATGGGGTGAGGGTAGGGGAGCATCCAGGGGTCAGGCTGGAGGAGTGGCTTAGGTGATCTGTCCACCCCTTTATGGTGTTGAATGCAGGGAACATGCCCAGCACCGTGCTTCTACTTTCAACATCCTGTTTTTGTTCCCGGCCCCTCAGAAGTAGCAGTTGAGCTTTTTGTATCTTGTCCATAATTTAGCCCAACTGTACATGCAGGCAGTTATTTTTAGTCCGTTGTAGTTTCTTTATATTTCATTAGATTTATATTTTGTTGCTTGAGGAGATATTTGTCCAGTGGGGTCCCTAGTCCCAGTCCCGGCCCATCTCACACCCTGATGCTCCGCAGTAAGCCTGCAGTCTTTCTGGACTCAAGCTGTCTTCCTCCCTTCTGCCGCCCCATCACAGACTGGTCCCCCAGGCCCTGAGTGGCGGGGTGGGCAAGGGTGGGGTGGGGGAATGAGGGATGGGCAGAGAGACGTTCCTAATCAGATTCTTGGGACCTTGGGGATGGCCAAGACTTTCCCTCCTGGGAGACTCTATGCGGCTCCTCTGTCTCCTTCAGCTCCCCGGACCCATATGGCCTCATCTGTGTTCTGCCTTGGCTTCCATCAGTCCTGGGCAGCTGGCTGTCCACCTCCAGCCTCCTGCTTCCCCTGATGAAGTCCTTTTCCTCGTGACCCCAGCCCATGGCAATGCAGACTCTCCCGGTGCAGGGACACACCAGGCTCTGTGAAGAGCACCAGGCAAGACCTTCATGAGGACCTCCCCAGTCCCTCTGTGAAGGTGGAGGAAGAGAGTTCAGGGCACAGGTTTCTGCAAAAATTTCATGACAATACTCTCTTCTCTCTGCCCTCTCTGATCCCTGTGTTATGCTCCAGGTTCTCAGAGCCATTCCTTTGAAAATTGTGTGTGTGTGTGTGTGATGGTGGAAGAATCTGTCTCATATCCTCCTTGTTATCCTGATATTTATCATATTGACATCTCAGTCTAAACTGAGGCAGGAAATTTCCCCCTTTCCACATAAACACCCTGGCCTTCATTTACCACAGGAAACTTTGATTGATGGCAAAGATATGGCAGATTGGGACCCTTGCAGTGATGAAAAGCTGGTGGCTCAGGGCAAATAATGATGATTAAGGCAGTTGAAAGGAAATTGGCATTTGATATTTCAACATGAAGTCATGAGGATAAGAACAAAAGAGAGGATTAGAACAACATAGAGCTTTGTTCAATTTTATTGTTTTTATTTGGATTTCATGAGTGTTGGAGAAACAGGGCGGCTGAAAGCATCTGATATTCTTAGCAGGTCCTGAGGGTCTAAGAAGGTTCCAGATTGCAGGTTCTGTCCTAGCAGAGGCTTGGTCCAGGCTGGGCATACCCTCTGCCCATCAGCCCTCACATGGAATTTGCAGCCTGCTTCTGCAGCTCTGTGCTGTCTACGTGGCTTGTGGGGCCCTGCCTAGGTCAGTGCTCTCTGTGCTCTATTCTAGAGCCCGTCTGCTGGTCCCTCAGTCTGGGGAAGCCTCTTTGTGTTGTGAGGTGGGCCCTACACTCCCTAGAGCCTGCCTCCTGCCCCTGTACCAGGGGCCTGGGGATGCCCTTTGATGCAGCCAAAATCAGCACTTTCTCCCTGAACCCTGCCCTTGAGCAGGGAAGCCTGTTTGGGGGTGGGGGAGGGGTGGTAAAGTTTGGAGGCACAGAGAGTCCTAATCCACCTGCCCGTGGGTTGTGTGACCATGGGCAGTGTGACCGTGGGCAGTGTGAGCATGGGCTGTGTGACCGTGGGCAGTGTGACTGTGGGCTGTGTGACCGTGAGCATATTACCTAACCCCTCCAAAGCTTCTGTCTCGTCACCCCTAAAAGGGGAAAAGGATAGAGAGCATCACCCACGTGTGGTTTGCGTGATATGAAATGAGGTTGGGCACGTAAGGCAGTTAGCTCAGCACTTGGCACACAGAAAACACTGGAAAATCTTTAGCCATTATTCCATGACTTAGTTTAAAAAGGAGGAGCTCCAGCTCCCACCTCCGGAGATTCTGATTCTGGACTTTGAGTTTTCACTGCTTTCCCCAGAAGATTTATCCGTGAACAGGTTTGGAAGCCCTGCACACACCTCCCTCGGCTCTGTGGAACTGTCTTTGGCAGCCAGCTACCCAGTCTTGTTTAAGCATTTGAGGCAGCTGTGCCTCATTGTTAGCACCGAGTTCCTAGAATTAGACTGTCTGGGGTCAAATTGCTTTGCCAGGCACCACTAGTGTATACCGGGGAGGTTGATCACCCCCTCTATGCCTCTGTTTCCTCATCTGTAAGGGTATAATGATGGTGCTGCCTCATGAGATCACTGTGAGGATTCAGTGAGTTAATATGCTCAAAGTTAATGGACACATTGCTGAGAGCACAGTGAGCACTCAACAAATGGTAGCAACGATTAGGTCTACCTATTTTGATCACATACCCTGAGAAAGCCTTATAAAATATTAACAAAAATTTGAATTCTTTTCAAAACTATTTTTATTAACTAGTTAATTCCTTTTTTAAATGAAGAAAGAATAAAAATTTATTGATGAAAATGAAAAGGATGAACAACACACTGTAGCATAAACCATAACTTCAAAAATGAGCAATCCAAACTTTTCAAATTTTAATGTGTAGATGTTAAATAGCAATAATTATAAAACAAAACAGAAAATCATGCTATGTAGCTATCTGTTCAAAGCTTACTTTTCCTCTCATTTAAAATCTTTCATGGCTTTAGTTGAAAAGTCTTTTTTTTAATTTTTCTCTTTAATTTTGGAGCATGTGTAGGTTCATTGTTAAATATTTTTAAATGGCACCTTTTAAGGTTAATTAATTTTCACTACATGATCTAATTTACAGCACCATTTCTAAGATAATTTTTAAATTTGAACATGAAGGTAATTTTTTCTTTCTTTTCTTTTTTTTTTGGGGGGGGGGCTATTCTTTCCCATAAAGAAAGGTCATTGAGGTTATCAAAGAGAAAGAATAAACAATTTAAATACCTTGCTTTCTAAAAAGTATTTTTAAAGACTTTCTGCTGCACAATCTATAAAATTCTAATAGACTCCAGAACTAAGTTCAACCAATTTACAGTTAAGTTGACGTGTGTACTTGGGATCCACAGCCTGAGTTTCAAGTGCCATTAAAAGTAACCATGGTGAGCATATTGATTCAAAACATCTTTGTATGTCTCCTTTATTATTTCCTTAGGATAAATAATCAGAAGGAGAATGGCTGAGTTAAAAGATATGCCCCTTATTACGGTTTGTTGAATATCATAAACTTGCATTTCTAAAAATCTGAACCAGTTCCTCTTTGCACCAGCTGTATGTGAGAAGGCTTGTTTCACCAATACTCATAACAACACTTGTTGATATCATGTCTAACAAGATTAAATAATACCATATTGCCTTAAACATACAACTTTATGTACTGAATTAGTGAGGCTGAACACTTTAAATCTATTTATTGACCATTTATATTTATTTTGGGGCTTCCCAGGTGGCAATGGCACCCCACTCCAGTACTCTTGCCTGGAAAATCCCATGGATGGAGGAGCCTGGAAGGCTGAAGTCCATGGGGTCACTGAGGGTCAGACACGACTGAGTGACTTCACTTTCACTTTTCACTTTCATGCATTGGAGAAGGAAATGGCAACCCACTTCAGTGTTCTTGCCTGGAGAATCCCAGGGACGGTGGAGCCTGGTGAGCTGCCATCTATGGGGTTGCACAGAGTCAGACAGGACTGAAGCGACTTAGCAGCAGCAGCAGCAGCAGCAGCAGGTGGCTCCAGCAGTGAAGAACCTTCCTGCAATGCAGGAGGTGCAAGAAACATGGGTTCAATTCCTGGGTCAGGAAGATCCCCTGGAGGAGGGCATGGCAACCCACTCCAGTATTCTTAACAGGAGAATCCCATGGACAGAGGAGTCTGGAGGGTTTCTAGGAGGTGAACATGACTCAACACATGCACATTCATTTTATAAGTTATATGTTCAAGTCCTTTGACTGTTTTTTGGGTTGTCCTCCTTTTCTTATTAATTTATAAAATTTTACATATATTGAAGAATAATATCCTCTCAAAGACATTACAATAATTTTTCTTAGTTTGTTCTTTATCTTTTGGGGTGTACTGGAATTTAAAAATTTTTGCAACTTAAAATTTTCCTTTATAATGTTATTGCTTTCCTTTATGATAGGTCTTACTAATCTCAAGTTTCCATAAATATTGTCTTAAAAATATCTAATTCTTTAAGGTTTTAAGCAGGATTTACTTGGCTTTTTCAAAGAGATGAACATTTATTCCAGTACCATGTGTAAATAACACTGAGAATAGTTCCTAGTACATCAGTTCAGTTCAGTCGCTCAGTCGTATCCGACTCTTTGTGACCCCATGAATTGCAGCACGCCAGGCCCCCCTGTCCATCACCAACTCCCAGAGTTCACTCAGACTCATGTCCATCGAGTCTGTGATGCCATCCAGCCATCTCATTCTCTGTCGCCCCATTCTCCTCCTGCCCCCAATCCCTCCCAGCATCAGAGTCTTTTCCAATGAGTCAACTCTTTGCATGAGATGGCCAAAGTATTGGAGTTTCAGCTTTAGCATCAGTCCTTCCAAAGAACACCCAGGACTGATCTCCTTTAGAATGGACTGGTTGGATCTCCTTGCAGTCCAAGGGACTCTCAAGAGTCTTCTCCAACACCACAGTTCAAAAGCATCAATTCTTCGGTGCTCAGCTGTCTTTAGAGTCCAACTGTCACACCCATACAAGACCACTGGAAAAACCATAGCCTTGACTAGATGGACCTTTGTTGGCAAAGTAATGCCTCTGCTTTTGAATATGCTATCTAGGTTGGTCATAACTTTCCTTCCAAAGAGTAAGTGTCTTTTAATTTCATGGCTGCAATCACCATCTGCAGTGATTTTGGAGCCCCCAAAAATAAAGTCTGACACTGTTTCCACAGTTTCCTCATCTATTTCCCATGAAGTGATGGGACCGGATGCCATGATCTTCGTTTTCTGAATGTTGAACTTTAAGCCAACTTTTTCACTCTCCTCTTTCACTTTCATCAAGAGGCTTTTTAGTTCCTCTTCACTTTCTGCCATAAGGGTGGTGTCATCTGCATATCTGAGGTTATTGATATTTCTCCCAGCAATCTTGATTCCAGCCTGTGTTTCTTCCAGTCCAGCGTTTGTCATGATGTACTCTGCATAGAAGTTAAATAAGCAGGGTGACAATATACAGCCTTGATGTACTGCTTTTCCCATTTGGAACCAGTCTGTTGTTCCATGTCCAGTTCTAACTGTCGCTTCCTCTACTAGCTTTGTTTGTAGTGATGTTTTCTAAGGCCCACTTGACTTTACATTCCAGGATGTCTGGCTCTAGGGGAGTGATCACACCATTGTGATTATCTTGGTTTTGAAGATCTTTTTTGTACAGTTCTTCTGTGTATTCTTGCCACCTCTTCTTAATAGTAGGAACAAAATTGCTTGGAATCAGTGAATAGATATTTTAGATACTTTCTCATTTAGGAGGACTTCCCAGGTGGTATTAGTGGCAAAGAATCCACCTGCTAATTCAGGAAATGCAAGAGATGCAGTTTTGATTCCTGGCTCGGAAAGGTCCCCTGGAGTAGAAAATGGCACCCCACACCGGTATTCTTGCCTGGAAAATCCCATGGACAAAGGAGACTGGCGGGTTACAGTCTATGGGGCAGCAAAAAGTCAGACACAACTGAGTGACTGAGCACAGCATATTTATAAATTAATGTGAATTTAATCTAGGACTCCCTTTTATTTCAACACTGAAGAATAGACTAAATATATATTGCAAAATATCACAAACCTTGAAGGAATTAGCCTGTGGATAGAAGAAACTAGACCATGGGTATTATGGAATCATCCCTTTATGTGACAAGAGCCACTTGGGTCTTGCCTGTCCAATGGCTACTTCCCACTTTCCTTCTTTTTCTTTTTCAAATATTATTTAGGCATGGATCAGTAACATGTTCAAGGAAGCTGGTCCCAGGGTAAAAACCATGAATCATCTAACCATAGAATAGTAATCCTCATTCATTTTTATCAATAATTGTTTTAAAGGTGGGCATATAACAACTGAGCTCTGGTTAGTGGGCCCTGAGGGAAAATCTACTGGGAACCTATGGAAACAGTCACATTCTCATAGCAAAGGAAAGATGTTCAATGGGAGTTTCCTTCCCCATTCTTTCCCAACACACACACACGCGCACGCACACACACACACACACACACACACACACACACACACACCTTCCTCCCTTTGGATATCATCACATGAGGTGGTGATGCTTGGGACTGTGGCAACCATCTTGCCAACATGAGGGGAAAATGTTGGAGTCTCAATAGTGTTGACTTTCTAAAATAGCCCATTCTCTAGTCTTCTTGTTATGTGAAATGCTGAACCCCCATCTTAAAAACTATTTACTTTTTTATGGCATCCTTGGTGAGCCACTCAAACTTTCTGGGATTTAGTTTCTGTGAAATAGCTTCGGTGAACTGGATATTCATCAAGGTCCTCTCTACATTCAGAACACTGTGATTCCAACTAGTCCCTGGAGCGTCTTTCTCCTCTTTATTCTAAGAAAAAGTACTTTAAGTGCTGAAATACAGAGAGTGATCATTAACACCTGTAGAGCACATTTCACATACATTATCTCTCATAATCTTTGTAACAACTGTGAGAAGTAAGCATACTCATTTGCAGATTTTAAAAATTGAGGCTTAGAGACATACCAAGTCCTCTCCGCTAAGTGCTGAGCTGCTGCTGCTGCTAAGTCACTTCAGTCATGTCTGACTCTATGCGACCCCATAGACGGCAGCCCACCAGGCAACCCCGTCCCTGGGATTCTCCAGACAAGAACACTGGAGTGGGTTGCCATTTCCTTCTCCAATACATGAAAGTGAAAAGTGAAAGTGAAGTGGCTCAGTCGTGTCTGACTCTTCTTTGCGACCCCATGGATTGCAGCCCACCAGGCTCCTCCATCCATGGGATTTTCCAGGTAAGAGTACTGGAGTGGGGTGCCATTGCCTTCTCCTAGTGCTGAGTTGAGACTTCAACAAACCCAGCTTCTCCGGCTCCAACTCCATTCCTCCTTTCCCTGTGCCTCACAGCCGCAGGCACCATTATCTTTGGTTGGTTTATAGCAGCAGACAAACTTCCAATGTGATTAATTTCTCCTTGCTGTCCAGATGATCACTGATCACTCTGAGAGCAACTCCACGAGCAGCCAGAGAGTCCAAAAGGAATGTTACCACCCACCACTGGATTCTTTTTTTAAATGAACTTACAGGGTCAGGCTGTGATGTTTATATGAGAGGAGATAAAGTACACCTGTTCTTTGGGGAATATACTTTAAGGAAAGGAGAATATATGACTTATTTTGGATAGGATATTTATAACCTACTAATCTATAAACTAAATGATGAATTGCCTAAAGTCAGAGTTCTGCAGGCCCTGGCAGAATAGAGTTTACACCCTGATCATGTGGTCCCAGCATGAGAGGAAGAGGTAAGAGATGGTTATGACAGGTGGGGGTGGCCTCTATACTCATCACAACTTGTTGCTGATGAGTAACTGCTGCAGAACCTGGGGACATATACCTGCTGTCTCCGTCTCTTGAGCCTGTAGTCTTTGTAGCCACAGGAAGGCTCACTTTATCTAGGCCTCCCACTCACTCTGTAGGTGAGGAAGTTGCCTTTATGGTCATATCCTGAGCATCTAGCACAGAATCTGGCCCATAACAGGCACCCAATAAATATTTTCTGCATCCTGTTGTTAATGAAGGAAGTTGAAGCCTGAAGAGGTGAAGTGCCTTGTTCGAAGTAAAATAACTAATAAATGACACAGCCCAGACTTCTGGTCTCCTCAGGCCCATCTGATAGATTTAACTCCAGTAAAACTGGAAATGCAGACTTTGTTGGAGGTCAGAAATATCACTACACATGGGAAAACCATTGTTTTAATTGCCTCAAAATGTCTGGGATCCAATATAAATACATCACTCATTTTAAAAGGAGCCAAATATGTCTTCCAGGTTGAGTAGCAACATGGCTAGAATGACTGGAATAACTCTGGGAGCATTTAGGAAATGTTATGAAAACGGAAAATGTTATGGAAATCTGTCTGTCTCTGATGGCTCAACTGAGGGTGCAAGGTGGTCTCTGTCATCCTGAACAATCCCTTCTCTCTGACTGGTGGAAACTTGGTTACCCTCAGAAAAATGCCCACTGGGCCACAGGCATAACTTTCTTACAACACCTCATCTCTAATATGTCAATGGCTTAAATGTGATCCCATGAGTCACTTAAAGGTGGAAGAATATTACGTACCATAAACAGATTCTGAAGAGATTTTATGAAGAGTCAGAGAAGGGTTCAGTCACTTCAACTTGGTAATGAAGGAGAGAAGGAAAGGAGAAAGGACTATTAGTTCCTTGAGGGCAGATAATTAACAGTTCATTGTATCAGGTATGTAGCAGGCAAATATGTTGAATAAATGAAAATTAGTCTTAATTTTCATATGTAATGTCAATGCATATTTTAATGCATATGTAAACCAAATCTTTGGCTCAAACAGTAAAGAGTCTGCCTGCAATGCAGAAGACCCAGGTTTGGTCCCTGGGTCAGGAAAATTTCCTGGAGAAGGGAATGGCAACCCACTCTAGTACTCTTGCCTGGAGAATTCTATGGATGGAGGTGTCTGGCAGGCTACAGTCCTTGGGATCACAAAGAGTTGGACACGACTGGGCGATTAACACTTTGACTTTCATGTATGCATATATTAAATCTATACATATATTTATGTATTATATGGATATCATTGGTTGGATGGAGCTAACTCTATATTCCCTAGTTTCTTCTAGCTGAGTCACTGACCATCTTTCTTGTTTTAATACTAACTCAAGGTCTCCCAAACTTGGAGCCCAACACGGTCAGCCTAAATGGTCCCATTCTAGGTCTTTGAGTGGCAGAGAAGATGGGATTTATGAATGTAGCAAGATGTTTTCTGAAGGCAGCTGGTGAAGAAATTTCTTCTCTCTTCTATGTAAGCCACCTGGAGAGAGTCCCTCTTCCAGAGGCTATTGTACTGCACAAATCCAGAGGACACTGTTGTCACTGTATTTAATTTAGTTCCATGAGTGTTGTACCCTGGAGTTGTGCAACATGGCAGGCCTACCAGTGGACATGCGAGGAAGCATATATTTCCTGGAAACTGCTGACCACCATCTTGTAGGGGCAGCCAGCCTTAGGGTTCAACACTACCTGCAGAAGACAGATTGGAGAGAGAGGATGAACCTGGCCTTTGGTTACACTGTCGAGCTAGAGTCAAGCCTCCATGAACCATTCTGTTTCATTCGCAGGTGGTGTCAAATTTCATCCATTGTTTAAATCTGTTTGAATCAAGTTTCAATATGACTTGCAACCCAAACGGTCCAAACAGACACACAGAGAGGAATGAATAGATTAGATCCGTAGCATTCTCATCAGTGGAGGCACCCAGGTCAGACCACTTGGATCTCAGAAGGAGGATTTTGTCCTCAGTGTCCAATTTCATGCCCTATTTATAGTTACCAGATAATTATCAAGTGTCTGTTTCAGCATGGAATGGACATGAGAATGTCTACACACATTTAACAGTTCTCTTCAACAAACTTTACCCAAACTTCCTTTATATCAGGCACTCTGCTAAGTGCAAAGTCATAAAATATACATTTAAAATATCCCATGTGTTTAAGACATGAACAAGACAAGAACTCAGCCTTTAGGAACTTGTAGTTTTCTGGACAGCAGGGGTTGTAGGGGAGGCAGGAGAAAGAAGGAGGCCCCAAATGTCTCCTGTCATATAAGGCACAATTGTTAAAGGAAAAAAACGAAGGGCAAATACATTGCCTAGGAGGGAGAAACCAACTCCAAGTTAGGGCATCGCTTTGGGGTCAAGAGTAAGTTTGCTATGAGCTGGACTTGAAGAATTCACAGAATTTCATTAGCCGGCAATAAGGATGAGGGCATCCCAGGCAACAAAGGGTAAGAAAAGGCCAGAAGGCAGGAAATTACAGATGAATAATCCAGTGTGGCAAATGCTGGTATGTGGGAGTGAGGTATTGACAGGGCAAGCTGGAAGGTAGAAAGGGCCCAGAGTGTAGTGGACCCTGGAAGGTTTTTGAAGGAGCTGGACTTTACTTTAATAATATAATAGTGATCATACAAATAATAATAATAGTATGAACATTTGTAGTAATCATACAAATAATAGAATAGTGATCATACAAGTATATGTTATGTGTGTGTGTGTATGTGTGTGTGTTAGTCGTGTCTGACTCTTTTCGACCTCACGAACTGTAGCTCACCAGGCTCCTCTGTCCATGGAACTCTCCAGACAAGAATACTGGAGTGGGTAGCCATTCCCTTCTCCAGGGGGTCTTCCTGACCCGGGGATCCTGACTTGGATCACTTCCTGACCCAAGTCTCTTGCACTGCAGGCAGATTCTTTACCCTCTGAGCCACCAGGGAAGCCCACACATATATGTGTGCATACACACACACACATATATGTTAGGAATTAGACTAAGTTTATATATATTATATAGACCAATATGGAGAAGGCAATGGCACCCCACTCCAGTACTCTTGCCTGGAAAATCCCATGGACGGAGGAGCCTGGTAGGCTGCAGTCCATGGGGTTGCTAAGAGTCGGACATGACTGAGCGACTTTACTTTCACTTTTCACTTTCATGCATTGGAGAAGGAAATGGCAACCCACTCCAATGTTCTTGCCTGGAGAATCCCAGGGACAGGGGATCCTGGTGGGCTGCTGTCTATGGGGTCGGACAGAGTCGGACACGACTGAAGTGACTTAGCAATAGCAATAGACCAATATGTATGGACTAATTTAATATACATTACTTTAAATATAATAAATATACAAACTAAATTATATATATATGGACTAATTTAATCTTTGTGACAACTTGATGGACTAAGTACCAGAATTGTTATTCCCATTTCATAGGTAAGGAAACTGAAGCATAGAGAGGCTAGGTAAGTTATCTGAGATCATACTGCTAAAAAGTGGTAAAGAAGGGAGTGAAAACCAGCTCTGAGGTTGGTCTGAGGACTCCAGGGTACTCAACAGAATATTGATGTGGCTCTGGTGACCCAGGCACTGCTGTGGGTAACAGAGAGAAGTCAGGTTGTCCCAGTAGCTCAGGTAAGAGACAACAAGGGTCTCATTAGATCAGCGGCACAGAGAAGGCAGAGGGGAGAGTGGAAGAAGAATACAAAGGAGAGAGGCTTCATACAAGGATTGTAAACTGACATCAGTCTCACAGTCTGGCCTGTGGTGTTTAACAGATTGAGCTTTGAATGCATTTTGATGGAGGATGTACCATCTGTTTCCCTGTTGTCACTCCCAGACCTTTCCTATATTTCTCTCTCCAGCCTGACTTTTGGAGGCCAATACATTTACAAGCCCTGTTCCATAGAATCTGATGTTAAGGATAAATGAATGAGCCAGAGACGTATCAGAGATGTCTAGCTTGACAGCAGCATGGATGATAGTGCCATCACTGATGTAACATAGTCTAGCGAGAGGCCAGAAGAGAGAACTAGCTGGTCCATCTATATGTGGATGTGAGAGGCGTAGGGGACCGACTTGTAGACAGCAAGTAGGTATGGAAATATATAGCCTGGAGCCTAGGACCTAGAAATGGTTGCTCTTAGAGAAAATAGTCACAGTGGAAGCATTGAGTGAAATAAGGGGTGGGTACATATACCTGAAATGGACAGATAGCTTATTCTCATCCCTTTCAATCATTCAGTTAGATCCTATTGTACATGGCAGGCTTTAACCATACAAATAAGCCAGTGGTTCTGGACACTGGCTGTAGATTAAAGTCAGCCGGGGTGTCTTAAACATGCTAATTCCAGGCTTCTTCTCTGCCTCTCCATGGTTAAATTAGAGTCATCTAAGCATAGGTATATAATTTTTAGTTCCCCTATGCCCTAATAGGCAATCTGACTGGTAAGCAACACCTGGAAAGCTTATCAATGGATAATCAACTTTGCAATAGAAAAAGAGAAAAGAAAAGGGAAGAGGAATGCCAAGCCACAGTTCTAGAAAGCCTGTGGTATTGCGCTCATCACCTTGCCTGGAGCAAAAGAGAAAAATGTTTGGTTAATCATGGCAAATTACCAGACCTACATAATGTCTGCAATGGACAATGTTGTTATTTAGTTGCTAAGACATGTCCAACTCTTTTTGACCCCATGGACTATAGTCTGTCAGGCTCCTCTGTCCATGGGACTTCCCAGCCAAGAATACTGGAATGGGTTGCCATTTCCTCCTCCAGGGAATCTTCTTGACCCAGGGATCAAACCTATGTCTCCTGCATTGGCAGGTAGATTCTCTACCTCTGAGCCAACTGGGAAGCCCACTTTGCAGGATAACTATAATCTTACTTTGCAATTACTATTCCTGCTTAGACCCTAAATATTGTATGGAGCCTTGTTCAACTCTTTCTTCTAAAGCCAGGATTGGCCCCCATGACAGAAGTGAAACTGAGCCTGCTGATGGCCAGCAAGTGGCCCAGCTATGAAATAAGAGGAGATCAAGATGTCAGGAAGCTGATGGAATATTAATACTTTTTAATGCACATGTGGAGAACATAGCTCATCTTTGACTTTAGAAAAACAAATCATCCTCAAAATAAAAACAATAAACAGACAGATGAATATATAAAAGTGCTCCAAGAGACAATGTGAAGCTAGGTGGATGCCTATGCCCTGAACTGGCCAAGTGAACACTGCACTCACTATGAATATAAGTCAGAGTTCACCTGATCCTATTTAAAATAAGATTTTTTTAAATTATAAAATTAATATACCCTCACTTTTAAAAATTTGGAAATAGAAAAAGGATGAAAAAAAATTAAAATCACTCAAAATGTCACTACTGTGGATAGCTATTTTGTTGTATTTTCCCTCCATTTATCTTAAAGTACATGCATTTATGACATGTGGTTGACATCTTACTATAATTATAATTTTATTTTTTCATCTGACATTATATCATAAGGATTTCTCTGTGTCATTAAAATGTCTTTGGAAACACAGTTCTAAATGACTTTATAATTTTTCATTTACATGGCTGAAATATAATTTACTAATCATTTCCCAATCTTTTGCTCATATACACTTTTGCTTTTTTATATTATGAAGGGTCCTGGTATTATTTGTGTCCAAATTTCAATTAATTTCATAGGCCAGTTTCCTAAAAGTATTCTCCTGGTCAAGGAGTGTGAACATTTTAAAGGTAGAGAGATTCTGGCTAGTCATGCGAAAATGGGATTATTGGAAAGAGCTAGGAAGTGCTCTGGAAGTTGAAGAACATAGCAGATAATCTAGAATCAAAATGGCACGACCCAGCCTACTCTTCAGGCTCCGTCTCTCTGCCCCACACTGTCAGAGTCTGGTTGGCTGAAGTCAGACCCTGGATCAATCAGCAGGTAAGGAACACACACACACACACACACACTAGGTGTGAGCAGGTAAGGAACACACAGACACACAGGCTGTGAGCGCATGTCTGCTATATGATATTCCTAGCAAGGAAATTCCTGGGTCAAAAAGTATGCATGTTAAAAGTTCTTAACAGAAATGACCAAATTTCTTACTAGAAATGTACCACTTTATACCCTCATGAGGTCTGCGTTTACATCACAAACCTGTGTATGGGATCTATCGAATTCTTCCAAAATTTGATAGGTGGAAATCTGTATCTCATTTTGTCATTTCAATTTACTTTTCTTTTTTTTTAACTCACAAGAATTCTGAACATATTAGTGATCAGATATTTGTACCTGCCCTTCTGTGACATGAACCTTAGTTTCTATCAGTCACTTTGACTCAGCTATATGAGTTTTTTGAAAGCACCCTCTACATGCCCTCACACCAAAACTCCTCATGAGGTTCTGAAGTGCCATAATGTTAAGCAAAAGCATTTGTTTCTTTGAATAATGCAAATGGTTTCGATTTATATTTCATGTGCCTCTTCAGTGTGCCAAAGATTTGAATCTTATTCTAAAAAAATGTTAAAAAAAAAACAAGCTCCATATAAAAGTCTTAAATTTTTCCTTATTAAACATGATTTAAAAGCCTTTGATTTGTAAAGTATTTTTAAAAATCCCTTTGGCTTGTGTGGGAGTTGAGGACACTATCTTTCACTAGCTGCTGGTTGAGTAGTAGTAAAAGGGAAAGCGTTCCCTCGTGTAGGCAAAGGAATAAACCTATCAAAGACTAGCGTCATAGTGCACAGCCTTGGCTGTTTATGGATAAGTCAATAAAGATATCAAAATTATAGGGGCTTTAATTATCATTAAATAACTCTTGATGTGCCAAGTCACAGGGTCCTTTGTTTTATGTTTCTAAAGAAAAATTGTTTAAGGCTAAAGCAGTTCTTGGCTTCTTGAAACTTGAGATTATCACCTTAATCAGGAGAAGACATCTGTCAAAAAAAAAAAAAAGTGAGAACCTTATCATTAATGATTATTTCATTATGTAAGCAAGAGAAGACATTAAGGATCAAATGCAGACAAGACCAAAATCTCTTTTTGGATACTCCTTCCACTTTTCTCCTCTACACTTACCATTCTGTATGTTTATACAGCCAGATGGTTCCAGTTCATAGTGCTTATCACAGACATCCTTTTGCAATGGATTTGATACGTATAAAAAAAGACTCAACTGTGTTGAGTTTGAGGTCTCAGAACATTGCTAGTGATTTCATTAGTTCTTGGGATCATGATGTGATTGTAAAACAGCTGACCCTGTCTTGGATATCGTAGAGACAGACTTTGTTTGAATTCATGTCTTTCCACTTTCCTGCATTGGAGAAGGAAATGGCAACCCACTCCAATGTTCTTTCCTGGAGAATCCCAGTGATGGGGGAGCCTGATGGGCTGCCGTCTATGGGGTCGCACAGAGTTGGACACGACTGAAGTGACTTAGCAGCAGCAGCAACAGCAGCAGCAGTGGCAGCATGTCTATCTTCCAGCTTTACAGGGTTGGGGAGAGAAGGTGAGCAGAAAAAAAGAAGAAAGCTGCACTTGAGCCTTGCCTTCATTAGCCTAGCCACCTGGGCTGCCCTGAAAGGTCTAGAAAGGGGTGATAGTAACATCATGGACATTTGCAATTAATTTAGATACAAATTTTTCTTGTATCAAAAAGTTCAGAAACAGAAGGTTCCAAGGTAAGTTTCAATACTCCAGATGGCTCTCTACCATCCTCTGTGAACTACATTTTCCTCATGGCCACAATATGGCTGCAATGCCTCCAAAATCACGTTCTTCACATGATAGCTTTCCAGGAAGAAAGGGAGGGAAGAGAGCCAAAATTCCTTCTGACTAAAAATAGAACTATTATAGACTCAGCAATTCCACTCCTGGGTATTTATTTGAAAAAAGTTGAAAACACTAATTTTAAAAGATACATGCACCCTAGTGTTTCTAGCAGATTATTTACAATTGCCAAGGTATCAAATCAACCAAAATGTCCACTAACAAATAAGTGGATAAAAGAGATGTGGTATATAGAATATTACTCAACCATAAAAAAGAATGCAATTTTGCCATTTACAACAACATGGATGGACTTGAAGGGTATTTTGCTAAGTGAAATAAGTCGGACAGAGAAAGACAAATAATGTATGACATCACTTACACATGGAATTTAAAAAATAAAACAAACTTATGAATGAAACAAAACAGAAATAGACTCCCAGACACAGAGAACTAGTAGGTACTGGTGGGCATAGGGAAGCAGGGACAAGCAAATGGGGTAAGGGATTAAAAAATATAAATTACTACTAAGCTACAGGGATATATAGCACAATGCAGGCAATCTAGCCAATATTTTATAATAACTATAAATCAAATATAACCATTAAAAATTATGAATCACTATACTCATTAGATGGAAATGGCAATGGGACCCCACTGCAGTACACTTGCCTGGAAAATCCCATGGATGGAGGAGCCTGGTGGGCTATAGTCCATGGGGTCGCAAAGAGTCGGATACGACTGAGCGACTTCACTTTCACTTTTTCACTTTCATGCATTGGAGAAGGAAATGGCAACCCACTCCAGTGTTCTTGCCTGGAGAATCCCAGGGATGGGGGAGCCTGGTGGGCTGCCCGCTATGGGATAGCACATAGTCGGACACGACGGACACGACTTAGCAGCAGCAGCAGCAGCTTACTCATTAGAATAGATCCTGATGCTGGGAAAGATTGAATGCAGGAAGAGAAGGGGACAACAGAGGGCAAGATGGCTGAATGGCATTACCAACTCAATGGACATGAGTTTGAGCAAGCTCTGGGAGATGGTGATGGATAGGGAAGCCTGGTGTGCTGCTGTTCATGGTGTTGCAAAGAGTTGGACATGAGTGAGGAACTGAACAACTACAATATTGTACACATGAAACTTACGTAATATTTTACATCAACTATGCCTCAGTTTTTTTAATGAAGGTTTTTTGTTTTCAACTGACTACTTTGTATCAGAAAAAAAAAAAAAATCTTCCCCAGAAATCCCCAACTGACTTCCTTCTATATCTCATTGGGTCACCTGACTGCCTCTGGCTTTGCAGAGAAGGTTGAATAGGCCAGCTCTAATTGGTTTAGACCAGATTCATTCACCTCCTCCTGAGTGTATGATACATGGACAAAACTGGGGCTCTGCTATTGAGGAAGGTGAAGGATTGGCTGCTGAGAGGCAACTTCCAGGAATTGTCCTGGTGTGGTTAATAACACCTTCTAGTGGCAATCACTCTACACAGTAACCTTCAGTATGTGGCATGACTTCATATTATATGATGAGAAAGTAGGAACCAGGAGACTGAAACGTGTGTGGTAGTAGCAGTGGTGATGGTGGGGTGCTGTTAAGAAAGGTAAGATCCTGTGGACCGACTCAAAGCAAAGAAACAACTTTCCTAAGGACCTCTTAAGTGCCTGACTTGGTACTCCCCCCAGATGTATGCTGTGGGCCCCATCTGTAAGGGAATTACATGCTGTTGCGATAGCTATGAAAGAGCTGTAGGAATCAGGACGTTACGAAGGACTAAACTGTGTGGTAGTTTTAACATTCACAACAAACTGGAAAATTCTGAAAGAGATGGGAATACCAGACCACCTGAGCTGCCTCCTGGGAAATCTGTACGCAGGCCAAGAAGCAACAGTTAGAGCCGGATATGGAACAGTGAATTGGTTCCAAATTGGGAAAGGAGTACATCAAGGCAGTATATTGTCACCCTGCTTATTTAACTTATATGCAGAGTACATCATGAGAAACTCTGGACTGGAAGAAACACAAGCTGGAATCAAGATTGCCAGGAAAACCCCAGATACGCAGATGACACCACCCTTATGGCAGAAAGCAAAAAGGAACTAAAGAGCCTCTTGATGAAAGTGAAAGAGGAGAGTGAAAAAGCTGGCTTAAAACTCAACATTCAAAAAACGAAGATCATGGCATCTGGTCCCATCACTTCATGGCAAATAAATGGGGAAACAATGAAAACAGTGATAGACTTTATTTTCTTGGGCTTCAAAATCACTGCAGATGGTGACTGCAGCCATGAAATTAAAAGACACTTTCTCCTTGGAAGAAAAGCTATGACCAACCTAGATAGCATATTAAAAAGCAGAGACATTACTGACAAAGGTCTGTCTAGTCAAGGCTATGGTTTTTCTAGTAGTCATCCATGGATGTGAGAGTTGGACCCTAAAGAAAGCTGAGCACTGAAGAATAGATGCTTTTGAACTGTGGTGTTGGAGAAGACTCTTGAGAGTCCCTTGGACTGCAAGGAGATCTGACCAGTCCATCCTAAAGGAAATCAGTCCTGAATATTCACTGGAAGAACTGATGCTGAAGCTGAAACTCCAACACTTTGGCCACCTGATGCAAAGAACTGACCCATTGGAAAAGACCCTGATGCTTGGAAAGACTGAAGTCAGGAGGTGCAAGGGGATGGCAGCAGATGAGATGCTTGGACGGCATCACCGACTCCTTCACTGACTCAGCAGACATGAGTTTGAGCAAACTCCAGAAGTTTGTGAAGGACAAGAAAGCCTGGCATCCAGAAGTTCATGGGGTCACAAAGAATTGGACATGACTGAGTGATTGAACTGAACTGACACTGTGTGGTAGAGAAAACAACGGCCAGGAGAGATTGGGGAGGAGACTTCATTGCAGTTTGGAGTCTGGAGAGGGCTTCAAGGAAGAGGTGTGTTTGGGGGCTCAGCGGGATTTAGCTGAGAGAACATTCCAGGTGGGAGAACACTGCAGATCGGGGTGTTGGGGGCGGGGCATGTCAGAGGCTGAAACTAGAATGCATGTGTGGGAATTCCCTGGTGCTCCAGTGGCTAGAACTCCTTGCTCTCAATGCCAAGGGCTGGGTTCAATCCTGGGTCAGGGAACTAAGATCCCACGAGCCTTTCAGTGCAGCTGGAGGGGAAAAAAGAAAGAAGAAAGTTAAAAAAGAAAAAGAATGCATGTGTGTTTGGGGGTGAGAGGACCCATCAGTAAAGAAACCTGAGTTTGGAACACATTTGGAAAGCCGCTACTTAAATTCTTGAAATGTTAGCATTCAGAAGTGCACCTCTGAGAGCAAAATGGCGCCTGACAAGTGAGGTTTTGCTTCACAAATTTCCTGGAGGAACATTTTTGTTGTTGTTGGCAGCACAGTCTTGCCTCTAATGCTTACAGATACGAAGCTTGAGGTTTGTTGGTTGAAAAATGTTACTGATGGGGTGGGGTGGGGCTGGGGGCCTCCTTCTGGGTTAAATGGCTCTTTGTCTGTCGCTCAGGAAGACTGCACAGAAACAGTCATTCCGTGTAGCACTGTTCTTATATATAGCGGTGCATGCAAAGAAACAGGAATACTCCTCTGGCCCTCCTTAAGAGTTAAGACCCATCTTTAATTGCAGATTTTCTTGAAGGCTCCTTGTAACCTCTTTAGATATCTTGCCCTTATCCCAAAGATTCCCCTTCTCAGCAGCTACTGAAACCTCTTTCACTCCATCCCTCTAAACAGCATGTTCCAACCTGCTGATTGCCCTGACTCCTTGTTCACACACATCACAGCTTTCCCTAAGCTTGTACCCTTTCTCTCTGTGTGCAAAGATCCTCAGTCATTGACCTGACTCAAGAAATCTACCCAGGAAAGAAGAGTTGGGAACAGACTTGATGAGACTCACTGCAAGAGTGTGGGAGATGGGCGACTGAGAAACTCATATATAAATCACATTTATCTATGTTCATAGCTAGTCCATCAGTCTACAGACTTAAAAGTTGTTTTATTGTGGTAAAAAAAAAAAGTATAGAATAAAATTTGCCACTTTGTTTGTAAGTGTACAAGTCAGTGGTATTAATTGTATTCACAATATTGTATAACCATCACCACTCTTTCTAATACTTTTTGATCACCCCAACAGAAACTTCCCTGGGGCTTCCCTGGTGGCTCAGAGGGTAAAGCATCTACCCACAGTGCGGGAGACCTGGGTTTGATCCTTGTGTCAGGAACATCCCCTGGAGAAGGAATTGGCAACCCACTCTGGTATTCTTGCCTGGAAAATCCCATGGATGGAGACGCCTGGCGGGCTACAGTCCATGGGGTCACAAAGAGTAGGACATGACTGAGTGACTTCAGTTTCTTTCAACAGAAACTCTACCTATTAACCAATAACTCTCCATTCCTCTCTCTCTAGCCTTCCTCTCCCTCTATCTATCTCTAGCTCTGATAATCTCTAATCTACATTCTGGGTCTCCAAATTTTTTTATTCCAGATATTTTATCTAAGTAGAATTATGCACTATTTTCCCTTTTATATCTCGCTGATTTCATGTAGCATAATGTTGTCAGGGTTCAGCCATACTGTAGCATGTATCAGAACTTTGTTTCTTTTCGTAGATGTGAGTATTCCATTGCACGTTTATACCATATTTTCTTTATTCAGTCATCTGTTGATGGAGGGGGTTGTTTCTACCTTTTTTCTATTGTGAATAATGCTGCTATGAACATCAGTATACAAGTAGCTGTTGGAATCTCTCTTTTCATTTTCTTTGGGTATGTACTTAGAGGAATTGCTATATCATATGGTAATCCCATGTTTAGCTTTTTGAAGAAACACCAGACTATTTTCCATAGTAATTGCACCATTTTACATTCCCACAAGCAATCTACAAGTGTTCAAATTTCTCCACGTCCTCACAAACATTCATTTTCTGCTATTTTTTATACATAAGTCTATTTATTTATTTATTTTTGGCTGCGCTGGGTCTTGGTTCCTGTGCGGGCTTTTCTGTAGTTGCGTTAAGCAGGGGCTATTCTCTGTTTCAGCGCCCAGGCTTCTCTTGGGGTGGCTGCTCTCGGTGAGGGGCGCAGGGGCTTCCGTAGATGCTGCATGTGAGGCCAGCAGTTGCTGCTCCCAGGCTCTGGAGCACAGTCTCAATAGTTGCGGTGCACAGGCTTTGTGGTCCCATGGCATGTGAGATCTTCCTGGACCAGGGACTGAACCTGTGATGTCTGCACTGGCAGGTGGATTCTTCACCACCACCACCACTGAAGCCCTATTTCCTGCTTTTTAAAAATCTTATTATAATCATCCTATAAGTGTGAAGTGGCATCTCATCATGGTTTTGATTCGCATTTCCTCAAGTATTAATGATGCTGAATTTTTTCATGTGTTTATTTGTGTGTGTGTATGTATGTATACATATGAAAATGTCTATTCAAGTCTCTTGTCTATTTCTAAACTGAATGTTTTTTTGCTGAATTGTAGAAGTTCTTCATATGTTATAGATATTAATCCTTTGTTAGATATATGATTTTCTAAATATTTTCTTCCACTTTGTGAAGTATACTTTCACTCTTTCCACAGTATCATTTGATGTATGAAAGCTTTAAATTTTAACAAAGTTCAGTTTATCTATTTTTTCTTTTATAACTTGTGCTTTGTTATATTTAAGAAACCACTGTTAAATCCAAAGTTATGAAGATTTTCCTATATTTCCTCTAAGAGTTTTATAGCGTTAGGTCTTAAATTCAAATATTGGACTCACTTTAATTTTTGCACATGATATAAGGGAAGAGTTAAAGTTCATTGGTTTGCATGTGGATATCCAGTTTTCCTAGCACCATTTTTGAAAAGACTGTCTTTTCCTATTGAATGTTCTTGGCACCTGTGCTGAAAATCAATTGACCATAAATGTGAGGATTTATTTCTGAGCTACCAATCCTATCCCATTTATCTGTATGTCTGTCCTTAAGCCAGTACCACACTGTTTTGATTATTGTAGCTTGGTAGTAAGTTGAAATCAGGAAGCTACAGAGCTTAAAATGCAGACCTTTTTCATTTTGGTCATACCTTTTATGCTTCATAGAAATCTTTTCTATATTGAATGCAAATGTCCCTGCCAGTGTGTGGGTCTCTCTGTTCCGAGGTTAGCTCTAGTTTGGGCCACAGTGGGGCAAAAGGAAGGCCATCATTTTTAGCTGCAGCAAGACTAAGTGAAAGCCTGGAGTAAATGCTCTTGCGATCTTCCACAAGAACTATGGCATTGGGTTTTTTTACTTTCCTCACCCCCAAATACAGTCAAGGAATGAATTCAGAACAAGCCCTAATAAGGGAGCAAATGTTAATGAGAGAATATGAATGCCTGTCAGGTTCTAACCAAGAATTTGGAAACCACTTCCAATATTACCACAAAGAGAGCTGAATTCAGGGAACACTTACAAAGGAATAGAGAAATGAACAAAGAGCAGAGGTATGTCAAAGATGAAAAAGAGCCGAAACCCTACTGCCGCTCTGTAAATGTTACGGGCAAAGGGAAGAAGCAATGTTCCCAAAGCTTAGGGGCCAGGATAGCCCTGTGGAAGCTAGGGATTGTCAGGTAGGGGGTGGAGCTACAGGGGAGATACAGCCTCTGCACAGAATGCCACCCATGGCTGAACAGGAAGGGCAGAGATAGCCCAGGTTCTCCCAGCAAGTGCTACCCACTGCTAGCTGAACCTGTTCCAAAGTCACTGGTCCTGGGAGCTGGTGGGCCTGCAGTCTGCATGGGCACTCTCTTGGTCCCTCTGTATTTCTCCTTCCCCCAGTGATGGAGAGCAGAGCAGAAAAGGTTGCTGCAGAATAGATCTGAGGCTACTATGAGGCCCTGGAGTTGCATACCAGGAAAGCAGGACCCTCCCAACATTGGCATGCAGGAATCTGATTTGGGGTGAGCTGTTAAAAACAAATTCCATAATGATAACAGTTTTACAGTTACTTAGGATGAGATATGTATGAAGGAGACTACTAGGCTCTTAGCATGTCATATAGTTGAAATTCATGAAAAGACCTAATGATGTCACTATTATTGAATAGTTTTCAAGACAGGAAGAATGGAACTCACTTAAGTAGCTTGTCCAAGCTTGTTACTGGCAGAGCTAGAATTGGCATTTGAGCACATCTACCCACCCCCCTTCATGAGTTTGTGCTCCTAACCATGAGGTTTGCTGCTTCTCAGCAAAGAAAACCAAGGCTAACTGTGTCTGCCCTCTGGGCCAGTTTACTACTACTTCTAGAAGTAATTTTGCCTTTTCACCAAAATGAGGAATGAATGAGTAGTCACACTGAAATTTCCTACCATTCTTTAGAAGCAGGGAACAAGTGGCTCAGCTAGACATCGTAGCAAGAACCAAGAACAGTCCTGAAGAGGCCCAGAGACAGCCTGGCCTGGCACCAGACTGCAAAAAAGTGTAATATTTGGGGGAGTTCTAAGGTGCTTCATATGGTGTTTGACCCATATATGTGGCTTCTCCATGACTCCATCCTCTTGTATTAGTTCCCTACATAAATTCTCCCTGTGGTGAATGACTTTAGGAATCCTTACGGAATAAGATTCCCTGGAGAAATATCAGTAACTTCAGATATGCAGATGACACCACCCTTATGGCAGAAAGTGAAGAGGAACTAAAAAGCCTCTTGATGAAAGTGAAAGAGGAGAGTGAAAAAGTTGGCTTAAAGCTCAACATTCAGAAAACGAAGATCATGGCATCCGGTCCCATCACTTCATGAGAAATAGACAGGGAAACAGTGGAAACAGTGTGTCAGACTTTTATTTTTGGGGGCTCCAAAATCAGTGCAGATGGTGATTGCAGCCATGAAATTAAAAGATGCTTACTCTTTGGAAGAAAAGTTATGACCAACCTAGATAGCATATTCAAAAGCAGAGACATTACTTTGCCGACTAAGGTCCGTCTAGTCAAGGCTATGGTTTTTTCAGTGGTCATGTATGGATGTAAGAGTTGGACTGTGAAGAAGGCTGAGCGCTGAAGAATTGATGCTTTTGAACTGTGGTGAAGACTCTTGAGAGTCCCTTGGACTGCAAGGAGATCCAACCAGTCCATTCTGAAGGAGATCAGCCCTGGGATTTCTTTGGAAGGAATGATGCTAAAGCTGAAACTCTAGTACTTTGGCCACCTCATGTGAAGAGTTGACTCATTGGAAAAGACTCTGATGCTGGGAGGGATTGGGGGCAGGAGGAGAAGGGGACGACAGAGGATGAGATGGCTGGATGGCATCACTGACTCGATGGATGTGAGTCTAAGTGAACTCCAGGAGTTGTTGATGGACAGGGAGGCCTGGAGTGCTGCAATTCATGGGGTCGCAAAGAGTCGGACACAACTGAGCGACTGAACTGACTGAACGGAACTGAAGGAATAAGATCAGCTGGTGCAACAAAGTGCATCCAGAGTGATGGGAAACGTTCTCATCTAGGGGCTTCCCAGGTGGTGCAGTGGTAAAGAATCTGCCTGCAAATAGAGAAGATACAGGAGATGCTGGTTTGATCCCTGGGTCAAGAAAGATTTCCTGAAGTAGGAAGTGGCAGTCTACTCCAGTAGTCTTGCCTGGTAAATTCCATGGACAGAGGAGCCTGGCAAGTTACAGTCCATGGGATCATAAAGAGTTGGACACGACTGAGCACACACACAGAATCCATACACAGTGAATGAATCAGGCATAGGACCAGCGGCATCTGCTCCACAGACCCTTCCCTCTTCACCTTTCTAGTTTTCTAACTTCATTTCCTAGTACTCTTTCCCTGGCTCATCTGCTCCAGCTACACTGACATCTTCGCTGTTTCTTGGACCTGTTAAGCATAATCTTGCCTCAGGGCCTTGGAACTTGCTGCCTAAGAACACTTTTTATTCATATATCTGTTTAATCTCTTCCTTATCTCTGCTAGTGCTTTACTCGAAAGTCACCTATCTCAGTGAGGCCTTACCTAATTATTCTATTTAAAAGAACAAGTCTGTCTCTGCTGTATTCCATGCCCCTGCTTCTCCCTCCATAGCCCTTATCACCTCTCCCATCTCAAACTATAGCAGGTATCAGAATCTCCTGGGGTAAGGCAGGGAGGTGTATTGAAATTCAGATTCCTGGCTCCACTTCCAGTTTCTGAGTCAGTAGATCTAGGGAGGACCCTGAGTATTTGCATTTTCCAGAATTTTCCAGGTGGTGATGCAGCTACTGATCCCAGAATCCCATTTTGAGAACCATTGTTGTATAACTATCCATCCATCTTACTATGCAGCTATATATGAATATATAACTTCAAGTCTACTGTCCTTAAGTTGCTTATTATTTTATAATATTTTTAAAAACTTATATTTCTATAAGTTCTTTTCTCTCTTTATATTATTTGCAATTCCCAGGAGACTTGGGTTAGATCCCTAGGTTGGGAAGATCTCCTGGAGGAGGAAATGGCAACCTACTCCAGTATTCTTGTGTGGGTATTCTTGTCCATGGAAATCCCATGGACAGAGGAGCCTGGCAGGCTATATAGTCCATGGGGTTGCGAAGAGTCAGACACTACTGAGCAACTGAGCACACTCATGCCCGCATTTAATCATCATAGTTTTTCAAGAAACCAGCTTTCACTTTTCATAGTTATTATTTCTGTTCCTCTCTTTGTTTATATCCATTATCTTTCTTATCTTCTTCCTTTTTATTTCTTTATGTATGCTCTATTACTCCTTACCTTCATGAGTTGAATATTTAGCTCATTTTCCATCTTTCTTGTTCTTTGTTTACATATATTTAAAGATGGCCCTAGCCCTCTAAGGGCTTCCTGGGTGACACAGTGGTAAAGAATCAGCATCCCAATACAGGAGATGTGGGTTCGATCCCTGAGTCAGGAAAATCCCCTGGAGAAAAAAAATGGCAACCCGCTCCAGTATTCTGGCCTGGAGAATCCAATGGACAGAGAAACCTGCCAGGCTACAGTGCATGGGGGTCACAAGAGTCAGACATGACTTCGCATCGAAACCACAAAGCTTTCCTTGCCATAAGGCTCTGTATTTTTAATAATTTTTCTATCTGATTTTCTCTTAGATACAAATGTTCTTTAGTGGTTATCTTTTTTTTGGTTTCCAGACATATGGAATTTTTAAAAAACTATCATTATATGAATTTTTAATTTTATTGCACTGGATCTGTGTGACATTGATGCCTAAAATCTTACTATTATTATTTTTTTTAGCCAAGAGCATGTCGAATTTTTGTGAAGTTTCATATGACCCTGAAAAAATACGACTTTCATTTGCTGGAAATGAAGGTATGTATGTACACCGTGCATGCATGCTCAACTGCTTCAGTCGTGTCTGACTCTCTGCGACCCTGTGGCCTGTAGCCTGCCAGGCTCCTCTGTCCTTGGGATTCTCTTGGCAAGAATACTGGAATGGGTTGCCATGCCCTCCTCATACATGTATATACATTAGTACTATTATTGAATATGTACATAATAGTTATACTGATATATATTAGCGCCTCTTAACCACGTTATTAAAACCTTCTGAATATGTGCTTGTTTGTTGTCAGCTAGACCCGCTATTTCCTTCCCTCTGTGCGCTCTCACTTTTCTTTGTGAGATTCCTATTAGAATGGTGTTGACATTTCTGCTTATTTTTCATATCTAAGTCTCCTCTCATTCTTTTCATCTCTTCAGACTGTCTTGATGCCTGCTGGAATGATTCTTCAACCTGAACATCCAGCTTGCAAATTCAGACTTTGTATCTGCTATTTCCTGGGCCACAGTGAGAATGAGGGTACAAACCATGCCAAGTAACGTGAAGGAAAAAAAGTGACACAAATAAAACTATCTCCTGGAGGCTGGCTGGTGCTTCAGCTGTGTCCCAGGCTCTCTCTACATAAGGCCATTATCATCCCCCTGCCACGCCCACCCCCAGCTACTGGGTCCTCATCAAGACTCTCCCGAGCATTTCTCACGATGTTCGTGTTATCTGGCTGACCACAGTCAAGATCCATCAAATCTCCCATCTCTTCTGTAGCACCTACAGCCCTGGGGTCCATCTGGAAGCCAGCAACCCATGAATATTCATTTCATGTCCATCCTGGCTTATCTATGGGTCTCAGTTCTCTTCTGTTATAGCCACTGCTTGTCATAATTTCATTCTTTTCAAAATAATTCAAGAAGGAAAAAACCGAGAAGTTTCGGATCATTTTATTAGCAACAAAGATCTGTAAATATTAATTTATCCCGTGTTTGATATATGAATGAGTCAAGTGCCAAACTATTAAATTCAACTTAAATAACAGGAACAGCAAAGAATGAACTGAATTCTTGGCTAGTAGAGTAGCCACATTTTTCTAGCAGACTTGACCTGCTGAAGCTCAGAGGTCTGCGGTAGAAAACCTTAACAGAGGTTCAGACAAGTACCAAATCTGAAAGGACAAGTTTCTCAGGATAAATTCCCCAGGAATTTAAGCAGAGTGGTTTCTCCATAGAGTTGCCCTATTTTGCAAATAAAAATATATAGGACACCCTATATTTTCAATTTGAAAAATAGCTTTGACTGTCAAATTTTTGTAATTTATTCCCCAAATAGTTGAACACAGGACATTTGAAGCGTTCTGACAAGGTCAATATATGACACAGAACAAAATCATTAAATACAGGACATATGCTATGTATACTGGTCACCTGGCAACCCTCTTTCTTCATCCACTGATGTTACTAGACTTCCTCAGGCCTAATGATACTCATGGTCACAATGACAAAGGCTTTCCTTCCACAAGTTTGAGGCATGACCACCTTGGGAGAGAATATGGGAAATCAGGACCATTCAGGGAAATTCCAGGGTAGGTATTGCATAACAGTGGGTTTCTTTATAGCAGAGGTCCTCAACCCTAGAAATATATTAGCATCACCTGGGGATTGTGTTACCAACAAACCCAGGATGCCTAGTAAGATTTAAATTTCAGATAAACAGGAGTAATTTCTTACTGTAACTATGTCCCAAATACTGCATAGGATATACTTAAATTTTAAAAAAAATGTGGTTTATTCAAATTTAATTGGATATTCTGTATTTTTATTTCTTAAATCTGGCAACCTTATGGGGGCACTTTGAAGATATATCCTTGCCTGGGCCATGCCCCAGATTAAATCAAAATCTAATGGTGGGATCTATTGTTTGGTCCCTTCAGGCTAATGTGCAGCCGTGGTTGATGACCTCCCCAAGCCCTATCTTTCTAGACAGAAGATAGACTAGATCAGATGGAGTCTAGAATGGAGAATCTCAGCTTAAATTTTATGTAAATCATCTGGGATTGGGTCACCAGCTGATTCTATTGTCTGGGGTGGGGCTTGAGAGTCTATTTCCAACAAGCTCCAGGTGATGTGATTCCACAGGTCCCAGAACTTCTTTGCTGAAGAACTGTTTAGGAGCACTTGTTGGTTAGACAGTGCTAGATGGGGCTGGAGTAAAAGCCTACAGCTACTGAGAGAGTATCAGTGCCTCTGTACCACCCACGCCTGTCCACAGGAGTTCATTGCATTTTCTGGGCCTTCTTCTCACTGGCACTGTGGTGGTACCAGGTAAGAAAAGTGGCTCCTTGGTCCAACTTGTCTTAAGGGTTTCCTTGCTGAGCATAGGATGTACCTGAGTATAGGGAGCAAAATCTAGTGTGTGTATTTGGGAATGAATACTAAAATGAATACTAGGATGGTGGGCTTCCCAGGTGGTGCTAGTGGTAAAGAACCCACCTGCCAATGCTGGAGACATAAGAGATGCAGGTTTGATCCCTGGGTTGGGAAGATCCCCTGGAGGAGAGCATGGCAACCCACTCCAGTATTCTTGCCTGGAGAACCCCATGGACAGAGGAGCCAGGCAGGCTACAGTGCATAGGGTTGCAAAGAATCAGACACGACTGAAACGACTTGGCTCACATGTACTGGCATGGTGGAGACGGCGGTTGATGCAGTCCCTGACCTCCAGGGAGGGATACTCAGACCCCACCTGACTTGATTTTTTTAAAATTATTTTATTGAAATATAGTTGGTTTACAATATTGTGTTAATTTCTGCTGCACAGTAAAGTGATTTAGTTATACATATGTAAATATTCTTTATCATATTCCTTTCCAGTTTGGTTTATTACAAGATATTGAACATAGTTTCCTCTTCTATACAGGAAAGAGCTTGCTGCTTTTCCATTCTGTATATAATAGTTTGCTTCTGCTAATCCCAAACTCCCAGTCCATCCCTCCCCTTCCCCTTTCCCTCTCAACGAGGTCACTAGTCTGCTTTCTATATCTGTGAATCTGTTTCTGTTTCCTAGATAAGTTAATTTGTGTCATATTTTGCATTCCACATAAAAAAGATATCATATTGTATATTCGTCTATGTCTCACTTACTTCACTTAGTATGATAACTCAGGTCCCATCCATGTTGCTGCAAATGGCATTACTTCATTCCTTTTCATATTTTAATTCCTTTTTATGACTGAGTAGTATTCCATTGTGTGCATGTGCATGCTACATTGTCTTTATCTGTTAATTAACATTTAGGTTGTTCCTATGTCTTGTCTATTGCAAATAGGGTTCTATGAACACAGAGGTGCATGTATCTTTTTAAATTGTAGATTTTCCCAGATATGCCGAGGATTGGGATTGTTGAGTCATATAGAAGCTCTATTTTTAGTTTTTTGAGGAGCCCACTTACTCCATAGTGGCTAAACCAATTTACATTCTCATCAAACGTGTAGGAGGGTTCCCTTTTCTCTGCACCCTCTCCTGCATTTATTATTTGTAGACTTTTTAATGATGGCCATTCTGATCAATGTGAGGTGGTACCTCATTCAGTTTTGATTTGCATTTCTCTAATGATTAGTGATGATGAGTATCTTTCAAGGTGCTTGTTGGCCATCTGTATGCCTTATTTGGAGAAATGTCTATTTATGACCCCATCTAACTTGGCAGCCTCTCTGCTCAGCTGAAGCTTGACTTCGATCCTCAGAAATCATCTAGCCCAGAAAGCATTTTAGAACCCTTAGAGCAGCCACTTTCGTTCTGCAGAATATCACAGGATTTTTGCAGAGGTGCATATTTGTGAAACAGATGGTATGGATGGATGTGAGTACAAGTGTGATAGGGAAGCCTGTAGAAATAGATCAGATGGGGTCTATGGCATTGGTGTGGGGCTGTGAGGGAGGGCAAGCTTCAGGTTTATCACATTACTGGGTGGTGTTCCCAAGCCTTTTGCTCCTTCTATCACCCAGATTCTTCCCCTGGCCCCATTGTTTCATGGTTATTGTACACGTGTGTGTGTGTGCAGATACACACGCATACACTATACTTTCTTTTTTCACCTTTTACAGAAAGTGTAAAACTCTAGGTCACTGTTAAGATCACCAGGAGAACGTCAGCTTGTTCCTCTAGGGTCGCCCAGCCCACGATATAGTCTTTAAAGGAATGCACATGACAAGCAGCCGGTCACTAGCGAATGCCATCATATGCTGCTGCTGCTGCTGTGCGGCTCAGTCCTGTCCAACTCTTTGAGACACCATGGACTGTGGCCCACAAGGCTCCACTGCCCATGGCATTTCCCAGGTAAGAATACTGGAGTGGGTTGCCATTCCTACTCCAAGGGATCTTCCCAACCCAGGGATCAAACCTGCATCTCTTGCATTGGCAGGCAGATTCTTTACTGCAGTGCCGCATGGGAAACCGTCATATGAAAAAATTTAAAAAATCGTTCTGAAAGCTACCACATACCACCATCCACCAGAAGTCCTCTCAGTATACGTCAAAGAATCAGGACCTGGTACGTCCCTGTTTTTGTCCCTCCAAGGAGACAGGGGCAGACAAGTCAGGAAAGTAAATGTTGCTTAGATAACTAGATTCGATTCCCTTCTCGGGTTGCCACCTAACTAGGGCAGGACTTTGGGCAAGGCCCACTTGCCTGTCTGACTCAGTCTTTCACTCTAAAAATGGAGCTAGTAATACCTAAGAGGGCTGCTGGAGGGTTAATAAGAAGATGCAGGTCAGTGCCTGGCACAAGAAAACTGCTGATCAGCCAGTTCTGCATATGGAGGGGGGATTCTGTTTCCATGACAACTTCAAGGCCTCCCCATCTCCGGTCCTTATTGCCATACACGTGCTCTGAGGGAGGAAGGCAGCTGAAAGCAGCAAAAACTGCTGTTCAGAGAGGACTGCAAAGCCATGTATCAGTGCCCAGCTCATGTTTGTGAAGAATGGCATTTATAGCTGAGCATTCGCCAGCGTAGCACACTTCAATAACACAAAACAAATCACACAAAAATACCAGCACACACCCACCCCTTAAAAAAGTATTTACTATTAATTTTATGAGAAGTTGACTGAACTGTTGAAAGAATGTTGAAATGAAAAGCCACCTTCAGAAACATCTCTCCATGCCTAGAAACATTCTGGTGTACTATTAGCAGTATTCTTTTTAATCTGGAGGCTCTTTGCCGCCCCCGCCTGCGTGACTGAATGAGGAAATACTCCAGTGTGATGAGCAGGAATATTGCTGGTTATCTCCTTGGTGAACATTTGTCAATTTCAAATGAATCATCGCTTTGGAATATCAAGAAATGCCATTTACTATTAGACCCAACAGAATTTTACTCAGTGAACGAATTATTTGACAAAATGTGCCAATTAAACAGAGAGATTTTTTCCAGAGTCTGGGTGTGCCCTTTTTTTTTTTCCAGTTAAGATTGAAAAAATGAATTTGCCTCATTTTTAAATGCTGCATAGTAAACAGAGCTTTATTTTCAGCCTGATCAATGTGACCAGACATAAATTGTGTTGTTTTTCTGAATAATGACCAAAATCACATAGTCCAGTGTAAGTGTCTTTTAATGTGTGTCTACACATTTATGTGTATATGTTAAACTATAAATATCAATTACTTATATACAAAATATTATTAAATACTTTGTGCTATAAATATTTAAAATTCTCTCTCTGTATAATTTGATTACTGTACAACCCCTAAAAATTAAGTGATTAATGAAAAGCTGCTCAACATCACTAATTATTAGAGAAATGCAAATCAAAACTACAAATGAGGTATCACCTCACACTAGCAGAATGACCATCATCAAAAAGTCCACAAAAAATAAATGCTGGAGAGGGCAGAGAAAGGGAACCCTCCTATACTGTTGGTGAAAATGTAACTTGGAACAACCATTATGGAGAACAGTATGGATAGTTTTTTAAAAAGCAGAGCTACCATATGATCCAGCAATCCAAATCCTGGGCATATATCTGGCAAAAACTGTAATTCAAAAAGATACATGTGCCCCAAAGTTCATAGCAACACTGTTTACAGTAGGCGAGATATGGAAGCAACCTACATATCCATCAATTGAGGAACAGATAAAGGAGACATGGTACATATCTACAATGGAATATTATGCAGCCATGAAAAAGAATAAAATAATGCCATTCGTGGCAACATGGATGGACCTAGAGATTATCATACTAAGTGAAGTAATTCAGACAAAGACAAATACCATATGATATCACATATGCAGTATCTAGAAATATGATACCAATGAACTTATCTGAAGTGGAGTGAAAGTGGCTCAGTCATGTCCAACTCTTTATGGCCCCCCCCCCCGACTCTACAGTCCGTGGAGTTCTCCAGGCCAGAATACTGGAGTGGATAGCCTTTCCTTTCTCCAGGGTATCTTCCCAACCCAGGGATCAAACCCAGGTCTCCCACATTGCAGGCAGATTCTTTACCAGCTGAGCCACAAGGGAAGCCTAAGAATACTAGAGTGGGTAGCCTACTTTTTTCCAGCATATCTTTCTGACCCAGGAATCAAACTGGTGTCTCCTGCATTGCAGGTGGATTCTTTACCAACTGAGCTATCAGGGAAGCCCAATGAACTTATTTATAAAACCAAAATAGAGTCATAGATGTAGAAAACAAACTTATGGTTACCAGGAGGGGAAAGTGGGAGAGAGAGAAATTGAGAGATTTGGATTGACATATACATGCTGCTATATAGAAAATAGATAACAATAAGGATTACTGTATAGCATAGGGAACTCTACTCATTACTCTATAATGACTTATATGGGAAAAGAATTTTTTAAAAGAGTGGATATATGTATTTTATAACTGATACACTTTGCTATACAGCAGAAACTCATACAGCATTTTAAATCAACTATACTCCGACTATAGCTATGAAGGGCTTCTGTCTTCCCTCATAGCCTCCTGCAATGCAGGAGACCTTGGTTCAATTTCTAGGTTGGGAAGATCCACTAGAGAAGGGGTAGGCTACCCACTCCAGTATTCCTGGGCTTCCATGGGACTGCAAAGAGTTGCACACGACTTTCACTCACATACTCTGATAAAATTTTTTTGAAAAAGTTATTAAGGATCATTCAGTGACAAGGAGAGAGAGAAAAATGAAGAGGTACAAAGGGTTATAAAATGATGTTAGAGTATGATCCTAGCCTTGTAAAATTACGCACGTGCACACACACATGGGAAAAATGCATAAGCAAAAATTAGGATACATAACAATGTGTGACCAGTGGTTGTATTGCAGTATTTGGATTACAAGTGATTTTATTTTCTTTAAGTGTTTTTTTTTCTTTCATTTTATTTGTCAGATATGTCTTTTTTATATAATTAGACAAATCCTGCAACAAATGTTACTTTTAGGAACTGAAAGAGAAACCCCAGTCTTTTCTGTGGCTGCAGGTCAGTGAGCCACTTTGCCTCCCTGGTTTTGTGGCTGAGACCTCATGGTTTCCTTGACTGGCCTGGCAGGGACTGAGGGGCAATGCCTCCAGCAAAGTAGCAGAGTTCCTTCAAGCTGCCATGTCCAACAAAGGTCTGACCGCCCTTGGCCGTCATACCTAAAGATAAAAAAAGTGTAAAGTGATGCTTGAAGCCACAGAAGACTCTCAAAGGCCCCCATGTTTGGCTGATATTGGTTGTCACCGTGTTGAAATTCTTACTAATTTTGGAACAGAACCCTGAACTTTGATTTTTCCTGGGGCCCAGCAAATGTTGTAGTTGGTCCTGCCTGAAACTCTGACTTCTCAAGAGCAGAATCTGAGTTTATAAAAGAAAAACAAAAAGGGCAAAACAACAGCTTAGGTTTTCCACCACTTCACATGTCTGGTTTATAAGAACACCCTCTGGGTTGAGTGTCCTTGGAGCACTGTATTTCCTCCCTAGCATTTCACAGTATTTCTGTTTATTAAAAACAAATAGTAAACAACCTGCCCAACATTGGAGGCTGAAGATTGCCAGGAGAAATATCAATAACCTCAGATATACAGATGACACCACCCTTATGGCAGAAAGTGAAGAGGAACTAAAAAGCCTCTTGATGAAACTGAAAGAGGAAAGTGAAAAAGTTGGCTTAAAGCTCAACATTCAGAAAACGAAGATCATGGCATCCGGTCCCATCACTTCATGGCAAATAGATGGGGAAACAGTGTCAGACTTCATTTTTGGGGGCTCCAAAATCAGTGTAGATGGTGATTGCAGCCATGAAATTAAAAGACACTTACTCCTTGGAAGGAAAGTTATGACCAACCTAGATAGCATATTCAAAAGCAGAGACATTACTTTGCCGACTAAGGTCTGTCTAGCCAAGGCTATGGTTTTTCCAGTAGTCATGTATGGATGTGAGAGTTGGGCTGTGAAGAAGGCAGAACACCAAAGAATTGATGCTTTTGAACTGTGGTGTTGGAGAAGACTCTTGAGAGTCCCTTGGACTGCAAGGAGATCAACCCTGGGATTTCTTTGGAAGGAATGATGCTAAAGCTGAAACTCCAGTACTTTGGCCACCTCATGAGAAGAGTCGACTCATTGGAAAACACTTTGATGCTGGGAGGGATTGGGGGCAGGAGGAGAAGGGGACGACAGAGGATGAGATGGCTGGATGGCATCACTGACTCGATGGACATGAATCTGAGTGAACTCCGGGAGTTGGTGATGGACAGGGAGGCCTGGTGTGCTGCGATTCATGGGGTCGCAGAGAGTCGGACACGACTGAGCGACTGAACCGACTGACTGAACTGAGCAGCTGACATTCAACTTATGGACCAATTTCTTGTCCTCCAGTTATGTGGTTCCTCTAGAGTGTGGCTGTGGGGGGGTGTTCCCAGCCCTAATGGGGGGACGCATGTGTTGTCAGACTGTTCCACTCTCCATTTTTCTGGACCCCATGCCCTTCAGATTTGTGCCCCAACAAATTTTTCTAAGTGATTTTACTCAGCTCCAAACAGCATCACCAATAAAATTCCCTTGCTTTATTAGGTCCCTGTGCTCTTTAAAAGAAAAAAAAAATAAAACTGAAATGCTTGCCCTGCATTCTGAATTACTTTTCAGGAGACTAAACATTTAAAATGCAAGACATACAACAGGCTTATTCTTGACTTCATCTTTTGCAAGAAAAAGAAAACCATTCTCATATTTTGGGGCTTGCAAAAGATTAAGAATGCATTTCCAGTATTTTTATTGACTCTAGTAACGGCCTGCACCGTGCAGCCTGTGGCAATCGTCGCCCTCTGCTGCTGGGGTCATGGGGTCTGCAGCCTCCCCCCCCACACCCCCGCCCCGCGTCCCACCCCCCTCCCACCTCGCATTCTTCAAGGAGTGCGGGCGGGTCACATCCGCGTGGGCTCTCCAGCTCCGGAGCGCTGGCCTGACCACAGCATGCCCTGATTAGTCTTGCTCCCGCTCGACCCTGTCTCAGCGATGGCTTCTCTTATTACAAAGTATCATCCTGCTTCAGCTGTTGAAACCTGGTCATTTCGCACCTGCTTCGATGAATTCGGAGTGACTTGTGTTTTTGATGAGCTGCTCACTTCATAAATTCACCCCTCTCCAGTTATCAGCACTCGCTCACCACTCAGGCGTGTCCCCGCTCAGCCTTCTCCGGCAGCACCAGGAGGAGGCCACTTTTAAGCCTCTGTTCACATTAAGATTCCCAAGTAATGATTTTAAGTAAGCCTGAAACCTTGAAGCAGCATAATTAACGGAGGATCAAAATTGCATCCACAGCCTGACCTGAGGGGCAACGGCCTTACTGTCAGGCTCCAAGCCCTAGACAGCCGGCTGGAGTGAAGAAAATGCAGACGTGAATGATTTTCTAAAATTAAAGCAGAAATCTAGCTCAACTTCTCACCCTACCCCCACCCCACTCCCCATCCTCCCACCCCCATTTGAGGGGAATTTTTTGTTTTTGTTTTCCTGTCATGAAATCACTCCCTGTGTTCTTTTTTCCCCTCAAATATTTTTCAACACCACAAATTACGGGAAATACAAAAATGCCAGGAGCTCTGGGGTACTTCTGGTATTTTAGGGTCAGCTCAGACCAGGAAATAATTCAAGTTTGGTAGAGGAACCTGATCTTGGGAGGTTTCCAGCTGAGAGAGTTTTGGCATCCCAGCCCCCGCTAGTCTTACTGAGGACAAAGCTACCTTCCTCCCTTTGTCTCTTGGCTGAAAAAGAATTTTCTCTCAGGTAAGATTGGGCATCATGGCACCCCACTCCAGTACTCTTGCCTGGAAAATCCCATGGACGGAGGAGCCTGGTAGGCTGCAGTTCATGGGATCTCGAAGAGTCAGACATGACTGAGCGACTTCACTTTCACTTTTCACTTTCATGCATTGGAGAAGGAAATGGCAACCCACTCCAGTGTTCTTGCCTGGAGAATCCCAGGGACGGGGGATCCTGGTGGGCTGCCATCTATGGGGTCGCATAGAGTCGGACACGACTGAGGCGACTTAGCAGCAGCAGCAGCAAGATCGGGCATCACCTCATTTCTGGATTCTCTAGAGAAGCGTTCTAAATCTGTGGAATCTGATTATGGGTGTGTGTATTCATGGGTGGGTGTCTGAGTGAGGGTGCGTATATGTGCGTGCACAAGCATAACAGAAATTGAGTGTGAGAATCTTCCGAGCAATAAACTCAGTAGGTTTATACCTATGACCCTGTGCTCAGTCGTATCCGATTCTTTGTGACCCCATAGACTGTAACTCACCAGGCTCCTCTGACCATGGGATTCTCCAAGCAAGAATACTGGAGTGGGTTGCCACTTCCTTCTCCAGGGGATCTTCCCAACCCAGGGACTGAACCTGGGTCTCCTGCATTGCAGGCAGTCTCCTGCATTGTAGGTGGATTCTTTACCGGCTGAGCCATCAGGGAAGCCCACTGATGACCCTAGTGGGGAATTCAAATGGTGACCAGCCACTCTGGGCTTCTACTGACTAATGAGCCCAGGTCTTAGGAGGCTGAGAATTCCTTCCTTGCTCCTCGTGTCTCCTTGGAATATGCCAGGTGCAGGAAAAACTCAGTACTGATGTCTCTCCTCCCCAGTAAGCTCTTAGCAGGGACCAGCCTCACAAACCATGGGGAACATCAGCGCCCAGCCCATCTGTGCTTTTCCCCGGCTCTGTGCCCTCATCTGCCAGTGTATCAAGGAGCCCACTCCTTGGTAATGCCCACAGTTGCCACCTGGGATCAGCCTCATTGATTTCAATCCAGACTTCCTCTGCCTTCTGACCCTGCCCACTTAGGAGCTAACATCAGCCCTTTGCGGAGTTGACCTCTGAGCTTCATGGAGGTCCCCAGGTGGGATTTTAGCTCAGATTCACCTCACAGGGTCCTCCTGTCTTGGGCCAGCACTTTGGACTCAGAACCCACCCTTGGCTGCAGCTGCTGGGATGGGACTTTGGCCACTTGTGTGGGATTCAGAGAGGGAAGGCATGTTTTTTCTCCAAAGTGAGGGAATGGCCGTTCTCTTCTCATTGCTGCTGCCACCCTGGCAGCTATAGACTCTGGGGACCTTCTGCTGCTAATAGCTGCCTAGCTGCCTTCCGCCACTGACCACAGCCCTAGAGGGTCCACTCTGCCAGGAGCAGCTCCCTAGTCATCACCGTGCCCACATTCTGGAGCAGTGGTCATGGCTCACTGGCTGGGACTCTTCTGCCGCCTGCAGCTGCTGCCAGTCTCCAGATGCCCTCTCTGTCAGGGACTGGGAGGTAAATCCCAGAGACATGCCCACATGCTACTCCTCCAGAGGTGTCTGTGCTGCTCCACACATACTTCAGGTTGGACAGGAGAAATTGTCAGACGTTAGGTTGGCCACCTGATGTGAAGAGCTGACTCATTTGAAAAGACCCTGATGCTGGGAAAGATTGAAGGCAGGAGGAGAAGGGGACGACAGAGGATGAGATAGGTGGATGGCATCACTGACTCCATGGACATGAGTTTGAGTAACCTCTGGGAGTTGGTGATGGACAGGGAGGTCTGGTGTGCTGCAGTCCATGGGGGTCGCAGAGAGCTGGACACAACTGAGTGACTGAACTGAGGGTACAACAGACTCACCTGAAGAGCCCAGTTGGCAGAACTACTCTGTTGGTTCTTTCCTGCATCTCAAGTCTTCTCTTGGCCGCTCAACCCAGGGCCTGGGTCTCACACGGTGGATCTTCCACTTCTACTCACCAAGAGAGCCACAACCCAAGTCTTCTTGAAGGGTCTGAGCTAAGGTGAAGGACACAATAGTCCCAAATGATAAATTCAGGATGGTATGTACACCCTGTGTGTGTGTGTGTGTTAGTTACTCAGTTGTGTCCAACTCTTTGTGACCCCATGGTCTGTAGCCCACCAGGCTTCTCTGTCCATGGGATTTTACAGGCAAGAATACTGGAGTGAGTTGCTATTTCCTTCTCAGTGGGATCTTCCCAACCCAGGGATAGAACTTGCATCTCCCACATTGTAGGTAGATTCTTTACAGTCTTAGCCACCAGGAAAGCCTGTGTGCACCCTGAGCCACCTCAAATCACTGAAGGCTCTCATCTCTAAGATTCTCCTTTGTAAGAGAACTGCTGCTTGTGCCCTTGGTTGCTAGGCTATATTTTCCCATTCAGCCCTACTACTACCTTAGATGGTGTGTGTGCACACGTGTGCACACTCAGTTGCTCGGTTGTGTCCGACTTTTTGTGATCCCATGGATTGTAGCCTGCCAGGTTTCTCTGTCCATGGAATTCTCCAGACAAGAATAATAGAGCCTGGATTGCCATTTCTTCCTCCAGGGGCTCCTCCCCACCTAGGGATTGAACCCATGTCTCCTCTGTTGGCAAGTGGATTCTTTACCACTAAGCCAGCTGGGGCATGTGTGTATAAAAACAACCTCTGTGGCTTGTGGCCCTGAGCTCGTCTACTCTTTTCTCCAGAACCAAATTCAGACGCTTCCTTCGGGTTTGATAGCAGAGGTTCTCAAATGTTATGGTGCACCAGACTCTCTTCTTCTCTTGTTAGAAGTGCATGTTCCTGTATTCCACTTCTAGAGATTCCAGTGTGATATCCTGGGAGTGGAGTGGGGCATCTGATAAGCAGCAAGCCACCTCTCCTTCCAGATGATTCTGGTGCAGGTGGCTCCCAGACATCACAGACATTTTGAGAAATGATGCTTTACAGTCTTAGATTACATCCTTGTTTTAAAAATATAAATGCCAGGTAGTACCAGTATTACAAATCAAAATACGTAGTAGTGATTATAGTATGAGTTTGTGAGTTAACTGCAGTTTTGGAGAAGTCTGAAACTCTTTTTTGGCTGAATAATCTCTTCTTTGCACTTGGATCTTTGAGCTATGGAGTCCCAGAGATAAGGAGACCAAAATGATTAAAATCTAACTATATCAATGAAGTTAAGAGATGTCATCACATCATACAAAAGTGAGAAACTTTTCTACAGTTATCTTTGGGGTGGTCTGATCGGAGTGTACAAAATAGGTACTTTGGGAGTTGTCAAAGAAATACCATCAAAGAGATGGACAGTCATCTTCTAGAGCACCAAGAAAGACTACAATGAAGAGCCAGCTGGGAGAGACATGCCATTTGTATTAAGACATGTACAACACAGGCAATGACAAGTGTGGGCAAGGATGTGGAGAAACCAGAACACACACACACACCACTGGTGGGGATATAAACTGGTAAAGGAAAATGGTAGCAGGTCCTCAATGTTAATCACAGAGTTACTATATAACAAAGTAACTTGGTTCCTGGTTATCTAACCAAATAAATGAAAAAATATGTTTACACAAGGCTTTGTATGTGATTGTTCAGACTAGTATTATTTATATAGCCCCAAAATGGAAGCAACCCAAATATTCATGAAGTAATGAATGGATGAATAAAATATGATACTGCATGGAATATTACTCAGCAGTGAAAAAGGAATGAAGTACCGATACATGCTACAGTATGGATAATCCTTAAAAAAATTATGCTACTTAAGCAGGTCACAGAAGACCATATATTGAATAGGCAGCTCTACAAAGACAGAGATCCAGAGAATAGATTGCAGTTGCTTAGGGCTGGGGTGGGAAGGACTGGAGAGTGATTGTTAATAGACTTGAGATTTCTTTTGGGGATGATTAAAATGTTCTAACATTAGGTTATGTTGAAGGTTATGTTGATCGTTGAACAATTCTGAACATTCTAAAAACCACTGTACCTGTTAAATGGGTGGATTTTACCATGTGTAAATTATATTTGATTTTGGGGGGCTCCAAAATCACTGAAGATGGTGACTGCAGCCATGAAATTAAAAGACGCTTACTCCTTGGAAGGAAAGTTATGACCAACCTAGATAGTATATTCAAAAGCAGAGACATTACTTTGCCGACTAAGGTCCATCTAGTCAAGGTTATGGTTTTTCCAGTAGTCATGTATGGATGTGAGAGTTGGACTATGAGGAAAGCTGAGCGCTGAAGAATTGATGCTTTTGAACTGTGGTGTTGGAGAAGACTCTTGAGAGTCCCTTGGACTGCAAGGAGATCCAACCAGTCCATTCTGAAGGAGATCAACCCTGGGATTTCTTTGGAAGGAATGATGCAGAAGCTGAAACTCCAGTACTTTGGCCACCTCATGCGAAGAGCTGACTCATTGGAAAAGACTCTGATGCTGGGAGGGATTGGGGGCAGGAGGAGAAGGGGACGACAGAGGATGAGATGGCTGGATGGCATCACTGACTCGATGGACGTGAGTCTGAGTGAACTCCGGGAGTTGGTGATGGACAGGGAGGCCTGGCGTGCCGTGATTCATGGGGTCGCAAAGAGTCGGACACAACTGAGCGACTGAACTGAACTGAACTGAAAGTTACTTTAAAAAACACACTCTGGAAAGAGGAAATGAATAGTTATTTCAATTGTAAGTTCATAATTAAAAAAAAATCACATGAGCAGACCTTCTAAACTGGATATTATGATTGAGATAGAACTGTGTCGCTTCGTCCAGAATTTTCATTTATTGATGGTTAAAGCAAGCAATGCCGAATTCACAGCTGGTCTAGGAGAGTAAGTTATCCGGTGACAGGCTTCCTGAACCAAGAGGCTCAATGTCCCTGAGTGATGGGCCCTGGGCCCCAAAGGGTAAGAACCACTGCAGTTCAAGCACACACTCGAGAGCTGGATTTCAGCAGTCCTGTGCAGAGCTTTTTGATCCGTTAGCTAAATCTGGCCCAGGCAGCAAGCCATGATCCAAGGAAGATCTTTGTAAAAGTTGCATTACTTGTATAAAAACCTTTTCATTTTGAAAAATTGCTCCAAGTCCACCTGCACTTGTAACTTTAGTTGGGCCATTTGGCCGGAAGATGGATGGAATTTTTCAACATGACCATTTTAAAGCTTGAAAGATAAACTTATTTTTGGTTCTACCTCAAATATTCCACTTGTTGCTAAGATTCTGCCAATAAAAGTTGAGTTTCACCCTGAGAATTATTTACACTATCTTCTATACTTCACTCTGGGTGTTGTCATAACTTTAGAAATGGAACCTCTAATTCAGCAACTCCAACTTTTTGAGTTGTAACATCCTATATTTATTCAATCTCATTAAATCTCCCTATTCTTCTGTGAAGAACTTGGATATGAGTCTGAATTCTAAGCATTAACTCTGTCACAAAACTGTGCAATGTGTTTAGAAAATAATGAATAAAAATTAAATAGGGCTGAATGGGACTTCAGGGAAGCCTTGCTTCATTCAACCCATTCATTCTGTAGATCAGGCAGATCTCCTTTAGAAGGTTATAACCAATTCACAAAACTAGTTATTTCAAGCCTTGGTTAGCTCATCTTTAAAATGGAATGGATATTAAAAAATAAATAAATAAATAAAATGGGATGGATAATGTTGACCCTTCATTGTTATTGCTTTACTCATGGAATTGTTGTAAGGATAAAGTAAGATCATTTACATAGATGTGTTTTGAATGAACTTTAAAAGAGCTAAATGTGTTTTTCATAAACACATGCATGCTCAAATTTATTTTACTCGGATGGTTCTTGTCTCTTTTGAGAAAGTCTGAGACCCTGGGCGGGGCGGGGCAGGGTGCTCACATCACCAGCTGCTGCTGCTGCTAAGTCGCTTCAGTCGTGTCTGACTCTGTGTGACCCCATAGACGGCAGCCCACCAGGCTCCCCTGTCCCTGGGATTCTCCAGGCAAGAACACTGGAGTAGGTTGCCATTTCCTTCTCCAATGCATGAAAGTGAAAAGTGAAAGTGAAGTCGCTCAGTCATGTCTGACTCTTAGTGACCCCATGGACTGCAGCCCACCAGGCTCCTCCGTCCATGGGATTTTCCAGGCAAGAGCACTGGAGTGGGATGCCATTGCCTTCTCCGCACATCACCAGAGTAGGTACCCATTGCTTTTGTCTGATAAACATTGGCTGATGAGGATAGGGGAGTTAAGTCAGTTTCTCATGTCCAGGGGGGATGCTGCATTTAATAGTCTGTTTCCATGTACATTTTATTTTTTTATTATATATTTTTTACAAGCAATTCACTTTATTTTTTTTAATTTTTATTTTTACTTTATTTTACTTTACAATACTGTATTGGTCCATGTACATTTTAAATATTCATCAACTCTGTAATTTTTCACCAAGATTAGTTTCTAAGAGCTGGAGCAATGAGGGCAAAATTTTAATATGATTTCTGAAGTAGGAAGAAGAAAACATAGTGAATCTGAGCTGCCATGTTGCCAGGGTAAGAGTTAGCCTGACGCAACTACAAGAAAGGGCCTGCCTTGTGCCAAAGAGTTGGTGCCAGAAAATGATATTGGAAAACTTGAAATAAACGTAAAGTGTTGATTTGAATACAGGAAGATGGGAAAATTTAGACTTCTTGGCTTTAATTTGAATTGATGGATTGTCTCTGAAGATTGTATTATGCTATGGTAGCAGGTATAGATTTTCAAGCCAGTGTAATCATGAGAATTGAGCTGTACCCCATAGCTAAGTGGGGTGATGTGTCTTAGGAGAGCAATCAGGTTGAAGAACTCCAGAAATACACAAGGAAACTCCCAAGTGCAAGGTACTTGAAGTGCATAAAAACTTGAATGAAGCTAAAGCTGCATAGGAATGCACAAGTCTTTATATCTCCTTAGAAAAAGCCTGATGCTCTGTCATGCTCAGTGAAGCTAGTTTGCCTTAGAGAATCAAAGAAAACTGAATTGCAACTTCTTTCTAGCTAAGAAATGCATTTGTTCTGGTAGATTTTCTGCAAAGTTGAGTGAAGTTGAGAATTAGACTGTTCAGTTCAGTTCAGTTCAGTCACTCAGTCATGTCCGACTCTTTGCGACCCCATGAATTGCAGCACGCCAGGCCTCCCTGTCCATCACCAACTCCCGGAGTTCACTCAGACTCACATCCATCAAGTCAGTGATGCCATCCAGCCATCTCATCCTCTGTCATCCCCTTCTCCTCCTGCCCCCAATCCCTCCCAGCATCAAAGTGTTTTCCAAGGAGTCAACTCTTCGCATGAGGTGGCCAAAGTACTGGAGTTTCAGCCTTAGCATCATTCCTTCCAAAGAAATCCCAGGGCTGATCTCCTTCAGAATGGACTGGCTGGATCTCCTTGCAGTCCAAGGGACCCTCAAGAGTCTTCTCCAACACCACAGTTCAAAAGCATCAATTCTTCGGTGCTCTGCCTTCTTCACAGTCCAACTCTCACATCCATACCTGACTACTGGAAAAACCATAGCCTTGACTAGACGGACCTTAGTCGGCAAAATAATGTCTCTGCTTTTGAATATGCTATCTAGGTTGGTCATAACTTTCTTTCCAAGGAGTAAGCGTCTTTTAATTTCACGGCTGCAATCACCATCTGCAGTGATTTTGGAGCCCAAAAATATAAAGTCTGACACTATTTCCACTGTTTCCCCATCTATTTCCTATGAGGTGATGAGACCAGATGCCATCTTCGTTTTCTGAATGTTGAGCTTTAAGCCAACCTTTTCACTCTCCTCTTTCACTTTCATCAAGAGGCTTTTAGTTCCTCTTCACTTTCTGCCATAAGGGTGGTGTCATCTGCATATCTGAGGTTATTGATAATACCCCCTACAAGCTGGACTTAACCCCTTTCAAAGTTATGTATGAGAGGCCCCCTCCCATATGCCCTCTCTTTAAAAGTAAAAAGCCCCACTATGTGCCCAGGTGGCCAATATTACAAGACTAAATAAGACAAATTAGATTGTGTCTGAGACAAAAGATGGTGGGTTTGTTCACACATCGGGCTAACTCCATGTATACATGCATCAGTTTTTAATCAAAACAGAGAGTTCTGTATAATAGCGACTGTAATGCCCAAAATCCTGTACCACCCTGAAAAGATAATGTACGACTACTGGGCCCAAAAACAAACACCCGGCTCATTACATTTATAAAAGAGCATATTAATACAGTTCAACTATTTGTGCTTAGACAGCAATATCAAACTGTACCCCAAAACAAAGAGGAAGATTCCTCTATATGATCTAAAGACAGGGGGGAATGTTACAACCTCACCAGAGCCATGACAGGCTCAGAGAGGTGCACTAGGCCAAAAATAATCCCTGAGTCATGCTTCTGGGGCTTCCGGGAATGGTTAACTCTGGCCAGTCAGAGAGATGGTAACTCTGGCCAATCAGAGGGATGATGATTGGCCAATCAGTAAATACCAGGAAACCCCTGCAGCCAATCAACCCTTGCCAACTCCCTGTCTTTGTTCTAAACTTATAAATACTGCTGTACTTCTGCTCAGGGCTCTCGTCAAGACTCCACTGCACTGGATGAGATGGGAGCTCTGGCTCGAGCTGGCAATAAAACCCCTTTATGCTTTTGCATTGCTGTGGACATCTTATTCTCTCAGTTTTGGGGACTCGGACTCTGGGCATAACAACTTTCTGCCATAAGGGTGGTGTCATCTGCATATCTGAGGTTATTGATATTTCTCCTGGCAATCTTGATTCCAGCTTGTGTTTCTTCCAGTCTAGCGTTTCTCATGATGTACTCTGCATAGAAGTTAAATAAGCAGGGTGACAGTATACAGCCTTGACGTACTCCTTTTCCTATTTGGAACCAGTCTGTTGTTCCATGTCCAGTTCTAACTGTTGCTTCCTGACCTGCATACAGATTTCTCAAGAGATAGGTCAGGTGGTCTGGTATTCCCATCTCTTTCAGAATTTTCCACAGGTGATTGTGATCCACACAGTCAAAAGCTTTGGCATAGTCAATAAAGCAGAAATAGATGTTTTTCTGGAACTCTCTTGCTTTTTCCATGATCCAGCGGATATTGGCAATTTGACCTGTGGTTCCTCTGCCTTTTCTAAAACCAGCTTGAACATCAGGAAGTTCATGGTTCATGTATTGCTGAAGCCTGGCTTGGAGAATTTTGAGCATTACTTTACTAGCATGTGAGATGTGTGCAATTGTGCGGTAGTTTGAGCATTATTTGGCATTGCCTTTCTTTGGCATTGGAATGAAAACTGATCTTTTCCAGTCCTATGGCCACTGTTGAGTTTTCCAAATTTGCTGGCATACTGAGTGCAGCACTTTCACAGCATCATCTTTCAGGATTTGAAATAGCTCAACTGGAATGCCATCACCTCCACTAGCTTTGTTCGTAGTGATGCTTTCTAAGGCCTTGACTAAGGACTTGACTTCACATTCCAGGATGTCTGGCTCTAGATTAGTGATCACCTTTATACTAAAGCTGACAACTGAAAATATTTTCCTTTGAGTTCAAGTGAAGAAGAAGTTTGGAAGCACCTGCCAGGTCCATACTCCCCATCTCTGAGAACCCCTCCTGCCACCATCCATCAGGAGGGGATCCAACGGCATATCTTTATTGTGTAACCTCTCCTTCATTGTTAAAGCTGATTAGACCAATGTGGGACACCCAACCCAGGGTGAACCAATCAAATCTTCTTTTTGCAGAATCTAGAATTAGGATTCTAAAGTGCTGGGCAGATTCAGCTGAACTTTTGAGCCAGACTTCTGCCCAGGTCTCAGGCAGAAGTAGATAAAGCTGGTCTGCAGAAAGGGAAAAAACAGATCAATGCAGACAAAAGCAGAAACGAGATCACGTGGCCCCAGAGAGATGGAGAAACTGACTTTGTTTCTGACAGCTTTACAGGTTCTGGTCTAATTCCTTGGAAGGCTCAACAACACTTCCTGTCCTAAGATACATAAATTTACTTAAGCTAGTTTCAGCAGGTTTATGTTATTTTCTTTTTTTCCTATTATTTTCAATCTAATAAGCCTTCACCAAGATCTTGGAAGTTTGTAGATGAGAAAAGACTGGATGTTTCTCTTTTACTGTAAAACAGCCTTCTTGATCCGTAAAATAATTTTTCTTGCATGTTTTGGTTTAGAAAATCTTAAACTATAGTGTATTTTTAAAATGTCATATGAATATCCTTCACATTATTACATACAAATGCCACTTAGCCAGGGAAGATGTGATACTTAAATTTCAGTCTAGTAGGGGCTCACTGAATATTTATTGAATGAATGAATCTTTGACAGATATTTACTAAGCCCTCTCCCAATACTGAGCTAAATCACATGCTAATCCTATATTTCCAAAATTAATGATTAATGTTCTTGGAAGATTATTGTGCCTTTCATCAAAACATAAATGAAACATTTTTATGGATTTGCTAGAACACATGGCCTACATATGCCATGCATTTATATTTGCATTATTTCCATAAAAGAGATTTATTGTCTCATAATAGCAGTTAGGAGAGGGAAAATAGTGTTAGGCCTTTGAAGACATAGTTTATAGAAAGAACCAGCAGTTGACTTTTCTGTATGGGAAAAATTTAATTCCGAATTTATTCATTTATGTTATTGATATATGCCATAGACACCTAAATGTAAGGTTAAAAGTACTTACCCTCAGTGTAGAGTTAGACCTGGAATCAAATCCCATTAGGTATCTGGGAAGATATTTAATTTGATGCTTCTCTAAATTGTATGACATTGTTTTCAGAATTACCTTGAAATTGTTTGTGAACAGTATCTCTGCTGCCCAGGAGGAAGAAAAACATTGATTTCTACTGGTTACCTTTTCATTAATGAGTGACCCTCACATGAGGTTGATTTATAAGGGTCCTTAGGGACACAGGTGGGGTTTATTAACCTCAGTTGACCTTCAAACTGATAGAATCCAGTCATTTGATAGAATAAATGGTGGTCTCTGCTTATTCCCACTTTAGTGACACAGACTTTTGGCCTAGAAACTTTCTAAAAGTTTGTTTGCCAAGAGACATTTCCTGAAATTTTCAACTACAGTTGTCCTTTTTTGAGCCACCAATTAAAAATGAAGTAATTCCAATTCTGTGATTTTATAAGGATAGGTGTTGGGTGTTTTCTAATGCTGTAGGCCCTTTGAAGGTTTTCTCATGCCTGAATTATCGAAAAAATATGTGATTTTTATTAGCAATATATTTCTGTTGTATAGAATTGAATTTAAACAATAACTTAAGTAGTGAGAGTAATAAGTTATTTTCAAGATGTGAGGGAAAAATCACAAATTTTTTTGTTTTTCTCTAAAATACAGAATTATATTTTCATGTGGTTCAACATATTTCTAGAGAAATAGATAGGTCTGTATTTATCATTAGTCATGGCAGTAAAGCTGTTTATGGGAAAGCAGAGATGTTTATTTCACGCTCTCTGTAACAGGAAATGTTTTCAGCTACAACTAACACCCCCACACCCCCCAAACAGTGGTTTATACAAACTAGGAGTTTCATTTTTCTCACATTTCCAAAAGTCCAGAAATAAGTGGTTAATGGCTTTGGCTCAATGGTTTAAAGATACCAAGGCAAGGTATCTGGAAAGATCAGGGGGTATAATAAATGCTGCAGGTGTGTCCTCCTTAAGACTCACCTGTCAGACTTCTGCTCTCATCCCCTGTGCTAGAACTCTGCAAAAGGTGCTGGGAAGTGTGGATTTTTAGCTGGGAGCGTTATACCTCCCAACAAAATAAAGGTTTGTGAGGAAGAGGGGCAGTGACCAGCAGGTCTGCTCCAGTATCACGCCAAAGTCAAGGTAAACAGGAAGTGTCCTAGATATCCCTGGAAATTGACAATTCATCATGGATGAACAGTCCTGTGTGTATTTAGAACTTTCTGGAATCAAATTCTACTTTCAACCAATTCACTTTTAAGGAAAGAGTCAACAATTCTAGACACAAATTAAAAGCAGTTGTTTTCAAGTTAGTCTTTCTGGGCATGATAAGGAAGAGCACAGTTGGCAGCCACTCTCCGAACTTCACTGTGTCCGTGGTCCACACCTCTTTTCTAAAGAGCAACCTTGGAATCATTACTACTTGGAGAGACTTCCCTCGGCCACTGTGCTCCTCATCGCCCCACAGACCTACGTACATGGGCTCAAAACTTTCTACAAATGAACTGCCACACCCCTCCCCACCCTCATGTCCCTCATGTGTGCCAGACTCTGTCCGTGAGCCCCTTGGTGTTCCAAGTTTTGATTCTTCTCAAAAGTTCAGGATATACATCACTTTGTGGTTAGACTGAAGCAGGAATTTAAATCCTACCTATTCAGGGGTTAGTTTCCAATTTTTCTCAAAGGTTTGGTTCAGTGACCACCTGAATCAAAGCACTTAGGGTGTTGATTAAAAATGTAAATTCCTAGACTCCAGCAATACATTTAAGATCCAGATCTCTGCAGGGAGAGTTGAGGCAGTCTGCTAGGATAATGTGAGCCCCAGAAGGACAGGATTCTCTCTTTTCCCTTCACTGCTGTATCCCCCACTGTCTAGCACAGTGCCTGTCATGAGGTTGGCACTCAACACTATTCCATTGGAGTTGAGTAAACACTTATAATGTTTCCTATGTATTGGGCACTGTTTTATGGACTTTTTATGTCCTTATAAAGGACACATTTAATCCATATAAAAACCCTATGAGATAGGCACTGTTCTTATCTGCATGGAACAGATAAGGAAACTGAAGCACAAAAAAATGAAATGACTTGTCCAAGGTCTCCATTTGTAGGTGGTGAAGCTGAGGTTTGAACTCAAGCTATCTGAATAGAATTAATGATCAACATGGAACCTAAAAATCCTGGGTTGGATGGTTTAAAAAAAAGAAATTCCCCAAAAATCTAGAGATTTATGACAGTCTCAGAATGCATCCTGGAGAAGGAAATGGCAACCCACTCCAGTATTCTTGCCTGGAGAATCCCATAGACAGAGGAGCCTGGTGCGGTACAGGCCACGGGGTCACAAAGAGTCAGACACGACTGAGTGACTAACATTTTCACTTTCAAAGAAAAGAAGACTGAGACCTGCCTCTTTTTTTTTTGTCTTTAGTGTGATTATACAAGAATATATATATATATATATATATGCACAAGAATGAGGCTTTCCAGGTGGCACTACTGGTAAAGAACCTGCCTGCCAATGCAGGAGACATAAAGATGCAGGTTCAATCTCTGGGTCAGGAAGATCCCCTGAAAGAGGGCATGGGAACCCACTCCAGTGTTCTTGCCTGGAGAATTCCATGCACAATAGTGGTGGGCTATAGTCCATTGGGTTGCAAAGAGTTGGACACAACAGAAGTGACTCAGCATGCATGCATGCAGAATGCATCTCTCAAGAGTGTCAGATGATTACAATAGACACTGGAGATACAAAGATGAATAAATAGGAGGAGACCAACAAGTTAACAGGGAAACTATAGAGTCCTCTGATGTGTCCCATGAGAGAGGCTGGCTCAGCCTGTGCCGGGAGCTCTTATGAAGCCAAAGTAAGACTAGGAGAAGTAGCCAGGTGGGGTAATGGTGAGAGTCGAGAATGGAAGTTGATGAAGGGAGTTGTTTGCCTTGATGAGGGTACTCAGGCAGTGCCAGAGAGTGATCCAGAGCCAAGATGGGCTGCTCAGGGAACTGGGAAGAAAATTGGAACACAGACAACTTCAGGAGCCTGCATTCATTCAATATCCAGTCATCCTTATGAAAACTAAGAAGGCAAGTCGTTACTGAGAACCTATCTATTATGTGTGAGGGATAGTGCTCTGCTCACATGAGTATTATCTCAACTAGCTACAGTGCTATAAGGTTGTTAGCATTCCTGTTCTACAAAGCTGAAAAAAATAGCAGAACAATTGACTTAGCCATTCACAGGAAGAAACTAAATCGTCCATAATAGAGTGTCCAATCTTCAAAATAGCAGAAAGAAAATGTCCAGAAAAAGTTATACCACTAGTGCCACCTGGGAAGCCCAAAGAAACTTATATGGTATGCCAAATCAGATGAAGTCATCCTTTCAACAGGATTCATTGTCTTTCCTCCTTAATGTACACATTTTCAGTGCCATTCTACTGAATGTCAATTTCACAAGCATTTCACGTTTCAGATACTTCTGAGCCCTTCTCCAAAGCTGAATATTTCTTTTATGAATGGGATGACTGTCCTTTCAATGCAATTTGTTTGTCATAGCTAAAGTGAAAACTTCATTTTGTCAAATGTCCGAACCAAAACCGTATGTATTTAAGTGTAAAATTTACATGTGGGTCTGGGTTGTCTGGGTATGTATGAGTGTATGTTTTCTTCAGTACTTACAGGGTAGTGAGTATTTCTGCTTGGAGGATACATATATAGGTATTGCTGTTGTTCAGCCGCCCACTCATGTCTGCCTCTTTGTGAACCCATGGACTGCAGCATGCCAGGCCTCTCTGTCCCTCACCATCTCCCAGAGTTTGCCCAAGTTCATGTTCGTTGCATTGGTGATGCCATCCAGCCATCTTATCCTCTGATGCCCTCTTGTCCTCTGCCCTCAATCTTTCCCAGATCAGGGACTTTTTCAATGAGTCATCTGTTCACATCAGATGACCAAAATTCTGGACCTTCAGCTTCAGCCTCAATCCTTCCAGTGAATATTCAGGGTTTATCTCCCTTAAGATTGACTGGTTTGATCTCCTTGCTGTCCAAGGGACTTTCAGGAGTTTTTTCCGGCACCACAGTTCAGTTCAGTTCAGTTCAGTTCAGTCGCTCAGTCATGTCCGACTCTTTGTGACCCCAGGCCTCCCTGTCCATGATCAACTTCCAGAGTTTATTCAAACTCATGTCCATCGAGTCGGTGATGCCATCCAGCCATCTCATCCTCTATTGTCCCCTTCTCCTCCTGACCCCAGTCCCTCCCAGCATCAGCCTTTGACTGTGTGGATCACAATAAACTGGAAAATTCTGAAAGAGATGGGAATATCAGACCACCTGACCTGCCTCTTGAGAAACCTGCATGCAGGTCAGGAAGCAACAGTTAGAACCGGACATGGAACAACAGACTGGTTCCAAATAGGAAAAGGAGTATATCAAGGCTGTATATTGTTACCCTGCTTATTTAACTTCTATGCAGTGTACATCATGAGAAACTCTGGACTGGAAGAAACGCAAGCTGGAATCAAGATTGCCAGGAGAAATATCAATAACCTCAGATATGCAGATGACACCACCCTTATGGCAGAAAGTGAAGAGGAACTAAAAGCCTCTTGATGAAACTGAAAGAGGAGAGTGAAAAGTTGGCTTAAAGCTCAACATTCAGAAAATGAAGATCATGGCATCTGGTCCCATCACTTCATGGGAAATAGATGGGGAAACAGTGGAAACAGTGTCAGACTATCTTTTTGAGCTCCAAAATCACTGCAGATGGTGACTGCAGCCATGAAATTAAAAGACGCTTATTCCTTGGAAGAAAAGTTATGACCAACCTAGATAGCATATTCAAAAGCAGAGACATTACTTTGCCGACTAAGGTCTGTCTAGTTAAGGCTATGGTTTTTCCAGTGGTCATGTATGGATGTGAGAGTTGGACTGTGAAGAAAGCTGAGCGCTGAAGAATTGATGCTTTTGAACTGTGGTGTTGGAGAAGACTCTTGAGAGTCCCTTGGACTGCAAGGAGATCCAACCAGTCCATTCTGAAGGCGATCAGTCCTGTTCATTGGAAGGACTGATGCTAAAGCTGAAACTCCAATACTTTGGCACCACAGTTGGAAAGCATCAATTCTTTAGCATTCTGCCTTCACTACTGTCCAGGTCTCACTACCGTACATGACTACTGGGAAGATCATAGTCTCAATATACAGACCTTTGATGGCAGAGTAACGTCTCTGCTTTTCAACACACTGTCTAGGCTTGTCATTGCTGTCCTGCCAAGAAGTTCTCACTGCAAGTATACTGGGGTGGTTTGCCATTCCCTCCTCTAGTAGATCACATTTTGTCAGAACTCTCTGCTGTGACCCATCTGTCTTGGGTGGCCCTGCATGCTATGGCTCATAGCTTCATTGAGTTACACAAGCCCCTTCACCACAAAGCAATGATCCTTGAAGGGGGCATATAAAGATATTCCTAGTCAACCTATGACATTAAACTTTTATTTCTCTGTGATTTTAGAAAAGTCTATAGACATAAGTTGAACATTTTTTTAAATAGACCTACTTTATTGTTTGTAAAATCCTTGAAATTCATTATATGCTCAACACTAACAAGAAATCACCATATCCCCAAGTACAGCGATCTTTAAAAGTCTCCAACAAAATAGAAATTGATGTAAACTACATTAATATGAGAGACAAGTTTTAAGCAAACAATTTATCACATTACTAAATTGATGAAAGTGAAAGTGACTCAGTTTTGTCTGACTCTTTGCCACCCCATGGACTATACAGTCCATGGAATTCTCTAGGCCAGAATCCTGGAGTGGGTAACTTTTCCCTTCTCCAGGGGATCTTCTCAACCCAGAGATCGAACCAAGGTCTCCAGCATTGCAGGTGGATTCTATACCAGCTGAGCCACAAGGGAAGCCCAAAGATGAAAGTGAAAAGGGAAAGTGAAAAAAATTGATGAATGCTTTACATAAATTAATTTCCAGAGAATTGATCTAGAGTACCTTCTCCATGTATCAGAATTAGGTAGGAGAGTTTATAACACAAACAATAGTGACTTGAAATACAGGTTTATTTTTCTCTTACGTAGAAGAAGGAGGAGGTCTCATTAATAGGGCTGTGATGAATGCCTGAATATCAATAGTGTTCCAGGCCCCAGCTTTCTTTCTTCTTGACCTTCCTTAGGGCTTGCCTTAGATCTTCGGGGTCACCTCATGGTCCAAGATGGCTGCTATAGCTCTGGCTATCACTTGTAGGTTTTAGACAGGGAAAAGGAAAAGGGCAGAAGGTATGTATCAGCTGCCTGTGCCTCCTTTCAAGGAGTTTCTTTTGAAGTCCCTTGCACCAAAATCCTGAATTGTTTATGTATATCAGGGCCCAAATTTTAAGAAGGAAACTTAATGTCATTCTTCAGAAACTTAGAAAAAACATGAGTTCTCAGGCCACCAGCCTAAAACAGGGACATTGAGAACCCAGTGGACAGCTATCAATCTAAAACCACAGAAACCTTTCTAATTGCGTGAATAGTGAGAAGCTAGCTGAGAGATCTCTTTGTCCTTCATGCTAATATGTCCTGAGAGTCACCAGACATACCCGAATCTCAAGTGATAATGACAAAGGGTGACAGAGGGAGAGCTGAAGAAAGTAGAATACTATTATCCCCAAAACTTCCAGGGGTGACCGTGAGAATATGTATTTTTTTCTCATATAAACTTGCTGAGATTTAACTCAAGTATAATCCTGAAAGATGATGCTGTAAAAGTGCTGCACTCAATATGCCAGCAAATTTGGAAAACTCAGCAGTGGCCACAGGACTGGAAAAGGCCCGTTTTCATTCCAATTCCAAAGAAAGGCAATGCCAAAGAATGCTCAAACTACTGCACAATTGCACTCATCTCACATGCTAGTAAAGTAATGCTCAAAATTCTCCAAGCCAGGCTTCAGCAATACGTGAACCGTGAACTCCCTGATGTTCATGCTGGTTTTAGAAAAGGCAGAGGAACCAGAGGTCAAATTGCCAACATCCGCTGGATCATGGAAAAAGCAAGAGAGTTCCAGAAAAACATCTATTTCTGCTTTATTGACTATGCCAAAGTCTTTGACTGTGTGGATCACAATCAACTGTGGAAAATTCTGAAAGAGATAGGAATACCAGACCACCTAACCTGCCTCTTGAGAAATCTGTATGCAGGTCAGGAAGCAACAGTTAGAACGGGACATGGAACAACAGACTGGTTCCAAATAGGAAGAGGAGTACGACAAGGCTGTATATTGTCACCCTGCTCATTTAACTTCTATGCAGAGTACATCATGAGAAACGTTGGACTGGAAGAAACACAAGCTGGAATCAAGATTGCCGGGAGAAATATCAATAACCTCAGATATGCAGATGACACCACCCTTATGGCAGAAAGTGAAGAGGAACTAAAAAGCCTCTTGATGAAAGTGAAAGAGGAGAGTGAAAAAGTTGGCTTAAAACTCAACATTCAGAAAATGAAGATCATGGCATCCGGTCCCATCATTTCATGGTAAATAGATGGGGAAACAGTGGAAACAGTGTCAGACTTTATTTTTGGGGGGCTCCAAAATCACTGCAGATGGTGGTTGCAGCCATGAAATTAAAAGAAATTTTGGAAGAATTACTCTTTGGAAGAAAAGTTATGACCAACCTAATAGTATATTCAAAAGCAGAGACATTACTTTGCTGACTAAGGTCCGTCTAGTCAAGGCTATGGTTTTTCCTTTGGTCATGTATGGATGCGAGAGTTGGACTGTGAAGAAGGCTGAGTGCCGAAGAATTGATGCTTTTGAACTGTGATGTTGAAGACTCTTGAGAGTCCTTTGGACTGCAAGGAGATTCAACCAGTCCATTCTGAAGGAGATCAACCCTGGGATTTCTTTGGAAGGAATGATGCTAAAGCTGAAGCTGCAGTACTTTGGCCACCTCATGCGAAGAGTTGACTCATTGGAAAAGACTCTGATGCTGGGACGGATTGGGGGCAGGAGGAGAAAGGGACGACAGAGGATGAGATGGCTGGATGGCATCACGGACTCGATGAACATGATGTGAACTCCGGGAGATGGTGATGGACAGGGAAGCCTGGCGTGCTGCGATTCATGGGGTAGCAAAGAGTCGGACACGACTGAGTGACTGAACTGAACTGAACTGAACTGATGGAATTATTTGTGACACAATGGTAAATGGTTTTATCAAGTTATAGCATACCTCTTTGTTGAGTTGACATTGGTTTGGGATGAGGAGATGGATCTTCTCACAGAAAGCCTCTCTTCTTCAGCATGAGAAGAGTTATGTGAGTAGAAAGTACTCGGTCAAAGTATGAACCTCTAGCCTGATTTTGAGTTGTTCTTCCAAAACATGACGCTACTGCCCCATCCTGGCTGAGGCAAATGATTTGTGCTATGTCTCCAGTAGCGTGTAGAATTTCCACTCTGATGCTCGTATTCACACTTAAAAATTAATTTAAGATCTACCATTGCTGAGAGCCTCCTGAAGACAGGTCGACTGAACTTGCAGTGAGACCACTGGCAGGGACAGTCCCCAGCTGTCCGTGGCATTGTAGTGTCTTTACAGAGAGAGGACCAGCCAGTACATCAAAGCAATTGATTGACAGCAGCTCCCTCCTTCCCAGTGTCTTTGGATCGTACTTGCTTTACCAGTTCAACATCCTTCTTCTTCCTCTTTCTTTTTCCTTCCTCCCAGAGCCTTCTGCTCTTCTGATCTTTGGTACCTAAATCACCATACGTTCATGGTCCCCTAATCATACTCTAGACCAGGCCTGTGTTTCCCTTGACATATTGTGTTCTCTGAGTTGGTAAAGACTTTTATAGTTTGCCCAGAACTATGCTGAAAGTACCTACAATTGTTAAAAAAAAAAAAAAGAAAAAAAAAGCTACATATTTGGAAAGGTAACTGGAGAAAGAATGCTGCTGTGATGAGGGGGCTATGGGAAAGACAGAAAACTCCATCGTGCCAGGAACCCTAGGGTTGGAGTGGGGAGTCAGCAGCAGGGCAGAGAGCTGGGCATCGCCTGAGTCAGGGAATTCTACAGGGCGGGGTCTGAGGACTGCCTTCCCCATGGCTTCTGCTGTCGGCCATGGACCCGCATCCCCAAACTAAAAGCCTCTAGATGTGTTACCTGCCTCCAGAAAGAAACTTCAGCCATTGACATTGCTACTGAAAGGATTATAAGTGTGGCAAGACTTGAGTTTGGGCTAAGAGTTTGGGAGTGACTGTGCTGGAGATGATGGAGGGCCTGGAATGCTATCCGGCCACTTCCTGTACAGATAGAGAACAGCACTGCGTAACAGAAGCATAATGTGAGCCGCAGATGTAACTGTAATTTTTCCAAGAGGCATATTTAAAAAGTAAACAGACACAGATGAAATTAATGCTAATAATAGTATATTTTATTTAACCCTATATATCCAAATAGCATCATTTTAAAATATAATCAATATAAACCATTCATGAGATACTTTACAATTTTTCTTGCATACAATCTATAAAATCTATTGTTTATGTTTTCTACTGACAGCACCTTGCAATTCAGACCAGCTGCATTTCAAGGGCTTCATGGCCACACGCGCTAGTGGCCGCTGTATGGATCAGCACAGCTGTAGGAAGATCCAGTGATTCAAAATATCAAGCTACTTTCATTTATCTTCCCGATGTCCTCTCTGTGGTCATTCTGAAATCTTGCTTTTCTTTCTGCTTGCCCTCCTTTCCCCTAACTTCTTTTCCAATACTGTCCACTCCTTCTCTTCCCTCCTTTTCTTTTTTATAGCAGTGACCTGTATAAATCACTTATGGACTCATTAGAACTGAGAACAGGGCCAGAATTAGGACAAGGAAGAAAGGAACAAAAGGAGCTTAGTTTTGTGGTATAATATTAATAGAAGGAGCAGAGGACAAATGTATGCACTTCTAGCCCAAACCACATTAAACTCTAGGAAGAAGTAATATTTCTAAGTGAATTTTGTATGGAAAAGAGTTCATTAAATGAATTTAATTTATAATGAAAAGAAATACTAATGCTCCCCAGTGATTTAATTACTCCATGCCCATGTGTGTCAAATTTTCCAATGGGAACAATACTGGTTTTCTTTACCAAAACTGGATTGCTTTTAGTTGTGTTAAATCCATTTCGTTGCTCACTCCCTTGAACTATAAATTAGCTACTATGAACTAGCAGCCAAATTCACGCAGAAGGTGTAGGAAGTGTTCTCAGAGGCTACTCTTCTCTTTAATCACTTGCGGACTCCCAACTCCTATCCATGTTTCTTAGAAAACAGGAATGAGGAAAGAGTTTCTTTCCCCCCATCGTCCTTCTTCTTGTTTGATGTACAAGGACAGCCGAGCAGAGCCTGAGAGGTCACATAAAGAGGGAGCTCAAAACTGTGAGCTGTGGGGTTTGTGGGGCCTGAAAGGTATTCTTCAAAGTCTTGAATGTACAGGAATCCCAGCTTAGGCTCCAAGAAACATTGGATTTTTCTCTGGTTGATTTTCCCTCTGGTCCTACATTACTACCTATTAAGTCCATCAAAGATCATTTGGTTGATACTGGGCATTCTTCTTAATTATCCCAAATCTTCCCTCTCATTGGATGCATAATGGATATAAAGATCGTTTCCAAACTTTGGATTTGGGGCCCTATTGACCTATTGTCTCAAACTGTCAACTCATTGAGTTAAAATAGGCCAAATCCATTGTTCAACTTCTTAAATAGAAATCAACTGGTGGTTGAATATTTTGACAGCTCATTCTTACGTGTAGGTATGACTTTGGTGAGATCGCCTTTTCCCCAGCATGTGCTGGTTCAACATTAAAGTTCTTTCTTTAGTTTTAGCCTCTTTGGCTATGCTGAGCTAAAGCTTTTGTTGTTTTCTGTCTAGCTTATCCACCACCCACTTCATTTGACCTTATAAACATGTTTAAATAGATTTCTCGGATAATGACCATTTTAGCTGGCAACTTCCCGTTTAGATATTACAGCAGGCACAGTGCAAATTAGAGGGCAGAGCAAAAAGCACTAAGAATCATGAGACCCTAGATAAATATAGTCGGACCACTCGGCCTCGATCAGACAAGGCTGAGTTCTGATCCCAGTTTACTCACTGACTCAGTGAGTGACTCTGGGTAGGCAGAGTAAAACAATCATTGATTTCATCCACTGGTGACTCAGTCCTGTTGATCTCGACAATGTGGGGAGGGGGGGCGGTGGGGCAGGGCGGGGCGGGGGGAGTGAAGAAGGAGTTTACTGTTGCAAAGATACCTCATTACCATCCTGGCTGTTTCACTGTTTCCTGGGTTTGCCTCTGAGTTCATGCTGAAAAAAATAAAGATGCCCTTTGTGCTCAACACACTAGGCTATCATCAGGATGAGTGGCCTGACCTGCAATGAGAGGAATCTTTCTAAAGTTTGACAAACAGGGAGCACTGGTCAACCTGATAATGAACCGTAGCCTTGGAAATGTGGCTTTGTTCAATTTGATGTTACCTTGATGGGATGTGCTTTATTGCTCTGTGATCTCAGTAACCACCCAGGCCCACAAGTGATTCACACTTGAGAAGCCTGATGAGGTTCTGCTCAGCACCTCACACAGCGTTTGGCACATGCTAGATGCTCAATGAATGTTGAGAGAGTGAACAAATAGATAAAGAACTGAGGAATTAGGAGCAATTACACCGTAAATGGTCTAGTTCACGTCTCTGACAGCACCTTTCCTTATTGATTTTCGAAGTGTCAGAATTTTCAAGTCTGAACTTCTTCAAGTCTTTATATTTCTGATTTTTAGAGTAAAGTTTTTTTTAATTGAATTATAATTGACATTTAATTATAATTAATTCATTCATTTCATGTGTACAACATAGTGACTAGGTATTTTTATACAGTAAGCATTTTCAGTTACTTGCTGGCCATTTGATGGGTGTTTTTCAGTTGTTTCCAGGAGATCATACTTTGTGACCTAGCTAGGAAATATTTTGACTAAGTTTTCACTAGGCCTTATTAAATAAACTTAACTTATCCCTCTTCTCATTCCTCAAAATGTATTTCCATCTCTTTGGAGCTGGAACAATGGAATTAGAAAGTATAACATATAAAAATATACAGCAATTTGATGAGCAACTAGATTGATGTTTTTGAAATGCAGAAAATGTGCAAAACAAAAATTGCAAAAAATTTAGCCAGTTCACATACATTCCTTTAGAGAAAGAAGAAGCAACTTCACATGGATGAATGATGTTATTATTTACCAGTTAATAAATACATCACCATATATTATATAGTTCTTTTATAGTTATTGACCCCAAATACCTTGATATTATAAATATTGCCTGAGGCAAATGGAAAAGGTATAATGTGCTACATGAGCAGAAGGATTAACTGAGCTTTGCTTTCAAGGATTTTACTTTTTTAAATTTTTATTCTTTTTTAATTGAAGTATACTTGATTTACAATGTTATGTCAGTTTCGAGTGTACAGCAAAGTCAATTATATACACAAACATATACATAGTAATATATATGTACGCACACACGCATATATAGTCTATTTCAGATTCTTTTCCATTGTAAATTACTGTGAGATAGTGACTATAATTCCCTCCGCTACACATTAGGTCCTGTTGATTATCTGTTTTATATGTAGCAGTGACATCTGTTAATCTCAGACTTCTAATTTACCTCTCCCTACCCCCTTTCCCCTTTGGTAGCCATAAGTTTTCTATCTCTGTGAGTCTGTGTTTTGTAAATAAATTCATTTATATTGTATTTTAGATTGCGCATCTAAGTGACATCATATGGTATCTGTCTTTCCCTGTCTGGCCTGCTTCATTTAGTATGATAATTTCTAGGACTATTCATGTTGCTTCCAATGGCATTATTTCATTCTTTTTATGGCTGGGTAATATTCTATTGTACATATACACCGCATCTTTGTTATCTACTCATCTGTCGATGGACATTTAGGTTGCTTCCTTGTCTTGGCTTTTGTAAATAGTGCTGCTATGAATACTGTGGTGCCAGTCTGTTTTCAAATTTAAGTTTTCATCTTTTCCAAAGTGGGATTGCTAGATCATATGGTAACTCTATTTTTAGTTTGTAAAAGAACCTCTGTACTGTTTTCCATAGTGGCTAGACCAATTTATGTCCCCACCAACATTGTAGGAGGCTTCCCTTTTCTCCACATCCTCCGCAGAATTTTTATTTGTAGATTTTTTGATGGTGGCCATTCTGACCAGTGTGAGGTAATACCTCATTGTAGTTTTGATTTGTATTTCTCTAATAATTAGTGATAATGAGCATCTCTTCATGTGCCTGTTGGCCATCTGCATGTCTTCCTTTGGAGAAATGTCTATTTAGGTCTTCTGCCCATTAAGGATCCTGTAGTTTATTGGGGAAAATTAAAGGTGTATATAAAAGTGAATAACATGGGGCAGATTCTGTGTGTGCATGCATGCTAAGTCACTTCGGTCGTGTCTGATTCTTTGCGATCCTGTGGACTGTAGCCCGCCAGGCTCCTCTATCCATGGGATTCTCCTGGCAAGAATACTGGAGTGGGTTGCCATGTCCTCCTCCAGAGCATCTTCCTGACCCAGGGATCAAGCCCACATGTGTCTCTTACATCTCCTGCATTGGCAGGCAGGTTGTTTACCACTAATGCTACCTGGGAAACCCCGGGCAGATTCAGAGTGCCCATTGAATGGTAGGAGTTCAGGCAACGGCACCCCACTCCAGTACCCTTGCCTGGAGAATCCCATTGGATGAAGGATCCTGGTGGGCTGCAGTCCATGGAGTCGCTAAGAGTCGGACACGACTGAGCGAATTCACTTTCAGTTTTCACTTTCTCACATTGGAGAAGGAAATGGCAACCCACTCCAGTGTTCTTGCCTGGAGAATCCCAGGGATGGGGGAGCCTGGTGGGCTGCCGTCTATGGGGTCGCATAGAGTCAGACACGACTGAAGCGACTTAGCAGTAACAGCAGCAGGCAATGGTGCTATTTCCTCACTGTATCAGAGAAGACTTTCCAAAGGAGGATAAGTTTATGAATTTAGAGTATTAATGAAGCTAAAGCAAGTGAAGAAAACTGACTTTGGTGGATCAGGGATGCAGAGAAAAGGGCAAAAACAATTACCAATAAATCTAATAGCTTTCCTGATTCCTTGAAATGCTTTGGTCAGATCAGTTTCCAAGTGCACGTTGTAACTTATGCTGTATATGTACTGATTGTACTGAGTTTGGGTCCCACTGTGACACTCACAAAATCAGATTCTGATGGGTTCCTGAGGCAACACTGAAAGCTATTGAACAACCTTAGGCTGAAGGATCTAGCATCTCTTACTGGAGCGTAGGAGACACTGATATGCCCTACTCAGATCCTCTCTGATTCATTTTTCCATTTTGGTGTGCCCTTCATTCCCCTGGCTTCTGTGTGATTTTGTTTCCATGTTCACACTTTCACTCCCAGAAGACCCCCTTTGCCTTCCAAATTTAAAGCCAGAAGCACTTGAAGGCTTATCTATCTCCCCATGCCCTTACCCAATGACTGCCTGGCAAAGGAGAGTGAAAACCCAGATCCATTGCCTCAATTTGGGATAAACTTGGAGGTGTAATTCACTCTCCAATGTTCTGCTGAAAGGTCAGGCTCAAATATCCTTCATGAAATTTTCCCTAAAATCATAGCCCTACTTGGAAGTAGGGAAGGCCTAGTTCCCTACCCACTACCCACCTTCCTCTACCCCCTTATGAAATGAACCTTCATTTCAGAATCTGCATCTAGAATAATCTCCCTAAAATAAGGAAACATGCTTTTCTTCCGATTTGGGTTAAAGGTCTATAAAATAAAGACAAGAAGGAGGGGATGGTGATGAAGCTAAACCAGAAATTAATCTCTCATTATTTTCTAAGCGCAAGAAGCCTCTACTCTGCATCCTTTCATTTTCATTTTTTCCTCCTCAGTTTCCATGTTAGAGCCCTTCAAGGCACAGTCAAATACCATCTTTGGTAATAGTGAACTCTGATAACTATTTTCTAAATAGAAATAAAGTCTTTCCCTCCATCCCCAACACACCCAATACAATCTGTGTTTATAATGTGCAATTTGAAAATTATGATGATCAAGAGCATAATCATAGTCACAGCCCTATGTCATCGCTCTGTACCCACACAGCCTCTTGCTCACCCCTTCAGTGTTTACCAGGAGGCAGCTGGCCAGAAAGGAAGTCCACTGTGGGGGCTGCACAATTCCAGGAGCCAATCCATCAAGAAGACATTTGTGACTTTGGGGTGTGGGGGCGAAGTGGAACAAAAGTAATGTTTGTCCACTTGCATCATGAGACAGCATGGGAGAAATCACTCCTGACCAAGCAGTACTGGTTGGTGGAGCCCAGCTTTGAAGACCATCAAGTTGCCCATGAGGAAGAATATCCAAGGGATTAATCCACCACCATGATTTCCTCCTTCCTGCTGTCTGAGTTTTCAGAAGGAGTGCCAATCTGTGATAGACGGTACTCATGTGATGATTACTGTATTGTGAATCCACCAACACTAATGATGTACAGACTTTCCAAAGTTCAACCATTTTATAATACCCCCAAATTAATACCAAGAGCGTTTCTTGGGAGAGGAAGGGAACAACTGTGACATATGGACCAAATCTGATGATTTGTCTGAAACTGATCAGTTTCTCTTGAAACTGATTTGCTGAGTTTTTACCTCCTTTGTCCCCTTCTAATTCCTTGAGAAATGAAAATCAATCAGTGTCACATTGTGTAATTCTTCCAAAGCAAGAAATAATCTATAGCATCTTATTTTTAAGAGAGGCTTTCTTTGATGACCTCAAAGTTTGTCACACAGAATAGGATATTGTAAAATCACTAGAAATTCAATTTGTTTCTCATGAATTTTGACATATTGAAACTCCATTCTTAATAATTATTCTCATTATGAATTTGTGACTGAACTCTAGAGTATTTTGTACAAAAATTCATATTGAAAGGAATTGTTCCCTTAAACGACGTTTCAAATGCCTTGATTAACATTTACATGTACTATAACCAGTACTTCCTTCACCTACCATTCCAGGAGAAATTGTATTTTTTAATAAAGGGTGTCTGTGTGTGTGTGTGTGCTCAGTTGCTTCAGTCATGTCCAACTCTCTGTGACCCGATGGACTACAGCCCACCAGTCTCTATCAATGGAGATTCTCCAGGCAAGAATACTGGAGAGTGGGCTGCCATACCTTCTTCCAGGGGATCTTCCAGACCCAGGGATCGAACCTGCGTCTCTTAGTGTCCTGCTTTTGACATACTTTGGTCTTAGTGACTCTCTATGGTTCCTCAAGGATGGGGCTTTGTAATCACAGCTGATGGGAACTTATCTACTCTTGATTAAAAGAATGAATGAACAGAATATATCATCTAATTTAGTACTCCTCTCTTTATGCCTTCTAAAATGTTATTTTTAAAAAACATGATTGTAACTATTCTTTGACTGTGCACCAAAGATCAACAAGTGGCAGTTTCTTTTTTAAAGTTAATTAATAAGTTTGGCTGCCTCAGGGCTTAGCTGCAGCACGTGGGATTTTCGTTGCATCGTTTGGATCTTCTGTTGTGGCACAGGGACTCTCGTCGTGGCCCACAGGCTCAGGAGCACACAGGCTCAGTAACTGTGGTGCTCAGGGCTTAGTCGCCCCATGGCATGTGGGATCCTAGTTCCCCAACCAGGGGCTGAACCCACACCCCCTGCATTGCAAGGCAGATTCTTAACCACTGGACCACCAGGAAAGTCCCTCTAAAATGTCATCTACACTGTGAATTGGTTTTATAAAATTCTTTTATAGCAAATGTGAAATTCAGTTCAGTCACTGTCTTAGTGAAAAGCTCAGATCAGTAAAGTCTAAATCCCAGGTGGCACTAATGGTAAAGTCTCACCTGCCAATGCAGGAGACATAAGAGACGTGGGTTCAATTCCTGGGTCAGGAAGATCCCCTGGAGAAGGGCATGGCAACGCACTCCAGTATTCTTGCCTGGAGAATCCCATGGACGGAAGATCCTGGTGGGCTATAGTCCATGGGGTCGCAAAGAATCGGACACGACTGAAGTGAGGAAGCACACGTGCACACACAATTGTGCAGTAGCTGACAGTTATGGAATAGATGATCCAGACTGTCATAGGCTCTATGTGACATCCACAGGGTGTCCAGCAGAAAAGAGGTTGCCTCTGCATGTGTCTTTATCTGCAAGGAAACCTTCTTAGAACCTCCCACGCCCAAGAAAGTTCTTGCGTATTACTGGCCAAGATTGGATCCATGCCCTTTTCTGAAGCAATAACTGGCAAGGGAGATGAAATTTTAGTAGTTAAGTTTAACCAAAATTTGCTCCCTGAGTCATGTAAAGAAAGGGTGAAGGCCTGAACCTAAATCAAAGGAAAGGAGGCATGAATGATGACCCAGAAACAAAAATTCTGCTCCGACTACCTTTCTAGGAACCAAGCTTCTTCTGCCACTACAGTGGGGAAAGATGTGTTCAAGGTGTGTGAGTGACTTTTTATAAGCATGGCTTGTAAGTAAAGGCATAGGGCTTCTAAGGTATGATTAATAGATAAACCAGAGAAGGCAGTGGCACCCCACTCCAGTACCCTTGCCTGGAAAATCCCGTGGACGGAGGAGCCTGGTAGGCTGCAGTCCAAGGGGTTGCAAAGTGTCAGACATGACTGAGCAACTTCACTTTCACTTTTCACTTTCATGCACTGGAGAAGGAAATGGCAACCCACTCCAGTGTTCTTGCCTGGAGAATCCCAGGGACGGAGGAGCCTGGTGGGCTGCCGTCTATGGGGTCGCACAGAGTTGGACACGGCTGAAGCGACTTAGCAGCAGCAGCAGCAATAGATAAACATGCTTCCTGTCCCAAAACGTCTCACTAATGAGTCTTCTGAAAAGTCTTACCTTATTTCTTTGGGTTAAATTATTTTATCAAGATTAAACTTTGAAATTTTGCAAAAATAAAATGTGAAATTTGGAGTGATATAGTAGTATAAATGGGATATATGTTTAATACTTAGTAACTTTTAAAAAGCACCTAATAACAAGGCACTATGTTAGATACCATGAGGAATATAATACATCATAACTAGTCCTTCAGACTGACAATCATTTGGTTTGAGTGAGCTATGTGCAAAAAAAAAAAACAAAAAACAAAAAACAAAAAAACAAAAAACAAGATGGAAAGTGATGCCATAGAGATGTGGCTGGCTGTTGGAGTTTAGAGATAGGAATATTGCAGAGAATGAAGAGAGAATGGTGGAGAAGGCAATAATTGAATGTGTCTTGCAGGACACTAAGCTGGAGATTTTATTTTCTTGGGTTCCAAAATCACTGAGGACAGTGCCTGCAGCCGTGAAATTAAAAGACATTTGCTCCTTGGGAGTAAAGCTATGACAGACTTAGACAGCATATTAAAAAGCAGAGACATCATCACTTGCTGACAAAGGTCTGTATAGTCAAATCTATAGTTTTTCCAGTAGTCATGTATAGATGTGAGCGCCTCCATAAAGAAGGCTGAACGCCAAAGAATTGATGCTTTCGAATTGTGGTGCTGAAGAAAACTCTTGAGAGTCCCTTAGACAGCAAATCCTAAAGGAAATTAACCCTGAATATTCATTCAAGGACTGATGCTGAAGCTGAAGCTCCAATACTTTGGCCACTTGATGCAAAGAGCCAATTCACTGGAAAAGACCCTGGTGTTGAAAAGACTGAAGGCAAAAGGAGAAGGGGGTAGCAGAGGATGAGATGATTGAATAGCAACCAACTCAATGGACTTGAGTTTGAGCAAACTCCGGGAGATAGTGAAGGACAGGGAAGCCTGATGTGCTACAGTCTACGGGGTCGCAAAGAGTTGGACACAACTTAGCAACTGAAACAACAAAAGATGGAGACGGGGAAAGGACAAGCTAAGACATAAGAGTTTCATGTTAACATGAGAAGCACAGGAACAATACAAGGAAAAAAAGATCTCCTTTTCCTGAAAGAAGTTGGCAACCCACAAGTGGCATTTGGTAAGCAAAGCTAAGGAGTTTGATATTTATGACAGGTTCAGAGAGGATCCATTAAAAGCACTGAAAGGAGTTGAATTTTTTAAAAAATTAGGTTTTTTTTAGAGCAGTTTTAGGTTCACAGCAAAATTGAGCAGAAAGTACAGTGAGTTCTCATATATCCTTGCCCTCATACTTTCATAGCTTCCTCTACCGTGAGCATCTCATTCTAGAGTGGGACAATTTGTTACAAGCTACACTGACACATCGTTATCACCCCATAATCCATAGCTAACATTACTGTTCACTCTTGTGTATTGTATATTTTATGGGTTTTAACAAACATATAATGACATGTATTGACCATCATAGTTTCATATAGAATAGTTCCACTGCTCTAAAATCCTCTGAGCTCTCCTGAGTCATCCCCCCCCCCAAACCCTGGAGATCAATAATTTTTTTATTGTCTCCATAGTTTTGCTTTATCCAAAATGTCATATAGTTGGAGTCATATAATATGTAGCCTTTTTAAGTTGGCTTCCATTACTCAGTAATATTCATTTGGTTCCTCCATGCTTTATTAGGATGTGCTTCTTGATCAGAGCTTTTTTCATGAAATTGTTTTAGTTTTGATTGGTGAATAAATTTACTGTTCTTAGTCGCTAAGTCAAGTCCGACTCTTTGACAACCCCATAGACTGTAGCCTGCCAAGCTCCTCTGTCCATGGGATTTCCCAGGCAAGAATAATGGAGTGGGTTGCCATTTCCTTCTCCAGAGTATCTTTCAGACCCAGGGATCAAACCCCTGTCTCCTGCATTGGCAGGTGGATTCTTTACCACTGAGCCACCAGGAAAGCCTGAAAAAATTGATTATGGGAATATTAATTGATTGTTAAAGACAGTTATTTATTCATAAATTGTTTGAAGGGCTCCCCAGGTGACACAGTGGTAAAGAGTCCATCTGCCAATGCAGGAGACACAACAGACATTAGTTCAATCCTTGGATCAGGAAGATGCCCTGAGGAAAGGAGTGGCAACCCAATCCAGTATACTTGCTTGGAAAATTCCATGAATAGAGGAGCCTGGCGGGCTATAGTCTCATGAAGTCACAGAGAGTCAGACATGACTAAGCCACTGAGAACTCACTCATACAGTTGTTTGAAAGGACCTAGCTGGAATTGAGAAATATTTATCAAATACTTACTATGTGCTTGGTTTCAGCAGTATGTGAACTGAGAAATTCCAGATGTACAAGCAGGATTTAGAAAAGGCAAAGGAACCAGAGATCAAATTGCCAACATTCATTGGATCATATAGAAAGCAAGGGAATAAAAAAAAAAAATCTACTTCTGCTTCATTGACTACACTAAAGCTTTTAACTGTGTGGATCACAAAAAATCGGAAAATCTCAAAGAGAGGGGAATATCAGACTACCTTACCTGTCTCCTGAGAAACCTGTATGCAGGTCAAGAAGCAACAGTTAGAACCAGACATGAAACAACTGACTGGTTCAAAATTAGGAAAGGAATACATCAAGGCTGTACATTGTCATCCTGCTTATTAACTTCTATGCAGAGTACGTCATGCGAAATGCTGGGCTGGATGACTCACAAGCTAGAATCAAGATTGCTGGGAGAAATATCAATGACCTCAGATATGCAGATGATACCACTCTAATTGCAGAAAGCAAAGAGGAACTAAAGAGTCTCTTGATGAAGGTGAAAGAGGAGAGTGAAAAAGCTGGCTTAAAACTCAACATTCAAAAAACGAAGATCATGACATCTGGTCCCATCACTTCAGGCAAATAGATCGGTAAAAAGAGGACACAGTGACAAATTTTTTTTCTTGGGCTCCAAAATCACTGTGAATGATGACTGCAGCCATGAAATTATAAGACATTTGCTCTTTGGAAGGAAAGCTATGACAAATCTAGACAGCGTATTAAAAAGTAGAGATAGCACTTTGCTGACAAATATCCATATAGTCATGGTCCCAGGTGGTGCTAGTGGTAAAGAACCCATTTGCCTATGCAGGAGACAAAAGAGACATGGGTTCGATCCCTGGGTCGGGAAGATCCCTTGGAGGAGGGCATGGCAGTCCACTCCAGTGTTCTTGCCTGGAGAATCCCACGAACCAAGGAGCCTGGCTGGCTATGGGCCACGGGGTTGTTAAGAGTCGGACACAACTTAAGTGACTTAGTACAGCACACATCCATATAGTCAAAGCTATGGTTTTTCCAGTAATCATGTATGGATGTGAGAGTTGGTCCATAAAGAATACTGAGCACCAGAGAACTGATGCTTTTGAACTGTGGTGCTGGAGGAGACTCTTAAGTCCCTTGGTCTACAAGGAGATCAAACCAGTCAATCCTAAAAGAAATCAACCCTAAATATTCATTGAAAGGACTGATGCTGAAGCTCCAATACTTTGGCCACCTGATACAAAGAGCCAACTCATTGGAAAAGACCTTGATTTTAGGAAAGACTGAGGGCAGGAGGAGAAGAGGTCGACAGAGGGTGAGATGGTTGGACGGCATCATTAACTCAATGGACATGAGTTTGAGCAAACTCCAGGAGATAGTGAAGGACAGGGAAGCCTGGCATGCTGCAGTTCATGGGGTGGCAAAGAGTCAGACTCAACTTAGCAACTAAACAACAATAAGGCTTTTTGCTAAATGCTGTGGGCAACAAAAAATGGAAGTAAGCACAAACCTCCCATTTTTTCCTCTATTGAAGTATAGCTTATATACAATATTGTGTTAGTTTCAGTGAAATGATTCAGTTAGTACAGTGAAATGATTCAGTTATATATACATACATATCTATGTTTTCAGGTTAATTTCCCTTATAGGTTATTACAAAACATTCAATAGAGCTCCCCATGCTATACAGTAGGTCCTTGCTATACAAGGACCTATCTTATATAATCTTATATATATATAATATGTATCTATTTTAATATAGTGGTGTGTATACGTTAATTGCAATCTCCTAATTTATCCCTCCCCTCACACCCCCCAACAATAAGCCTTACTTTTTAAAAAAGTAATACAATAGCACTGACTTTTATTCATTCATGTCATAAGTCACCTCACATCATCTGTTGCATTTAAATGATCATTGTAAATGGCTGAACACACTCATTTTAATGGAACTTAATCCATTAAAAAAAAATCCTCAGTATCCCAATAAGTGAAGTCACTTCAACGTATCCTCACAACAATGCCCACACCAAAAAGAGTGCTTTATTTTGTAAATCTTGACCCATTATTACACCCATGTTATGGTTGTTTCAGTTGTCAAGTATACAAGGTTTAGCAAAAAAAATTAATTAGATAGGGGTTGCATCTGAAAATTAAATTGTTACACTCCATATGTGTGCTGTGCTAAGTTGCCTCAGTCATGTCCAGCTCTTCGAGACCTTACTGACTGTAGCCCACTAGATTCCTGTGTCCATGGGATTTCCCAAGCAAGAATACTGGAGTGGGTTGCTATGCCTTCCTCCAGGGGAACTTCCTGTCCCAGGGATCTAACCCACGTGTCAAGTCTCCTGAATTGGCAGGCAAGTTCTTTACCACTAGCACCACCTGGGAAGCCCAAACTCCACATACATGTTTCAAACCTGTTGGGTTCCAGTCCATCTGTGAACTTCTGGGCTGCCAGTATCTATCACGTGCTGCATACTAAAGCAACACCTTCTGAAGAGCTGATTAATTCTGAATAGATCAGATTGATCAATATGTCAGCCTATAACAGACTGTGCTCTTTTCACTGAAGTGGCAAAATATTCACCAATATGGCAGGAAATATTTTCATCTCACCTTTCCCATAGTGATTGATCCAGTCAGTTAACTCATTGTTTTATGCAACTTTATTGAAGAAAAACAAATCAGTTACAAGCAGGGTTATTAGCTGATCACTCAACCATTGACAACTTGCATCGTTCATTCAGTGCAATGAGCCTTACTTTTAAAGGGCTTCAAACTTTGGAGGCTAAGCATATACACGAATGAGGAAAGTTGGTACACTCAGCCATCGTCCATTTGGAGAAATAGTCTTTCTTGTGCCTTTTGGATAAAATGCTTTGAGCACAGCCTAGAGCGTGTCTTGGCACCCCTTCTGTGTTTGTGTACAGTGTGCCCTGAACCCACAGGTCACATCCCTAAAACAAGTCACTTTTTCCAGAGCTGAGGGAGTGCCCAAACGAAGTACATAGGGGGCCCAAATGTTTGTTGTACTCGGGAACAGCGAGTGGACTAATGACCTACTGGGGGATCCCTTGTTCCTCCTGCTCTATTATCCTTTCCAGGTTTAGGGTGTTGGAGTACTCAGGAGCTTTAGTAGCTAAGCTTCCCTTTGACATTTGATAGCTACCACTTAACGACAACCACTTTGTAAGTGGTCACAAAAAATAGCATTTTATCAGCTTGGAGAAGGGTTCCATCCTGGGGAGAAATCTTTGCCACATGTGTAATTTCATTGTCAGTTTCTTAGATGTAGTTCCATTTGGAATACTGTAGTTCCAGGCCATTCACGTCGTCTTGGAGAAATACTTCCATTCTTCCAGTCTCACTGATTATGTCCTTATTCCTCTTTGATGTCAGAACTTGGCTGGGTTATTCCAGTTGCTTGTCATCAATGCTTCAGCAAAGACCTTTAAGTAGGCCATTTAGAACAAGATAACTACAGACCTAAAAAAAAGAGAAAGAAAGAAAAGACATTGTTCTAAGATGCAAATAAAATCATCCAACACCAATATGACATTGGCAGTGCGTTGAAAGAGTTCTCTTCCCCTACTGCTTCTCTGTATCTTTAAGCAGCCTCTCCATCTTCTTGGTCATAGATGAATTAAGATGAAAAACTTACTTTTCGATCTCCTTGTTTCTGTTCAGAATATCACACACAATTATTTCTTATGCTTTCCTCCCAGAATTACAAATATTTAAGCTGAAATAAACAAAGGGAAAATTAGAAAAGAGGATCAATGAATTCCAAAATCAATTCTTTGAAAATATCTACAAAATAGAAGAAGGGGGACAAAAATCCTTGTCCAATTGCCCAATTAAGGTGAAAAAGATAGAGAAGAAGGTTAGGAATGAAAATGGAAATGTAATAGACATCACAATGAAATTAAAGTAATTAAGAAATAATTCCCCAATGCCAGCAAAGTTGAAAACTTACATGTATAGGCTGGTTCTGTTTATAGTATAAACAAGCCTCTATACCAGGCTCACCATAAACTACAGACCAAATAAAATAAACCACTTGAAGCCACTAGAAAGGTAGATTCTGGGGACAGATTTTGGCACTGAGAAGAAGGAAACAATATTGAGTGAGTTCCCTCCTCTTTTTTTTTTTTTTTTTTGGCGGGATGTGGGGGCGAGGAAGGCTGGCTTCAGTCTATAACATACAGGGTGGCGAAAACTTTGAAAAGAAACTCTTGATCTTATTGGCGTGTAGAACCAGAGGATTAAGAGCAACCACAGCCACAAGAAAATAAAGAGATTCCTGGAAAGAGGCAGCAAGGGAGAGCTCCAAAGTCTTGAGTGTAAACTGCTCAAATCTGTGGCTATTACATGAGCAGACTGAGAGGTCCATTAAGGCTAGAAGAAGAGCTGAGATTTGCAGTGCTACCCAAGAGTAGAGTTTGAAGTTTGAATCCCACCATATTAATTGCTGCTAAAACAAAGACATTAAGTACAGAGTGTCTACAACTTAACAGTGCAATAAGCAAGGTATAACAAAGTTACCTGACATAGGAAGAACCAGGAAAATGTGACCCAGTTTTTGAAAAAAAGAATCCTACAGTAGCTTAGATTTTGGAGTTGGGACAGATATTGAAAGCAGCTATTTTAAACCTGTTCAATGATATGCAGAAAAATATACTCAAAGTTAACGAAAAGATGGGACATTTCAGCAGGTAACAGAAGCCACAAAAAAGAATTAATTTTTCTTTCCATTCTAGTATAGTGTCTGTACCTCTTTCCAAGAGATCTGTCCTTTCCTGTTAGAAATATCCTTAGAATGATAAGTAGCTGGATTTTCTTAGCAGTATGACATGTTCCTCTATAACTACCTAGAGCTTATTTCTCCTTTCTTTGCCTTTTAGCCCCTTGTGCCTCACCTCGGGCTCTTGCTACAGTGGAATTTAGAGACATCAAAGTGAAGAAGTGAAGTGTTAGTTGCTCAGTCATGTCCGAATTTTTGTAGCCCCGTGGACTGTAGCCTGCCAGACTCCTCTGCCCATGGGATTCTCCAGGAAAGAATACTGGAATGAGTTACTGTGCCTTCCTCCAGGGAATCTTCCCGACCCAGGGATTGAACCTGAGTCTCTCAAATTGCAGACAGATTCTTTACCGTCTGAGCCACCAGGGAAACCCCGTAGAGTCACCAACATCTTTTAAAAGCAGTAACAGCAAGAGTAAAGTTGTAGGTAAGCTCCAAGGACCCCGTGCTGCATTCTTTGCCTCTTGGTACTTACATTCTAGTGAAGTAAAATAATTCAGTGCAGGGGTTCTCAACTTTGGCAACTCAGACTCACTAAGGAAGTATTTTTTGTAATGCCTTGGTCCCTCTCAGAGATTCTAATTTGGGGGATCAGGAGATAGGGCCCAGGCATCAGCATTTATTAAAAGCTCCCCAGACAATTCCAATGGGTGGCCAGAGTTGGTAGCCACCAATTTAGCAAGTTACCCATCAAAAGAAGAAAAGGATGTTTGGGGCAACTGTCAAAAGAATATGCATGTGTGGATGCTAAGTCACTTCAGTTGTGTCAGCGCCACCTGGGAAGCCCAAAGGAACATAATTTCGCATAAAAGGGATAGTTTGGGGTTTGGAGCCCAAAGTGTTTGTGTCATCCTTCACTTTACACAGTGTAGTGGGTGAAATTTTTGTTGATGGCTGGGGTCAAGTTAGGTGGCGAGGTGGCACAATTGGTAAAGAATCTGCCTGCCAATGCAGGAGACATGACTGTTGCTGTTTCAATCCCTGGGTCAGGAAGATGCCCTAGAGGAGGAAATGGCAACCCATTCCAGTGTTCTTGCCTGGAGAATACCATGGACAGATGAGCCTGGCAGGCCACAGTCCATGGGGTTGCAAAGAGTCAGACATGACTGAAGCAATTTAGCACGCAGAAGCAGGGTCCACTTGGCCCCAAAGCTTTCTGATCAAAATTCCTCTTGTATCCTGACTATAGATTGTACAGCAGCCTTAGTTACCATTCATTACATGCTATTGGCACATTACATTGAATTCTCATGGTGACCCTGCTAGGTAGGCATCATGATTTCCACTTCACAAATAAACAGAGAAGGCAAGTCACATGCCTGAGGCCACATAGCTTGGAAGGGAGAAGCCGGTCCTTACATCCCAGGAGCCAAAGGGCGGTGCTGAGCAGAGTGGTCTGAAACAGACCCAGTGGCGAGAGTTCCTAGCTGTACTCACCCTGGAGGCTCTGCAGACCCTGCTGTGGCCAAGGGAGAGGCTCTGCTTTTATGTCCTGAGTTGTGATACCCTAAATTGAAAATAAGAGCTATGTTCCTTCTCCTTGAAAGTGTTACTTGCTCAGTCGTGTCTGACTCTTTGCGACTGTAGCCCGCCAGGCTCCTCTGTCCATGGGATTTTCCAGGCAAGAATACTAGAGTGGGTTACCATTGCCTTCTCCAGGGAATCTTCCTGACCCAGGGATCAAACTCGGGTCTCCTGCACTGCAGGCAGATTCTTTACCGTCCGAACTACCAATGTCTTTTCAGAAATGAGAGTTGAGGAAAGACTGTATTTCATACTTCCTTGTCACCTGCTCGGTTAGGACCACCAGAGATATTCAGGGCTGAGCAAAACCAGGAAGTGACTGACATGTATCTTTGTGGTCACCATCCCCCTTCTCTGTGTTCTTTCTTTCCCTTTGTGGAATCTAGAACCTTTAGGCTTTTTAAGCAAAACTTTCGTTCACTCAGGAAATGGTAGGGTCACTTCATTACACTACAGGGTGAATGATTGACAGGGTCCCGCATGCCACCTTTTGCAGGGACTGTCACGTTTTAACAGGGGACAAAGAGTTCAGTTTGGGAGTCCAGTACACGTGGACTTGACTCGGGCTACCGACTGGTTATGTAATGTTTGGCAAGTAACCTAACCTGTCTTAGTTTCAATTTCCTCATATCTAAAAAGGGAAGAAGACCTCAGCGGGCTGTGACGAGGATTAAGAAGATTTGAGAGTGCGCCTGGCATGGTGCCTGACACCTAGTAGGTACCTGTTAAAGGTTTGATCCCTTTTTCCTTCACCCCAGTGGCAGGAGTGAAAGTGCCTGGGGGTCTGTTGCTTTGGAGATCCCTCAAGAGCAGGCGGGCTGTGACATCCTCCACACCACCACCTACACAAGGCATTGTTGAGGAACACATTGAACTTTTCCCCAGAGCCACACTCACATACGTACACACTCACAGTCACACACTCTCTCTCTCACAAACATACACACACACACACACACACACTCACAATCCATTGCTGGGTGACATAGATGAGTTCACATAAGAAGGCCTGGACTGTACATCACATCCAGGCTTCTCATCAGCCCTTCCTTTCAATCCTGAAGCTTCCCCCGAAACCCACTTGTGAAGGCTCCTATCTTACCTCTGATGCACTAAGTGTCCAGATATATTTTGGACAAAACAGCCACCTCTTGGTCTTTCTTTCTACGGAGATTGAAATGCAGCTCCTCTAAATGAAAAACTGGTGGCTGTGTTCGCATAGAACATGGCTGAAATGCAAATAGGCTTCGGAGTTTGTACCTTGACAGCAGTTCGTTAAAAGGTGACTGTTATTAAAGAACAATGCAAAGCCATTAATTATCAAGCTTTCAAGGAAGCTGTGTGAACAAGCTTGACTTTCATTATCTGTCTCTGTCATCCTGTATAAGAGCCCATTAGACTTTCTGCTAAGGCAGAGAAGCCAGCTGACAATGGAAAGGCAGTTGTTTAACTGCCATTACCTTTGCAAGTTTGAAGTGCAATTTTTTTTCTCATAATTGTTTCCAGGAAAAGAAGCCTGGATTTGAAGACTAGGTTAGGGGAGCGAAGGACTGAAATGGAGCTGGCTGTGGCATCAGAATTCTGATCCCGCAGATCCTGCCCTGTTGTGGTAGGGTTCTGACCTGGGCACACCTGTCCAGGCTTAAAGCCACGGTGTGTGGGCATTGCATGCTCAGTCATGTCCGACTCTGTGCAACCCCGTGGACTGCAGTCTGCCGGGATCCTCTGTCCATGGAATTCTCTAGGCAAGAATACTGGAGTGGTTTGCCATTTCTGACTCCAAGGGATCTTCCCAACCCAGGGATCGAACCCACGTCCCCTGCTCTGCAGGCAGATTCTTTACCACTGAGCCATCTGGGAAGTGCTTATAGGATGGTAGACTTTGGCAAGTCATGTAATCTCTCCATACATCAACTGTCTCACCAGTAAAATCAGCAGAATGAGAGTGTTCCAAGGGTCTTTGAAGGTAAATGGAATTTATATAACGTACCATCACATTGCTCAGAGGAGAGTCAACAGAAGCTATTGGCCTTTCTCCTATGCATGCACGCAAATGCAGTTTGTCCAGTGCAGTTACACTTGGTAAAATCAAATGAAATGGACATCAAGGGCAGTGCTGAAAAAAGAGAGAAGTCACAGAGGAAAAGTACCCTCAGGGGTGTGTGGATATGTGTGTATAAGACCCAGTTTTTGAAACTCAAGGTATAAACTGTAAAGACTCCAATACTTTTGAATAGCTACCCTACGGCAAAGCGTGTGACCAGGAGCCTAAACACCATTGCTACAAAGGGGTACTGTTTGCCTGACCTGGCGATGTTAGCGCCCTTCAAATGTCATGTTCGTAGCACAGGACTTGATGCATTAATTCAAAACAAGTCAAAGCATTAAAAACATTGTGGAATAAATAACAATGGGTCACGCGTTTCTGAGACGTGTTTTCTGGGCTTTTTTTTTTTTTTTTCTAAACCAAAGTAGTCTTTCCTGGCTCCTGAACACAAGTCGTCCTCATCTATTTCCTAAGATAATCCATTATAAATTATGACAGGCTCCCGAGGGCCTGGCGGGCAGTGCGGCCCGATCTGTTGCCCAGGTCTCACTTTTCTGTCCTGGTCATCTCCGACAAGTTCCATGCGTGACCGGTCAGGAGACGGCTAATTCTAGTCCACACATTTTTCAGATGAGCTTCATTTTATTTTTAATTTCCCCACAAATGCACGCCAGGCGCAGATTTCATCAGTTACAGACATAGCTCTCTAATCTGTGCCGCCCTTCCGCAGCTCAGACACCAAATGAATTAAGGTCCAGTTACATATAAAAGTGATTATGATCAGCGAAATGTCTGCCCAGCATGGCCCTCCCCCAAAAAGGGCCAAGATTAAGAGTCTGATGCTCCCCTTTGGCTATCTAGGGGCCACGCACTGTATCAGAAAAGCGATCCCACCCACAACCTTCTAAAACCTACGCTCTCTTCAGATTTTACAGCTCAAGGACCTCCAGCCACCACCGAGAAATACATCGTTTTCCTGGGTTGAGTGAACTGCATTTGTTTTCTATTTTCATCCTATAAGATTTCAGGAGACCTGACCTGATCCTTTTGAAAACTTCCCGTTATACTTCTGCAGGGTCTCACTTCAAGGCAGACAACTTCTTGCAAATCCTAACCATTGAGGGGCAGGACACGGCATCATTTCAGGATTCTTATTAGGCTCATCCGGGCCTTTCTCCGGACAGTTCAGGGCTGTTTGCCCCTTAAATGGTCAGGGGCCAGGAGTGCATGAGATAAACACTGCACAGGGACTGTAACATTAAATCAGGACAGGGAGCAAAGGCATAAAGGCCACCTCTGTCTGCTCACAAAGGGTTGTTAGCATACTTCAAGGGACAGGAAATATTCCAAAGGGTGCATTGACTCCTCATATTAATACTTTATCATCTCATCTTGATAAGTTAATGGGTTATGTACCAGGCTCAAAAAACAAGAAATAGTGTAGCAGAAAGAGTATTTATTAGGGACCACGGAGCTGGATTTTGCCACCAAAGAAGCATATTTTGTATACGTCAATGCCTTTCTCTGGGGGTTGGTTCCCACAAATGTAAAGTCTATAATATTCTGGGCTTCAGTGACAATTGGTGACAGAGCTAGGCAAATCAGGAAAACCTTCCTCATGGGAGTCTCTAGGACAAGGATCACAAAAGCCTACCCAGGCTGATCCTGCGGGGACATCTCCATAGCACCCCCCACCAATCAGGCCTCTTTCTGTGGATTTTTCCAGCTTGCTTTTGCAGAAGTAGCTGAAGCGAAGTTGGCTCAAACTATTCAATCCAGTTCTTATTGGGGTGGAAGTAAGTTTACAAAAGGCCCATCAAGCCCTCCCAGATCTGAACACTGAGCAGAGCCTGCAGTGTGGTGGTCAAGGCAGAGGAAAGGCTGCCCCCATCGGCAGAAGAACACGTTACACTGGTCCCTCCAGGCCCGCCAGGCCGGGGGCCTGACAGCCCTCTGGGACAAACCAACCTTGGTAGCCACCCAACTTGAGGATCTTTCGAGCCCTTCCTGTCGCCATGCCCCACCCCGTCCCATTCCACCCTGGCCTCTCTTTTCTCCTCCCTGGCAGCCACTGTGTTTTCAGATGTTTACCCTGGGTTAGAACCTCAGTGGCCAGCATGAGGCCTGGAGGAGAGAGGAGGGGAGACGACCCAGGAAAAGGAACTCCTCGGAGAGGCATCTAGCGAGCAGCAGATGGATGCGCGCTCTTTCTCTTGGCATCTGAGAGACTGTGTGTATGTGCGCGTGCAAGCACGTGTGTTTTCACCAGTTAACAGTGGGTCTGCGTCTCTGGTTTGCTAATCCTTAATCCTAGATTAGCCCAAGCCAGAGGCCTTTTTGGGCGGAACACTCACCTCTGAATGCCCCATCTCAGTGGTCTCAGTCTGATCAGGACATCCGGATTCCGTAACATCACTTTATAACCATGCCCCCGACCCCGATTCCATCCTTCAGAGCTCTGAGGACATGTAACTAGAAGCCGCTCCAATTTCTCTCCCCCTCGGTGGTGGACCAGTGTCACCTGCCGCCCTGGCATCATCAGCCAGGCATGCCCTGTCACACTCCCAACCGGAATGTCAGCTTGCTGTTTGAGATTCACACCGACACTGGGTCCCCAGAGGGCTCCTCCCAGAGCCAGGGCAGCCTGCGCTTGGGCACACATGAAAGCGCAGGAGTCCCCTGGCTTTTTGGCAGCACTTCAAGCGCTAGCCCAATGAAGAGATCTTGACAGCATACTTGTAAACTCCACAGGCCCCAAGGGCTCAAACACCACGATATTTATGCTCGCGGGGTGGACAGCCAAAATAGTTGGGTTGTTATGCAGACATGGGTCTCTTAGTTGGGGCCAGCATTTCTGACACCTGTTAATTGGCATTTGAGAGAACTGAGTCGAGGGGGGTGGGGGGCCTTTGGAGCTGCTGCCAACCTGTACCTGAACAGCAGGGTGTCCTGTAAGGTTTTGGCCCACCCAGTGTGGCCCAGAGCAGGGGTGGTTTGGGGTTCCCTGGAAGAGCGGTGGGGGGATGAGCAAGTGAGTCCCAGGGTTGCCAGAAAGGATCATCAGAGAAGGAAGAAAATAGGAAGGAGGGCAAGAAGAAAAGTAAGAGAGCGAGAGGGAAGAAAAAAAATAGAGAGGGCGGTATTTTTAGATTTGCTAGCATAGAGCTTTGTGCTGTAGCGCTCAGGGCCCTGTTTCTGCAGGCCAGTTCTCCTGGTCCAGGTTAGGACAAGCACTCCATCCCAGCTGAGGCAGACCCATCCATGATTCTAGGCCAGCTGCAAGACCACCTCCTCCCAGGAGCCTCCTCCAAAAACCCCCAGGTCCGGCTCTCTCTCCTGCCCATTGCTCGTCTCCTAACATAAGTTGAGCACTTCCTCACTCTTCCTGAACATCCGTGTTCCTCTCCTCAATGGCCTCCTCGCCCCGATGTTCACTCCTTGGCATCATAATGGAGACTTTCTCTGGTCTGCGTGGCCCACCGCTGACCTAGACACACAGGGGTCTTTGGCTTCCATAGCTGGATGCCTATGCTCCCACTGGACGTCTTCTCTTTAGTTCCAGGCTTTCTGCCTCAACTTCCACTCAGAGAAGCCCCTGCTCTGTCCCCACATAGACAGAGCTGACCTCAGACAGAGCTGACCTCAAGCTGACCCTCAGGGCTCTGTGAACTTCTTCCCTGTTCCTCCCTCGAGTTTTGGATGGTCCACAGCTTAACCTGAGGTGAGACTATGTTTTAATGACTTAGTAAACATCACTTCTGTATTTCATTATTCACCCATACACAAATGTCCAGAAAGTCCCTATATATGAACTGACTTACATTCCAAAAGTTACCTTGTAAATTAGTTGTTTGAATCTGGAAGTTCATAGGAACAATACTCTAAATGAATTCGTTCATTCATTCATTCACCAAATACATCTCAGCAACATTAAAAGGCAAACTTGCAGGGAACAAAGCCCCTCTCCTCAAGGAGTGTATTCCCTTGTCAGGGAGACAGATAACCCACAAATAAAAAAATATATATGGCAGAGGATCCAAGGTGCTACAGAAAGGAATGCCACAGGGAAAGTGAATAAGGAGTACTGGAATGGGGCTGGGATTATAAATAGGGTGGCACGGGAAGGCTATTTAAGACTCTTGAAAGAGGGCAAAGAAAGTCCAGACACAAGGCAAGAGTGAAGTTGATCTGTTCAAAGACCTACAAGAAGGCCAGAGTAGCTAGAGCTGAGTGAGCACTGGGAGACAAAAATACTGATTGGTTTCCTGGCCAACCCGCTGGCTGTCAATTTAGCCATAATTCTAAATCAATGCAAGACACCTTTATTGGGTGCTGACTCTCTCCCAGGGATTAGGACTGGGACTCATTCTCTCAACTTCCATAACCTAACTCTTCTCCTAAGACACAGTTTTCCAGATCTCTGAAGACAGGTGCCTATCCCACTGCCCTAGCCCCAACACACTCGGTTTAAGATTTTCTCCTTATCTTTGGTATACTTCAGTTTTGTCATGAGGTACTTTGTTTTTAAATGCTTCCCTGTATACAGTTGCAGGAGTCACAGGAGAGGCAAGCTCGATTCCTGGGCCAGGAAGATCCCCTGGAGGAGTATATGGTAACCAACCGCAGTATTCTTGCCTGGAGAATCCCATGGACAGAGGAGCCTGGCGGGCTATAATTCATAGGGTTGCAAAGAGTCAGACACGACTGAAGCGACTGAGGGCAGCACGCCATACACTATGTGCTTTCAATCGAAGACTTTATGACCTTCTTCAGCTCTTAAACATTCTCAGCCATGACTTCAAGTATTGCTTCTCCCTCAGTCACTCTTTCTCTTTTGCTGAAATGATTAGACACATGATGGAATCTTCTTAAACAGCCTCCCCTGTCTCTTACAACTTTTTCTATTTATCTCTTTCTGAACTATATTCTGAGTAAATTCCTCGGAACTGTCTTCCAGTTCACAAATTATGTCTTTAACTATGGCCAATGTCACGTTTACCCAATATGGTTTTATTTGTTCTTACGTATTTTAATTACCTATTACTCCTCAGCAGCTAAACTCCACACAGCTGTGTGAAGTTGGGGTGGTTTCTTCATCCCTCTGAGAGTCAACTTTTATTAAACAGGATAGTGATACTACATTTCTAGAAATGAGGATTAAATGAAATAATGCATATAAAGGGCATAAATAGGTTGTTCAGTAAAAATTGTTGGCACCATTTCCTTTGACTGGGTGTCATCTGAAAGAACCGTGGATGAGAAAGCAAGCAAAAAGATGAAAAGCATGAAGGGGATTGAATGGAGGTTGTTGCTTAGAATGGAGGGGATTGTTAAGGACTTCTGCAAAAGGAGATAAAGCTACTTTGGCCATCAACAGCTGATGGAAGCTTGTGGTCAATATTGGTCACCTCCAACAATTAGGGGTGGGTGGAACTCCAGGTCTTCTTCCTTTACATCCTGGCTACCTAGTGGAAGGCAACAACAGTAGCAAGTCTCAGACCCCATTCTACCGCAGTCTGATGATGACCAGCACTGCTGCTGCTACTGCTAAGTCGCTTCAGTCGTGTCCGACTCTGTGCGACCCCATACACGGCAGCCCACCAGGCTCCCCCGTCCCTGGGATTCTCCAGGCAAAAACACTGGAGTGAGTTGCCATTTCCTTCTCCAGTGCATGAAAGTGAAAAGTGAAAGTGAAGTCGCTCAGTCGTGTCTGACTCCTAGCGCTCAGGTCCTCAAACAATCATGCAGGCTGATCCATAAGCTTGGGATGACCCTACTCTTGGTCCTTTCAGGCAATTTGACAAGCACATTGTATGAAAGATTCACCCTCAAGCAACCAAGGCAAATTCATCAAATATTCTAACAGCAGAATCAGCACACACATCTTCTGCCAAGTGTGAGAGACAGAGGATAAACGGAGTTTCAGGTCAAGAGCAACCTCCTGCAGGTAGTAGATCACCAGATTTACGCAAAGGGAGGCTTGCCTTTAGAAATTTTCTAGGCAATCATTTATCTTGAACACCATTGATTTCACAAACAAAAAAATGTTTTACCATTCTTTATGCTAATTAACCTAGTCTCAGATAAGGGTTTTTAGATCAGGAGAGCTGAGCTGTTTTCTATTCTTCTTCTGCGATGTTTATCTCTGAGTATGTGTCTCCAATATGCGTGATATTCACTCTCAATACACACCATGTTGTCTGCATTCAAGTATTTTTAAAGGAAACTACATGCACTATAACAAGGATAGTTAGGCAGAAGACTTGGAAAGCCTCGATCCTTCAAGGCAAATCTGAAGATAGGAAATGGAAGTCACTTGTTCAGACAGAGGAACAAACAGTACACTCATGCTTGGAATGGTTTCCATTTCCTGGCTTGTTTATCATAACCCCTCTTCGGCCCGAAAATGACTCCATTTCCATTCAGATTTGTTCATTCCATTACCATCCCACATAGTCTTCAAGAGACATTTTTTATATAAAGATCTGAATATAGACTTGAAGCTTCAGTGCTAGGAGAACATGAATCTATTAACATTTTGATATTATCTATATTTGCATTTCTTTCAAATTCAAGCTTGTTCAATGCACCTGGATAGTTAACATTCCACCGTAGGTACTACTCTATTCAGCCCCTAAATTCTCTCTAACTAGTCCCACTGGTTTGGCAGAAAGATCTTAGGCTTCATCTACTGGCAGATTTTGATCAAAGGGTGGGGAGCTGGGATTCAGGAAGCTGGTACACACACACTGACCTTGGAACCTAGCTGAAGGTTACAGGGACACTAGCAGGGTGTACTTGCCACTCTCCACTCACAATGTAACCAAACGCCCTCCATGGTACCACTAGTTTGGCTGCTTAATGTGAAGACCACACTGGGTTAAGAGTGAAATGTCTGGATTCAAGCTCCAGCTCTATCATCTGCAGCTGGGTATGCTTTGGTAAGTCATCTGATGCTTCCCAAGCCCAGTTTCACAATCCATCAGATGGGGCTGGTGAGTGAACTCCGACTCACAGGGTGGTCATTAGACCAAGTGGCAGATTATGAAGACATAAGCTCTGTAAATTATAAACGTTAACGTGAAAGTGAAGTTGCCCAGTCGTGTGCGACTCTTTGTGACCCCATGGGCAGTAGCCTGCACCAGGCTCCACCGTCCATGGGATTTTCTAGGCAAGAGTACTGGAGTGGGTTGCCATTTCCTTCTCCAGGGAACCTTCCCGACCCAGGGATCAAACTCGGGTCTCCTGCACTGCAGGTCTTTGCACTACCTAACAGCACCATATACCTACTGACACTTATTGGGTAAATGAAAGAATGAGATTCCAATAGTAGGGGAAGAAGACAAGGACTTGGCTTAATATCATAGACCTGTGCGTGCTAAGTCATTGCAGTCATGTCTAACTCTTTGTGACTCTATGGACCATAGCCCGCCAGGCTCTTTTGTCCATGGGATTTTCTAGGCAAGAAAACTGGAGTGGGTTGCCGCTTCCCCCTCCAGGGGATCTTCCTGACCCAGGGATTGAACCTGTGTCTCTTGTGTCTCTTGCATTGGCAGGCTGGTTCTTTACCACAAGCACCACCTGGGAAGCCCATCACACACCTAGGAAGAGTATTCAACATCATCCATTCCACAGAACTTTATTGAAGACATGCCATGTTCAAAGTCTTGCATAAGACTTTCACCATAAGATGAGCGGCTTCTGCCTTCAGGAAATTAAGTGGAATAAAGTGTTAAAAGGGCTAAGACGAGAGTCTGGACTGAACACAATAGGAACACAAAGAAGTGTTTGGGTAATTCTACCCCTTTGGGTGTTGAGGGAAATGAGAAGAGAAAGGAAGAGCTTCATATGGAAGCTGATGCATGAACTATTTTAAAAGATAAGTGGGTGTGTGACATTTGGGGGACTTAGAAGGTCTGGGTACTATGTTCCAGAGGAATAATGTGAGCAGAACCAGCAAGCGAGCAGGGCCAAATCCTTTCCTGTGGTTTGAAGGGCCAGAGTAGCGAGCAAGGGACGAGTGGTTAAAGAGATGAACCTAGGAAAGGAAATCTTTCCCACTCTCAGTTTCTAAGAAAGCGGACCCCCTACAAACACACACACACACACACACACCTGACTTCTCTCTACGCTTGGGAGGTGCAGTGACTTCTCTGGCTGGTAGACTGGGAAGAACAGAGAGCACGTTCTGTTCAGCCCTGTCCTTCTTCTTCCTCTTGGGACTTGGAATGTCTGCCACATGGAAATCTGCCCCTCTGTGTACCAGTCCACACACCTGGGGCTGCATGCTGGAACTTACCTAATGAGGAGTCAGCTGGCAGGCCCCTTGGCCCTCATACTAAGTGGCGTTCTCCACCTGAGCCTCCGTCAGTAGTAAAGGGATGTTCTGACCATGTTTGCACACTTCGTTTGCTTTTGCAGTGTATCCAGAGCCCACACAGGGCGGAGGGGCACTGTTTTGTGTTCTGTGTCCCTACCAGGGCCAGATCATGGAGGGCTTGGAAGGCTTTGCCTATACCTTTAGAATCGCGTGGACCAAAGGGTCCCTGCTACAATGAATGTGCGACGAGAGGGCCTGTAGAGGAAAACAGTGCAGCTTTCGTAGGAAGAGTGTGGATCTGGATTTCAGGGGAACTGGGAGGAGCCCCCTGGCTCTGCCATCTCTGGATGACTTTGGGCAGATCACTTTAACGTTCCAGGTCAATTTCCTCATCTGTAGAATGAGTTGGTTTATAAAAATCTCTAGTGGCTCTCTCAACTTATATAAACTTAGAACAGGGAGGATTTCCTAACAGGAGGAAGTTTGGAACACTGGAGCCGGTTGAACAACGTGACAGGCTGTGGAAATTTCTTTCCTTAAAGATCTTGAAGAAGCAACTGGTTTCACATCGCATTTGGATAAGCAATTTAACTTGTATATGCCACGTACTTGATCACAATAGTTATATGAATGTTCTTATTTAATTCTCAGGCTTCCCTGGTGGCTCCGTGGTAAAGAATCCACCTGCCAATGCAGGAGATGTGGGTTCGATCCCTGGAGAAGGGAATGGCAACCCACCCCAGTATTTTTGCCTGGGAAATCCCATTAACAGGGCAGACTGGCGGGCTACTGTCCATGGGGTCGCAAAAGAGTTGGACACTTCTTAGCGACTAAATAGCAATTTAATTCTCATGCCAATGTATGAAACAGATACTACTATCATTCCTTATTGATATTTAAGGAAACGGAGACTCAAGAAGACTTAGATAACTTCCCCAGGGGCTGACAAGTAGTAAGCACCAGCGCTGGACTTTGAACTTGGGAGGTCTGACACCACGGCTGCACTGTCCAGCGCTCCATTGCACCGCCTCCGTGCTAAGGGGCAGCTCTGGGTCTTTTCTCAAAAGCCCATCATGATCCATGGTGTCTCTGGAGGGACTCAGTGTGAAGCTTCTCCAGACACGTGCAAAAGGCAGGTGCTTGGCTAGTGAGAGAAACCAAACTCTTTTGGCTCCCTCTGAGCTCTGTGCCCTCGCTTTTGACATTCAGGGGTGAGAAGCACTTGTTTGGCAATTAATAATGCACTGCCTTGTCACATCTCTTTATTGATGTCTTTATTGTTGTTGAGTTTCCATGTGCTTAGGCGTTGCCTTCTTCCTTCATACTGATTGCATAATTACCACCTGTCAGGCACTGTTCTACACACCTCAAATATGTTATTCCATTTAACACTCACAACAATCCTTCAGGGCAGGTACTATTATCATCCCCAGTTTACAGCTGAGAAAACTAAGGCACACAGGGAAGGATACTATAATATTGCCAATAGGACAGAGACATTGACAGCGTATAGCAGAGCCTCAGTGAATATCTGCAAATGGATTGACTAGTCAAGGTTCATTTATTTCAAAGATTCCCTTTGCCCAGGTCTTTCCATAATCTTCCATTTATTCTCTGCTTAGCTTTATCTTTTCTATAATTCTTACACTGGCTGTGTCTAAGGTGCTGATTGAAAACTGGAACAACCATCCAGATGTGGAACATTTCAAAATGCTTGAGGGCAGTGTTATTCTAGTAGGCCCTGGGGAAGATACAGGAGGCTCCCAACACAGAATACACACACCACCTTCCAAACAATAATTGTGCTTCAGTTGACTACCTTATTGATGGTATATTTGCTTGGTTCATGATCTGCTGATAAGCCTGTTTGTTCATTCGTTTATGAATTTCAGGCCTGAAAGAATTTTTCTTGCTTTTTTTGTTCTGCTTTCATCTGACTTTTGGCTTAAAAGTAAAATTAGGAGAAACTAAAATCAGCAGAATGAGGGCTGCATGCAGTAGATATGCTTTCTAAACAGACGTGTGTGTGTGTGTGTGTGTGTGTGTATTTTGGAAGGTGACTATGGGCTGGCAGTGGCGGGAACCTCTCCTCTCTGCCCCTTGAATGTCCTGTGAACAATCTCAACTCCAAAGCCACAATTTCTGTGTTTACTTTGGGCTCTGGCAATGAATGATTAGTCTTCTCCAGTGGTGATGGACACGCTTTCTACACTAGCGTTATACTTTGCAGACCACCGCCGTGACTGCAGCTGGGACAACGATCTACAGTGGTGGCAGCAGTAATTCACATAAACCACCGGCTACTCAGATGTGCAAGCTGAGGCAGATGGATGTGTCCATCACTTCTTGTACCCTGACTTGTGCAAACCCCTTGTGGACAAAATTAATTTTCCACGAGAAGACTTAGACAAGAATGGATAGAAGAGGCTCTCTGCCTCTTTACTCCTGACCCTTCTTTAGAGAACACTCTGCTCCAAAATTGCAGTTAGAGAGATCTCAAATTCAACCCTGGGCATGTTTCTTTTGGCTTCACTTGTGACACATCTCTAAATAAATGTTAGCGTTTTACAACATTGAAAAATACCAGAAATACACATTTCTCCATAAAACCCAGGAAATTCTCAGTATTAGCGCATGAGCCATAATTCCATGACTTTTACTGGAGAATGAAGGTTCACAGTCTCCTCCAGTGCATGCTTAGGCCTCTCCAGACCAGGTGGTGCAGGTGGCCATCTGGATAGAATCACCATCAGCCCAGAAACAAATGCTCTGAAGACCCCAGGTTTCAATTTCCTAACAGGAGACTCACATTCTGCACCTGAACCGCTGGTGTGAAGAAAATATGGATACACTGAATGCACCTAAAGAAAGGTGATGCTCATCCACACATTCTTGCGGTACAAGTGGGAACTACGTTTTAACTTCTCCAAGAATACAATACACGAGAGTGAAATCTGGTCATGCAATTGATGACTTTCCCAGGACAGGTAGTATATATAGTTCATCTATGTTAAAAATCAAGAGTAGACCAAAAAAAAATTGAAGAAGTAATTCACAGAGGAGGAAACATAAATGGCTACTAAACATAAGACGACATGAATTTTCACGGTGGTTATTAGGGAAATGCAGGTGAAAACTACAACAGGTTACCATTTTATGCCATTCAGTTCAGTTCAGTCGCTCAGTCGTGTCCAACTCTTTACGACCCCATGAATCACAGCAGGCCAGGCCTCCCTGTCCATCACCAACTCCCGGAGTTCACTCAGACTCATGTCCATCAGGTCAGTGATGCCATCCAGCCATCTCATCCTCTGTCGTCCCCTTCTCCTCCTGCCCCCAATCCTTCCCAGCATCAGAGTCTTTTCCAATGAGTCAACTCTTCGCATGAGGTGGCCAAAGTATTGGAGTTTCAGCTTTAGCATCATTCTTTCCAAAGAAATCCCAGGGTTGATCTCCTTCAGAATGGACTGGTTGGATCTCCTTGCAGTCCAAGGGACTCTCAAGAGTCTTCTCCAACAGTTCAAAAGCATCAGTTCTTCGGCGCTCAGCCTTAGTCACAGTCCAACTCTCACATCCATACATGACCACTGGGAAAACCATAGCCTTGACTAGACAGACCTTTGTTGGCAAAGTAATGTCTCTGCTTTTGAATATACTATCTAGGTTGGTCATAACTTTTCTTCCAAGGAGTAAGCGTCTTTTAATTTCATGGCGGCAGTCACCATCTGGAGTGATTTTGGAGCCCAAAAAAATAAAGTCTGATACTGTTTCCACTGTTTCCCCATCTATTTCCCATGAAGTGATGGGACCAGATGCCATGATCTTCATTTTCTGAATGTTGAGTTTTAAGCCAACTTTTTCACTCTCCTCTTTCACTTTCATCAAGAGGCTTTTAGTTCCTCTTCACTTTCTGCCATAAGGGTGGTGTCATCTGCATATCTGAGGTTATTGATATTTCTCCCGGCAATCTTGATTCCAGCTTGTGTTTCTTCCAGTCCAGCGTTTCTCATGATGTACTCTGCATAGAAGTTAAATAAGCAGGGTGACAGTATACAGCCTTGACGTTTTCCTTTTCCTATTTGGAACCAGTCTGTTGTTCCATGTCCCGTTCTAACTGTTGCTTCCTGACCTGCACATACAGATTTCTCAAGAGGCAGGTCAGGTGGTCTGTATTCCCATCTCTCTCAGAATTTTCCACAGTTTATTGTGATCCACACAGACAAAGGCTTTGGCATAGTCAATAAAGCAGAAATAGATGTTTTTCTGGAACTCTCTTGCTTTTTCCATGATCCAGCAGATGTTGGCAATTTGACCTGTGGTTCCTCTGCCTTTTCTAAAACCAGCTTGAACATCAGGGAGTTCACGGTTCACGTATTGCTGAAGCCTGGCTTGGAGAATTTTGAGCATTACTTAACTAGTGTGTGAGATGAGTGCAATTGTTCGGTAGTTTGAGCATTCTTTGGCATTGCCTTTCTTTGGAATTGGAATGAAAAGTGACCTTTTCCAGTCCTGTGTCCACTGTTGAGTTTTCCAAATTTGCTGGCATATTGAGTGCAGCACTTTCACAGCATCATCTTTCAGGATTTGAAATAGTTCAACTGGAATGCCATCACCTCCACTAACTTTGTTCATAGTGATGCTTTCTAAGAAGCATCCAGGATGCTTTCACATTCCAGGATGTCTGGCTCTAGATGAGTGATCACACCATCGTGATTATCCAGGTCATGAAGATCTTTTTTGTACAGTTCTTCTGTGTATTCTTGCCACCTCTTCTTAATATCTTCTGCTTCTGTTAGGTCCATACCATTTCTGTCCTTTATCGAGCCCATCTTTGCATGAAATGTTCCCTTGGTATCTCTAATTTTCTTGAAGAGATCTCTAGTCTTTCCCATCCTGTTGTTTTCCTCTATTTCTTTGCATTGATTGCTGAAGAAGGCTTTCTTATTTCTTCTTGCTATTCTCTGGAACTCTGCATTCAAATGCTTATATCTTTCCTTTTCTCCTTTGCTTTTCACCTCTCTTCTTTCACAGCTATTTGTAAGGCCTCCCCAGACAGCCATTTTGCTTTTTTGCATTTCTTTTCCATGGGGATGGTCTTGATCCCTGTCTCCTGTACAATGTCACGAACCTCATTCCATAGTTCATCAGGCACTCTATCAGATCTAGGCCCTTAAATCTATTTCTCACTTCCACTGTATAATCATAAAGGATTTGATTTAGGTCATACCTGAATGGTCTAGCGGTTTTCCCTACTTTCTTCAATTTAAGTCTGAATTTGGTAATAAGGAGTTCATGATCTGAGCCACAGTCAGCTCCCGGTCTTGTTTTTGCTGACTCTGTAGACCTTCTCCATCTTTGGCTGCAAAGAATATAACCAATCTGATTTTGGTGTTGACCATCTGGTGATATCCATGTGTAGAGTCTTCTCTTGTGTTGTTGGAAAGGGGTATTTGCTATGACCAGTGCATTTTCTTGGCAAAACTCTATTAGTCTTTGCCCTGCTTCATTCCGCATTCCAAGGCCAAATGTGCCTGTTACTCCAGGTGTTTCTTGACTTCCTACTTGTGCATTCTAGTCCCCTATAATGAAAAGGACATATTTTTTGGGTGTTAGTTATAAAAGGTCTTGTAGGTCTTCATAGAACCATTCAACTTCAGCTTCTTCAGCATTACTGGTTGGGGCATAGACTTGGATTACCTTGATATTGAATGGTTTGCCTTGGAGACGAACAGAGATCATTCTATAGTTTTTGAGATTGCATCCAAGTACTGCATTTCGGACTCTTTTGTTGACCATGATGGCTACTCCATTTCTTCTGAGAGATTCCTGCCTGCAATAGTAGATATAATGGTCATCTGAGTTAAATTCACCCATTCCAGTCCATTTTAGTTCCCTGATTCCTAGAGTGTCGACATTCACTCTTGCCATCTCTTGTTTGACCACTTCCAATTTGCCTTGATTCATGGACCTGACATTCCAGGTTCCTATGCAATATTGCTCTTTACAGCATCGGACCTTGCTTCTATCACTAGATTGGGTATAAAATAACTCTCAAAGTGATAATATGGATGTTGAACAATAGGGAATCTTTGTGTCCTGCTGGTGGGAGTATACACTGGTTCAATTACCTTAGAGAAAAATTTGGCATTGTTTAGTCAAAGTGGAGATGTATATTCCCTCTCCCTTAGGTAGTTCACTGGTAGAATAAGTATCACATAAGTGCAGGGTAGATACTACATGGATATCTGGAGTAAGATTGTTGGTTAAAACAAAACAATGAAAACAACCTAATGTCCATCTACAGGGTACACATAAATGGTTGTACCTTCATATAATCAACTGCTAGATAGGGTGAAAATGAACAAGAGTGACATTCATCAATGTGGATGAAGTTAAGAGAATGAAAACCACTTGTAGACTAATAAATACAGCATGATATTATTGATACTAAGCTAAAAGCAGGTAAAATACCACTTGTTTCTTAGGGATCCATATATATGCATATAATAAAAGTGTAAAGAAATCCATGAAAATGAAAAGTACAAAGTTCAGGATGATGAGTTGTTCCGGGATAAAGAACACACTTGGGGAAGGATACACAGAAAGTTATCTATTATTTTGGTAACTTTTATTTCTTAAGTTGAGTGGGTATTCTTTGTTTTCTACTTTATACTAGTGTGCATATATTAAATATTTTGTAATATACTTTAATTTGCATATTCCCTATGTGGGTGTGCACACACAGACACACACTTTGAGATAAACCTATATTGTAGGAGACTATTATTAACAGAATGATGCACAATAGCAACAAATCAGACAGCACATATATATGTGATATATTGATATACTATATATATATGTATATCCATATTAAAACAAATGGGTAAAAAAATAAAAATAAATAAAATATTCTGTTGAGATGCCAGAAAAATTTCAGAGTTAGAAAGAAACCATCTAGATCAACAACCTCCCTTTAAATATGATGACAAATAATGAAAATCAGAAATGGAAGAGGAGGCATTATAATTAATGGCACAGAAGTAAAAAGGAATACAAGAGGCTGCTATAAACCATTATACTCCAACAAATTGGATAGCCTAGGAGAAAAGATACATTATTAGAAAAACATGGAATATCAAGAATGAATTAGGAAAGAACAGAAAATCTGAACTTACCTATAGATAGCTAGTAAGGAGATTGAACTAGTAATCAAAAATATTCCAACAAAGAAAAGAAGAGGACCAGATGGCTTCACTGGTCCTTCAATCCTTCTCAAACTCTTCCGAAAAATTGAAGAGGAAGCACTACTTCCAGACTCCTTTTGCAAGGTCAGTATTACCCTGATATCAAAGTCAGACAAAGAGACTGAAAGAAAACTACAGACCAATATCCCTAATGAATATTGATGTAAAAATCATCAACAAAATGTTAGTTAACTAAATTCAACAGCACATTAAAAGGATTATACATCATGATGAAGTAGAATTTCTCTTGGATGTAAGGATGGTTCAACAGACAAAAATCAATGACCATAACACACTACATTAAATAGAATGAAGGACAAAATTTATATGATCATTTTAACTGATGCAGAAAAAAGCATTTGACATAATTAAAAATTTTTTTGATGAAAACACTGAATAGACTATGAATAGAGGGAAAGGTCATATATTAAAATCCTATAGCTAACATCATACTCAACAGTGAAAAGCTGAAATCTTCTCCTCTGAGATAGAAACAGGACTAAGATATCCACTCTCACCATTTCTATTCAACATAGTATTAGAAGTCCTAGCCAGAGTAATTAGACAAGATAAACAGAAGTCATTCAAATTGGAAAAGAAGCAGTAATCTGTTTGCAGATTATATGACCTAATATATAGAAAACCCCAAAGATTCTACAAATATGAAACTGTTAGAATAACTAAACTAATTCAGCAAAGTTGCAAGATGTAAACCAGCACTCAAAAATCAGTTGCATTTCTAAGAACCGATAGTGAAAATCAAACTAGAAAAATAAGAAAATGATAACATCAAAAGGAATAAAATACCCCGGAATAAATTTAACCAAGAAGATAAAAGACTTATGCACTGAAAACTACAGAACAGTGATGAAATGAAAGAAGAGACAAATGAATGGAAAGAAATCCCATGTTCACTGGAAGACTTAATATCGTTAAAATGTCCATATAGCTCAAAGCCATATACAGATTCAATACAATCCTTATCAAAATCTCAATGGCATGTTTTTGTAGAAAGAAAAGAAGTCATAAAATACATACAGCACCTCAAAGAATCCTAAACACCCAAAACAATCTTGAGAAAGAACAAAGCTGGAGGCCATACGCTTTCTGACTTCAAAACATATTACAAAGCTATAGTAATAAAAATAGTATGGTGTTGGCATAAAGACAGACATATAAACCAGTAGAACTAAATAGAGAGCCCTCAAATAAACCCTCATGTATAAGGTCAAATGATCTTTAACTGGACACTTAGGCTACAAAATGGAAAAAGACAGTCTCTTCAATAAATGGTGTTTGGAAAGTTTAATATTCATATGCAAAAGAATAAATACGGACCTTTATCTTATATGGGCTTCCCTGGTGGCTCAATAATACAATACATGAATTACAAAAAGACATGAACCGAGAACTTCCAGCTGTTCAAGTTGGATTTAAGAATGGCATAGAAACCAGAGATCAAATTGCCAACATCCATCGGATCACAGAAAAAGCAACAGAATTCCAGAAAAACATCTACTTCTGCTTTATTGACTACTCCAACTGACAGTCAAGACAGTCAAAAGTCTTTGACTGTGTGGATCACAACAAACTGTAGACAATTCTTCAAGAGATGGGAATACCAGGCCACCTTTCCTGCCTCCTGGGAAATCTGCATGCTGCTCAAGAAGCAACAGTTAGAACTGGACATGGAACAACGGACTGGTTCCAAATTGGGAAAGGAGTACATCAAGGCTCTATATTGTCACCCTGCTTATTTAACTTATATGCAGAGTACATCATGTGAAATGCCAGAATAGACGAGGCACAAGCTGGAATCAAGATTTCCAGGAGAAATATCGATAACCTCAGATATGCAGATGACACCACCCTTATGGCAGAAAGTGAAGAGGAACTAAAGCCTCTAGATAAAAGTGAAAAAGGAGAGTGAAAAAGCTGGCTTAAAACTCAACATTCAGAAAACTAAGATCATGGCATCTGGTCCCATCACTTCATGGCAAATAGATGGGGAAACAGTGGAAATGGTGAAGACTTTATTTTCTTGGGCTCCAAAACCACTGCAGAAGGTGATTGCAGCCATAAAATTAAAAGATGCTTGCTCCTTGGAAGAAAAGCTATGACCAACCTAGACAGCATATTAAAATCAGAGACATTACTTTGTTGACAAAGGTCTGTATAGTCAAAGCTATGGTTTTTCCAGTAGTCATGTACAGATGTGAGAGTTGGATCATAAAGAAAGCTGAGTGCCGAAGAATTGATGCTTTTGAACTGTGGTGTTGGAGGACTCTTGTGAGTCCCCTGGGCTGCAAAGGGAGCCAACCAGTCCATCCTAAAGGAAATCAGTCCTGAATATTCATTGGAAGGACTGATGCTGAAGCTGAAACTCCAATACTTTGGCCACCTGATGCGAAGAACTGACTCATTGGAAAAGACCCTGATGTTGGGAAAAACTGAAGATAGGAGGAGAAGGGGATGACAGAGGAGAAGATGGTTGGATAGCACCACCGATTCGATGGATGTGAGTTTGAGCAAACTCCAGGAGTTGGTGATAGACAGGGAAGCCTGGTGTGCTGTAGTCCAGGGGGTTACAAAGAGCCGGAAATGACTGAGTGAGTGAACTGAACTTATCTTACACTATATACAAAAGTTAAAGTCCTAAATATAAGACCTGAAACTATAAAATGTCTAAAAGAAAACAGAGGGAAAGACTTTGTGATACTGGAGTAAGCAATGTTTTCTTGGATGTAACACCGAATGCATAGGCAACAGAAGCAAAATCAGACACGTAGTGCTATGTCAGACCTTAAAACTTATGTTCCACATGGGGTGCAGTTATCAGAGCAAAAGGAAACCTACAGAATGGGAGAAAATATGTGCAAACCATTTATCAAATAAGGAATTAATCTCAAGAATATACAAAGAACTCCAACAACAAAAAAAGAAATAACCTGATTAAAAATAGGCCAAGGACTTGAACAGGTATTTCTCCAAAGAAGACATACAAATGGCCACCAAACAAAAGATGTTCTATATCACTTATTATCAAGAAATGCACATAAAAATATGAGATACCATTTCAAAACTGTTAGAATGGCCACTATCCAAACAAAACAAAACCTCAGAAAATAATGAGTACTTGATATAAAGAATTTGAATATAAAGAATTCTCACTGTTGGTGTGATTATCAAATGATATGCCATTATGAAAAACAATACAAGGTTTCTAAAAAAAATTAAAATAGAACTACAATATGATCCAGCAACACCACTTCTGGGTGCATATCCAAAAAATTGAAAATAGGATTTTGAAGAGATATTCGCACATCCACATTTATTGCAATATTATTCACATAGTCAAGATCTGGAAGCATCCTAAATGTTCACTAACAAATGAATGGGTGAAGAAAACATGCATAGACATGCAATGGGATATTATTCAGACTTAATAAAGAAGGAAATCCTGGCGCGTACTAAAACACGGGTTAAACTTGAGGACAGTTTGCTAAGTTAAATAAGCTGGTCACAAAAAGACAAATATTGCACGGTTCCACTCATGAGAAAGCTAAAGTAAACTCATAGAAACAGAAAGTAGGACTGTGGCTGCCAGGAGCTGAGGGGAGGGAAAAATAAGATGTTTTTCAGCGGGTATAGAGTTTTCGTAATACAAGATGAAAATGTTCTAGAAATCTGTTGTATAATACCATGAATGACGTATAGTTACCAACGCTTACTGTGCACTACAAAATTATTAAGAGGCTAAATTTATGTTGACTGTTCTTTTACAACTAAACAATGAAACAAAAACATGATGAGAGCAAGGACCAGGATAATGGAGTGACTTACCCAAGGTCATGAACTAGCCAGTGCTGGGACGAGAATGCAGGCTGGCCAAGTCCAGATCACGGGCCTTTTTCCTACACCTTGCCAACTTCTTGTCCTGAGTTCTGTCTTATTTGTAATACCATTTTAGAGACTTGAGATGGCCTTTAGTGAGGACTGCTCTGAAGGGAGAGTCAACTCTTTATTGAACATGATAGCTCTGTTAAAAACATGGCCTTGTATCTTTGTGAGGCTTGCCCAACAAGCTTCCATAATTGAGTTCCTAATTTTACAGCAAGCAATCACACATTCACATTGCGCTCAGCTTTTGCCACCTTTCAGTTATGGAGCTCAAGCCCCTTCGGAGGAGGTCAAGATTCATGGTTTGCTTACTGCATGAAATGACAGCTATATTATAGAGTGAAAAATGCGAGGCCTGGAAAGGTCAAAGGGCCTATCTAACATTATAATGCCATCCTTAAGGGGAATACACTTTAAGGTCAAATTATTTAAAACTTCTCCCCCTCTCCTCATTTCAGCCTGATGGTTGCCTGTCTCATTCCCCAGCAGTGGGAAGTGATTAAAATACAGAAACACAGAAGTTTTAGTCCCAGCATTATCTTTTGCCCTTGGAAATGGCCTCCTTGCCTCTGTGGGAAAGATATCAAGTGTTTCCTTGATTCTAAGGACAATTTTTTTTGCAAATTTTTGTAATTTGGGGTGACTGAGGCTCTGAAGTGAGGTGGGGCATGGGAACCCCTTTACAGATGGGGAATGTGGGCAGGTTACAATAAGTAGCTCCTGCAAATGGAAGTGAACGGCCAAAAGCGCCTGGAGTCATAATTCCATCTGTGCTGAGGCAGTCATAACTCATGGTTTCCTGAACACTCCAGACGCTCCAGAGGGTAATTAGGGCTGCCTTCTCAGGGGCCCACATGCCCTAAATGGGGTCCAGTTGGACCGACAGACACCCCCCCCCCTTCCCCCCACACTTGGAACTGAGGTTGGGCACCTGGTCAGCCAGCCTCCTGGTTCAGCTCAGGTTCTGGGTTTAGGAAACAAGAAGCTGCCAGCCCTTCACCGTCTTCCCGGAGAGTGTGCTTCCTCTGGGTGAACTTGTCAAAGTTGGCTTCCAGGAGGAAAGCCACAAGCGGCACCACACAGACAAGCGGTGGCCGCGTGGGGAGGGGCCCGGCGTGACCGCCGCCCCCGCGTGGGAGCAGCATGGACCCCGACGCCAAGCCTCTGAACGGGGGCGGGGGAGCGTCTGCTGGAGCCTCATGGACCCCTGGGACCCCAGCATTTTGGGGACCCCAAAATTTGGGGGCTCCCTGTGCCCCGCCGGATCTCCTGCCTGGCATTCCGCACCCCGGGGCGGGCACGCTGATGTCCCTTCTCCAGCCTCCAGCCTGACCCTGACCTCTGGGTCCTGAGGTTGGCACGGATTTATAACCCTGAGCTGCTTTTTATCTCTTCGGGAAGTAGACGTTTTGCTTGGGAAGTTTTTCAATTTCCTCCTGGCCTGGACCAAACCGCTCAGATTTCCAAGGCCGAGCTTCTCCTCTCCTGCCTGGGAGGCTCACTCCGCCTGCAGACAGGCCCCTGCAAAATGCCTGGAGGGTGGAGCAGACAGGCCTTCCTGACAGGCCTCCCTCTTACCAAAATGCATATGAGGGGCGGGGGCACAACGACGGCCAGCCATCACTCCTCCCTAAATGTCCCCTCCAAAGCGACCACAAATTCTCCTAAGCCACAATCTCCCAGGACAGGGCCCCACAGCGACACCTCCCCCCGTGGCTGCGGTGGTGCTGAAACACCCCAAAGTTCCGTTCCCACTGCTCTAGTCACTGGACAGGAGACAGAATGGGGCGAAGCAAATCTCGTCCTCCTACCCTTAATCCCCCTGAAACTTCAGAGCATCACCCACAAGGGAAAAAAGATGAACCCAGGACAGTCCAACAACAGCATACATCAGGCTCCTCACCAATAACACTGATGCCTTTTTTTTTTTTTCGCGGAGAAGTTTTCATCCAATTACACACACATCTTTTCCCCCCTCCATAAATTCCCCTCCTCTAATCCCCATACTCACCCTCCCATGCAGTTTTCCCTCTTACACACGATGTCATCTGAAAGTCAGGGAAAGCAGTAAAGTCAAGGCATCCCTTTTGTAACTTGGTGAATATCTTCCGTTTTGATGGCTCTTTTATCCTGAAACGCTTCACCCACTTCATATCCCAGGATAACTTCACCCACCACTGAAGTACCGCCAGCCGGCTCAGGAGGGGAAAGTGGCAGCTGTTGCTCTGTTTAAGGCAGGAAGTGAAGAAGAACATGATATTCAATTGAAACTGCAGGGGGAATTCAGAGAGACAGCAGGGTCTAGTGGAGACCAACGGCCTGGGCGATCAGCCGGTCTGAGTCCTCTCCCGTCTCTGCCACCAGCTCCTGGGGGTGACCTTGGGCCTGTCACTAAAACCTTCAGGGCCTTCGTTTCATCTGAAAAATGGTGGTGATGATACCTGCATCCTCGCAGGGATAGTTATGAGGATTAGAGAGATTAGGAAAATAAACAGGGCTCTTTTGATCCCTTCAAAGTCAGCAGCAAAGGATGGATGGATGCAGAAAGCCATCTTAGGCTGAGTGGATTCGGCTGCCAATTACAGGATGTGATCTGAGGTGTAATGAAAAGGCGGCCAGAGCCGAGATGCCGCTCCCAGCAGCCCGCAAAGCTGCTCTGAAATCCCGCTGTTGGAAAGACATGCAAAGAGCTGAGTTCACATATGAATGTGACCTCTAGGAGCGACAGCACAGCCTTCTCCTGAGCTAGCTGGAACAGTTTGCCAGTTTCCCAGGAGAAAAAAGGGTCCTGAGTGAGTGAGACATTTGAACGAGTCCATATTATTGGAGGAGAGTTTAGTACAAAGAGTGAAATCAGCATCAGCGTGATGGTGGTTAGTGACATGGGGAGGGGAGTGATACTTCAGAAGCTGGTTTTTAGAAACACTGTAATCAATGTTAGGCTATTGATAACAGTATGTAATCAATATTATTATGGTAACAGTAAGATCACCCTACTGAAACAATGTTACCTGATGTCTGTTCTCTCTGTAAGATGCTGTACGCATCCTTTCTTACAATACTGTATTGGTTCTTACCAAGTTTTGTTCTTCATATGTCCGTACTCACTCGCTTAAGTTGTGTCCGACACTTTGCGACCCTATGGACTATAACCCACCAGGCTCCATGGGATTCTCCAGGCAAGACTGCCATGCCATCCTCCAGGGAATCTTCCCGATCCAGGGCTCAAACTCGGGTCTCTTACATTTCCTGCATTGGCAGGCAGGTTCTTCAGCACCACCTGGTAGCCATGCTATGCGTATATGTTCAGCACACCAGGAAGAAGAATGATACTGCAGAAAGCTTTATGAAGATGATGACTGCAGTTGTGCTGACCAGTATCATTGTTTCCACACACACATCAAGCACTACACCACCGAGGGTGATTAAATCCTGGAGGCTTGAGTTGGAGTCCCTGAAACCCAGTTTCACCATGTAGAAAATTAACACACCTGCTTCACAGCTCTTTCCAGAGGATCGAATCACGTGGCGTAAAGTGCAAAAGGCATATGTACATGACAGAGGGCAATTCAAAGGGGAACTCTTGTCTCAGTCAGAGTAGGCTAGGTTACACCACAGCAACAAGCAGCCCATGACATGAGCGTTCCATGGCTTAAAGCAATAAAGGTTGATTTCTTCCTCTTGCTACAGGACTACCACAAGTCAGCCTAGGGGGTGCTCTGCTCAGTGTAGTCACAGTGGGACACAGAACAGCAGCCTCTAGGTCAGAGGTTAAAAGGGAAGTGCCCTTGGCTCTTAGAGTTTCTGCTGCTCCTTCCTTAACCCAAGAAAGTCACAGGGCCCTGTGGACTTCAGGTAGGCAGGGGATTGTAGTCCTACTATGTGTCAGAAGAAGGGAGAGCTGGGATATTTATTCACAGCCCAAGGGCAGGCACGGTCGCTGCTCTACAAGGCTGGGTAAGATGCGGTCCTTGCATTCAAGGAGCTTAACCAGAACTAACCTCTAGAGCACACCCTAGAAGCTCCGGAAACAGCTCCAGAAGACACATGTGCATTTTGCCCTGGATTTCCACCCTTGCGCCCACCTCCTCCCAGCCTTCTCAGGCGCTCATTCCCATCTCAGGAACGCCTTTGTGAAAGGAGGCTAGAACACCCTCCTGCTTCCTTAGCCTCTGCCACACTGCTTGTAAAATAACCTCAAGGCCTTTCTTTCGGAGCTGGTGTCCCTACTTTGTCCTTCATCTAGACTGCATGGAGAGGTGCCCAGGCCGCAGGCCCCTCAGGATAGCGGATAGCCTCCCGTGGCTGCAGCTAATTGCACCAGGGTGAAGCACAGCTCTTCCCCTGCCTCCAGCCCTTCCTGTGCCTGATGCAAGCTGACCTTCCCTTGGCCCAAGCTTGGAGCTGGTATTTTGCCTTTAGGGAAGAAGCAGGCAAACTTAGGTCAGACTTTGCCCCTCCCAGTCTCCCTTAGAACTGGTTTCCAGCTCTCCGAGTGTAGACATCTCCCATATCCGCTTCTCCATCATCCAGAGATTCCTAGCATGGCCTGAGATTCAGCAAAGTTTTCCCTCCTTCCTCTTGAGTCATGTCCCTTTTCCTAGGCATTTCAGTTGAGACCCAGAAAGAAAATGAAAGGGTTTAACGTGATATTTTTAGTAATAATAATAAACATAATAGCTTACTATGTACCAGGCTTTGAGTACATTAAAGTATTAACTCATTAAATATTCACAACAATTCTATGAAATCGGGACAATTTTCTCATTTTCAAAATGAGAAGGAAACAAACCCAGAGAGGTGAAGTAAGTTGTCCAAGGCCACGCAGCCAGTAAGGGACAGAGCTGGGATTTAACCCCAGCAATCTAGTGCACAGCCCGTGCAGACCGTTTTCCATAATTTATACAGTGTTTGACAGAGGTGGTTGATAGACTGGAAGACTGATTCACTTGCAGATGCCTTCTCAAGATATTATGAGGTCATCACTGCCCTCTGGTGGTCATTAGTGAGCATTGCCGCTCAAAATGCACTGACCCTAACCCTCTGGCAAAGAGCTTCACAGAATTCAGAGTGAACTGGCAAATAAACGTTCAGTTCACATGTCCCAATGTCGTATTGACTATTTCCCTCTGGCCTGGTGTGTTTTACATTTGTTTTTCCCCTGGAGAAAAAAGAAGGGAGAACAGAAAGCACATGGGCAACTCCACCTCTGTGAGAAAAAGCAGAAGAAAACCACAATTATGTAACTATCAAATAACAAGTCTATGTGTTTATTGTCATGGAATTTGTGATGTAGTGTAGATACCCATGAAATGTCATCCTAAACAGATGTAAAAACATGTTTTCAGTCGTTTATAACTAAGTTAAGGTGTAATTCTTGCCTTAATTAATCAGGGTGTTCTTCCGCTATAGAAGGTTGCATGCAAGAAGATTCTTATTTTTAAAGTTCAGCCATTTTGGATTATCTTTGTTCAAATAGAAATCCGAGGTCATTTTTTGTTTTGGTGTAGAAAGACGCAGATGATCATTTCTGACGGACTTGTGATCGGACAGCTTGGCCTGAGAAACAGTCTTTCAATAGTGACTACAATTGTGGAGTGGGCTTCCCTGGAGGTGCCCAAACCTGCCTGCCAGTGCAGGAGACATAAGAGACGCAGGTTCGATCCCTGGGTGGGGAAGATCCCCTAAAGGAGGGCATGGCAACCCACTCCAACATTCTTGCCTGGAAAATCCCATGGACAGAGGGAGCCTGGTGGGCTGCAGTCCATGGGGTCGCAAAGAGTTGGACACCACTAAAGTGACTTAGCTTGCGTGCACGCACAATTCTGGAGCTTCTTATTACGCTCCAGCCAAAAGGACCCCTCAAACAAGGTGATCCAGTAAGTCTTCGGGGAGGAGGGGCGAGGGGAGGGAAATGTGAAGGGGGACATGTATTCCTATTTGTAGCCACAAAAACCTGGTCTGGTCCTGGAAGCCATGCCCCGGAAATTTCACAGATGAAGCACCTGGTAACACGTGGGAGGCCTCAGGAGTCAGGGCTTCTGGAGGCTGGGTTTTCAGCCCCCAGATTGAGAATCATTCACCGTCAGCTCTTACCTTGGTTAAAGTTTCCCTCCTTGAGAAGATCAAGTAAGTTATGCATGCACAGGTCATTAGTCACACCAACAGCAAATCCTTTACAGATCAGAATTCCTCTGTGTATGTTTCAGTTCCTGCAGATACACCTTGTTCATATCAAGGTGGGAAATCACAGAAAAACTGCTGATAAGAAGTGTTAGTAAGGCAGACCTACCTTCAAGACACACTTAGGATCTGCACTTAGCCCCACCCACAGATCATGCCTGGACCATGAACATTCATACCCTATCCATGGGTAACCTTTTTGATCCATGTCCACACTTCAAATCATTGTCTTGGTATGGGCCATGTGCATATCCATTGTTCCTTGCTGCTGCCTCTGCCCCAGGGTCCCAACTTGCATCCAACTGCCCAGTGGCAAGTTCCACCCAGTTGTCCCCCAGCCCCCTTGCTCAGCATGTCCAAAGTGGACCCACATATCCCATCCCTGGTGCCTCTCCTGAACGTCTTCAATTTATTTCACCAGTTTCACCATCTCCCTGTGATTCCAGATCAAACCCTGAAAGTCATCAACTTTGCTTCATGCTCTTGTCCCACCCACTGGACCTAGCCACCTGCTGAGATCTCTCACATCTGCCCTCTACTTTCGGCTTCCCACTCTTATCACCTCGGATGGCATGATGCACTGGATGAGTATTCAGAGTCAAACATGGGTTCAGATCCCAGCTCTGTTGCTTATTATATGTATGAGTGTGGACTTTACGTAATATAATCAAGCTTCATTTGTACAATGGAAGATTGATGATGAGTTCAAGGTGGGTCAGTCAGTCAGTCAGTTCAGTCACTCAGTTGTGTCCGACTCTTTGCGACCCTATGAATTGCAGCACACCAGGCCTCCCTGTGCATCACCAACTCCCGGAGTTCACTCAGACTCACATCCATCGAGTCAGTGATGCCATCCAGCCATCTCATCCTCTGTCGTCCCCTTCTCCTCCTGCCCCCAATCCCTCCCAGGATCAGAGTCTTTTCCAGTGAGTCAGCTCTTCGCATGAGGTGGCCAAAGTACTGGAGTTGCAGCTTTAGCATCATTCCTTCCAAAGAAATCCCAGGGCTGATCTCCTTCAGAATGGACTGGTTGGATCTCCTTGCAGTCCAAGGGACTCTCAAGACTCTTCTCCAACACCACAGTTCAAAGGCATCAATTCTTCGGCACTCAGCCTTCTTCACAGTCCGACTCTCGCATCCATACATGACCGTGTGTGGGGGTGGGGGGGGGGGGGGGGGTGCTCAGTATATGCTATTTCTTTTTTCCATTCAGGCCTTGTTTCTCACCAGGACTAATTTGTGCATGCTAAGTCCCTCCAGTCGTGTCCAACTCTCTGCAACCCTATGGCTTATAGCCCACCAGGCTCCTCTCTCCAAGGGATTCTCCAGGCAAGAATACTGGAGTGGGTTGCTATGCCCTCCTCCAGGGGATCTTCCCCACCCAGGGATTGAACTCACATCTCTTTAGGTATCCTGAACTGGCAGACAGGCTCTTTACCACTAGCTCCACCTGGGAAGCCCAGGGCTAACTTGACAGCCTCCTAATTAGCCCTTGCTTCTTTGCTCTCACACGCTAGTATGGACTGAACACTTACTATTTGCCAGACACCAGACTTTCCACTAGGAAGAGAAACAGTAAATAATTCCACAGGGTGCTGCCCCCATGAAGCTTACAGTCCAACAGAGAAAGTTAGATTCTCTCCTTCCAACAGTTTATTTTCACTCTTCTGACAAATGAATCTTGCTAAAGCACAGAGCACTCACGTCATTTCCCTCCCCAAGACCGTCAGTGGCCCCCCACTTTCCATCTCATGAGATATGCATTCCTTTGCCTACACTCAGGCCCTGCTTAGCTAATAAGGGCCTTACCTCCTCTTGCAGCCTAATTTCCTCCACCCCACAGAACCTCCTTTCTGTCCAAGCAGAGCTACTTGCCAGTTCCACAGTAGAGTAGATAATTATCTTTTTTAAAATGTCTGTTATAATGTCCTTCCTGTTGGGAGAAATCCCCATGACTGAGAATCTCGGTGAGAAGCAGAACTCCCTTCCCATAGGAGTGGGAACACACCGTTTCTTTTTCCCACTTCAGTGGCTCCTGAGACATAGGCAAAAGACCAAGGCTAGGACAGTGCAAAACCCTACTTAGGATTCTGACATGATATCAGATGAGACACTCAAAGGTTTTACCTGAAAAGATCTTAAGGAAGAGAATATTTACAGAGATATGGGTAAGGTTAAGGAGGTTAAGAATATCACCACCGGGGGTTGGCAATGCCCTTGGGATGTATTTATAAAGACAAATCTAGATAAAAGTTTATGTCTCCCCTTCCCCCAGACTTTAAAAAATGTGGCAGGTTTATCATTTTATCAGCAAATATGAAGAATCACATAAGAATGTATTCTCAGCTTTTTTTTTTTTTTCATAAGGAGGAAAGGGCATAATTTCTGCCTGTGACTTTCATTCAAGCATCTGGAAGTGGCCCTTGATTAGCTACTAAATGACATCAAGATGAGACAAATTCCTTAGTGTGATGTAGAATGTAGTATGATGTAGAAAAAGAACCCAAAGAAGGGAATGCTGGAGTGGATTTAGCATATTTGATCCACACCCCTCGTCTGTAACTTGCTCCAGTATTCTTGCCTGGAGAATTCCATGGACAGAAGAGCCTGGCGGGCTATGGGCCACAGGGTTGTAGAGAGTCGGACACGGCTGATCGGCTGAGCACACATTACCACGGTGAGCAGAAGAGCTGACTTTTAATAGGGATAATCAGACAAGAATTTTTGACTGGGAATTCCCTGGTGGTCTAGTGGTTAGGACTTGGTGTTTTCAGTGCCAGGGCCCCTGATCAATCCCTAGCTGAGGGATTGAGATCCTGCACGCAAGTTGTATGGCCAAAAAAAATTTTTTTATTTTTAGCCAGAGTTAACTGATTCTGAATTTCCATGAGTGCATGGATTATCCTATTTGCATAACTAAAAATAACTTTCACCGTAAGAGACTATGTTGTTGTTTGGTCCCTAAGTCATGTCTGACTCTTTTGCGACCCTATGGACTGTAGCCTGCCATGGACTGGAGCCCTCCAGGCTCCTCTGTCCAAGAGGTTCTCCAGGCAAGAATACTGGAGTGGGTTGCCATTTCCTTCTCCAGGGTACCTTCCCGGACCTCTGCAGTCACAAGGCTGCTAGATGGTAGGTATTCTTTCTTCCTGAGTTCCCTCAGGGCTCACCAGCTCACTGTTGGCTGTGGTTGCAATTACTGACAACTGTGACATCTTAGTTGCATTTGAAAGTGGATTCTTTATCACTGAGATACCAGAGAAGCCCAAGAGACTATAGATTGGCCCAATTTTGGATAGTATTAACATGTGGCCAGAGGGGAGCAGTGCTGAAACACCGCTGCTCTCTCAATTCCTGACTCCCTTCAGGGATCCAGAGGCCCAAGGACAGTGGATGAGAGTGCCAGTTTGACACAGGCAGATGGTTAGACACCAGATTAGACATGTCTGGGGCTGCTGTGCTTAACCACCATCTGCCCTTCAGCAAAGCCAGTGTGTCCAAGTTATTGGGAAAGAACCACTGGGATAAATGAACTTGAAGAGCTTAATTTAACTGGTCACTGGGAAAATACACTTTTTTCCTTCTTGATTTCACATATTTATGTCCAACCAAAATGATCAGTTTAGTGACAGAATTAAGATGTTCAATCTATGAATCCCAAAGTGATAGCATGCCCTGCTGATTCACAACTGACCTTAGTATGCAGTAATATTCCTCATACCCAAAGGGACTTGCACCTGGGAAGATTTCACCTCTGTCAGACTCAACCCATCAGATCATGAAGAATCATGGTGTAAGAGAACTCGGGCCACAATCTTAGAGGTCTCTTTCCTATTGATGAAGAAGGAATTTCCAAAGACAGTTTACTGTGGAAGATCTTCCTCCTGGTAGAATAATGAATGTGATTCTGTGCTTTAGTAAGTATTCAATACATTGACAATGAGGAAAAGTTTGTCTTGTTGGAAAACTGGTGGTAAAGCTAAAAGCCTTGACTCAACTAAAAGCTTGAACTATTTTGATAAACTAAATTGAAAATGTCTCTCTTAGGTCCTGATGTCTAAAAGTTATCCAATATAATTAAGTAACTAGCTTCCAGATCTTGTGACTAAGAAATGGAATATTTCCTGCCATATCAAACAAAACACTTCAGCTGCTGCTGCTAAGTTGCTTCAGTCGTGTCCGACTGTGCGACCCCATAGACAGCAGCCCACCAAGCTCCCCAGCCCCTGGGATTCTCCAAGCAAGAACAATGGAGTGGGTTGCCATTTCTTTCTCCAATGTGTGAAAGTGAAAGTGAAGTCGCTCAGTCATGTCTGACTCTTAGCGACCCCATGGACTGTAGCCCACCAGGCTCCTCCAACCAAGGGATTGCAGCCACTGCCAACATTGAGCTGGTGAGCCCTGACGGGAACACAGGAAGGAAGAAACACCTGCCACCTAGTAGCCATGTGACTGCACCCACTCCCAGTGGCGAGCCCTGAGGAAACTCGGGGTGTGAAAATACAAGATACTGGCTCCAGATATCTGAGGTGCCTATCAGAGGAATAATTCCAGCAAGTCCAGACTCTTGCATCTTCCCATACATGGAAGAGCACTAAACTCCCTAGTCAGGAATATTGGCTTTCTTTAACTAACAATCATCTTTTGACATTCAGGCTAACTGCTCTCAATGACAAAACGTCTATATAACCTGGCCGTCCCCCCAAACCCCTTGCCTCCTTGGAGCAACTCTCTCAGGGTAACTTGAAATGCTGCCTCCCAGACTTAAGTTCTAAAAATTCTCACCAAATAAAACTTAACTCTCAAATTTAGGTTCTGAATATTTCTTAAGTCTACGTGACCAAGTGTCTGACTTGAGCTAACCACTATGACAGAAAGTAACAATAGACAGAAAAGCACATAAAGAAGTTTGGTTCATTAGGAAGGACTCTGCAATAACATCTTGAGGACACAGCATGGCTATTCATCCTAGTTTCCCAAAGATCCCCAAAGACCATTTACCAGGGTAACTGGGTACTGGGGAAAGGTATCATTTGACACTGACTCTAAGCTAACAAATTCTTACAGATTACAGAGGGGGATTGGGGAGGTGATATGATGAGTGACATTTTGTCCAAATCCATCTTGAATACAGCTTAGTGAGATCCCAAGCATATCCTGATTATTTCACCAGCCCCTGGATATATAGTTTAAATTAATATTTTTAACACTTAGAAAAATCCTGATCTGTAGGATAAGATGATCTTGTGGTAGAAAAAAACCCAAAGAAGTCCCAAAGATCCCTACCAATGTGGTTAAAAAAAAAAAAAAAAGAAGAAGAAGAAGAAGAAGAAGCAGTACCAGTAGTCATGTATGGATGTGAGAGTTGGACTGTGAAGAAGGCAGAGCACCGAATAATTGATGCTTTTGAACTGTGATTTGGAGAAGACTCTTGAGAGTCCCTTGGACTGCAAGGAGATCCAACCAGTCCATCCTAAAGGAGATCAGTCCTGAATATTCATTGGAGGACTGATGCTGAAGCTAAAGCTCCAGTACTTTGGTCAACTGACATGAAGGGCAGACTCATTAGAAAAGACCCTGATGCTGGGAAAGATTGAAAGCAGGAGAAGAGGATGACAGATGATAAGATAGTTGGATGGCATCACTAACTTGATGGACATGTGTCTGAGCAAACTCCAGGAGTTGGTGATGAACAGGGAAGCCTGGTGTGCTGCAATTCATGGGGTCACAACGAGTCGGACACGAATGAGCAACTGAACTGAACTGATAGCATTCCTGGGTTAGGGGAGGAAGATACTCATATAAATTGTTGCTGCTTGAAAGATACAGGAGTGGTGATTCTCCAAAAAAAGGATAATAATGCTGTCCACCTCATAGAGATATTGCAGTCATTGAATGAGTTAATACATGTGCCTGGCACACTATAGCCACTTAATGCAACTTAGATACTATTTCCATAAATATTGATAATTATAAATCCTATTTCAGTCTGCATGTAGGTGTGCAGAGAACACTGAGATCTTGAAGAATTACTATAGATTAAGCATAACCAGGTAGTGATAGGCCCTGGAAAGCAGACATTAACAGGGATTCTGGAATTTAGGGAAGAGAATGAAAAGTAAATCCTTCCCAATTCAAAGACTTTCCACCTCAGACTTCTCTTAGGGGTTCAGCAGTCTGGGCACATCAGGATATCTCCTCTGAGGTAAAGGGGTGTCACTGTACTTCACATCTCCTACTAAGAGGCCTTGGGACTGAGAGGTGGGGTGGCCTGTTTCAAGCGGGTGTTGAGGCTGCCAGACCAAGATGGCATTTCCCTCTTCCGATGGATGCTCTGAAAATACTTTCAAGAGCCGGGCCTGGGAGGTGGGGATGAATTGGGAGATGGGGACTGACATGTATACACTACTGATACTGTGCATGAAATAGATGGGCTTCCCAGTTGTGCTAGGGATAAACAACCTGCCTGCCAATGCAGAAGACCTAAGAGACACGAGTTCAATCCCTGGGTTAGGAAGGTCCCCTGGAGGAGGGCATGGCAACCCATTCCAGTATTCTTGCCCAGAGAATCCCATGGACAGAGGAGTCTGGCGGGCTACAGTCCATGGGGTCGCCAAGAGTCAGACATGACTGATGTGACTTAGCATGCATGCTAAATAGATAATAAATAAGAACCTACTGTATAGCTCAGGGAACCCTACTCATTGCCCTGTGGTGACTTACAAGGGAAGGAAATCCAAAAAAGAGGGGATGTATGTATACACAGGGTTTCCAACATTGCTCAGTCAAGATCAGTCTGCCAATGCAGAAAATGCGGGTTCGATCCTTGGGTCTGGAAGATCCCCTGGAGAAGGAAATGGCAACCCCGTCCAGTATTCTTGCCTGGGGCATCCCATGGGTAGAGGAGCCTGGAAGTCCACGGAGTCACATAAGAGTTGGACACAACTTAGTGACTAAGCACCAAATACGTATACATATAGTTAATCCACTTTGCTGTACAGCAGAAACTAACACAATATTTGTAAAGCACCTATACGCCAACAAAAATCAAATTTTTAAAAAAGAGATAGGCCTCTACATCATCTGGGTTTGCATTCACAAGTTCCATGGGATGGTAGTGAACAAAGAAGCTGGTGTTAATGGGTGAACCCTCCCCAGGGCTATTCCTCCAGGGCTCAGTAGAATGGGACTAAGCAAAAACACCTATCTCCTGAACTTTCCCTGGAAGGAATTTGACAGCATACTTTACAAACTGTTGTTGAGTGAGAGTCTGACTTCGAATTAGCATGCGTCTGAGTGTTGACTGAAATCCTCCAGGAAGCCCAAAACACCAGTGGACACTTTGGCCCATCTTCTCCCTCCAGCTCACTCCAACAATGTAACTAAGTCACCAGTATTGACTTTTCCTGTTGTGAGACCAACAGTCTTCTAGGAAGAGGTAGTTCCATCCCCCTGGTTCCCAGCATGAAGATGTCCTGCAGCAGAGTTGCAACAGTCCATGTACTGAGTGAGAAACTTTTATTGCTTGTTACTACAGCATGACTTAGCATTACTTATGCTGACTGATACTCCCTCCTAGAAGCAGTGTGCTCTGTGAAATGTTAAGATGGCTTCAGTTCAGTTCAGTTCAGTTCAGTTCAGTCGCTCAGTAGTGTCCGATTCTTTGCGACCCCATGAGTTGCAGCACACCAAGCCTCCCTGTCCATCACCATCTCCTGGAGTTGACTCAAACTCACGTTCATCGAATCTGTGATACCATCCAGCCATCTCATCCTCTGTCATCCCCTTCTCCTCCTGCCCCCAATCCCTCCCAGCATCAGAGTCTTTTCCAATGAGTCAACTCTTCGCATGAGGTGGCCAAAGTACTGGAGCTTCAGCTTTAGCGTCATTCCTTCCAAAGAACACCCAGGACTGATCTCCTTTAGGATGGATTCATTGGATCTCCTTGCAGTCCAAGGGACTCTCAAGAGTCTTCTCCAACACCACAGTTCAAAAGCATCAATTCTTCGGTGCTCAGCTTTCTTCACAGTCCAACTCTCACATGCATACATGACCACTGGAAAAATCATAGCCTTCACTAGACAAACCTTTGTTGGCAAAGTAATGTCTTTGCTTTTGAATATGCTGTCTAGGTTGGTCATAACTTTCTTTCCAAGGAGTAAGCGTCTTTTAATTTCATGGCTGCAATCACCATCTGCAATGATTTTGGGAGCCCCCCAAAATAAAGTCTGACACTGTTTCCACTGTTTCCCATCTATTTCCCATGACGTGATGGGACTAGATGCCATGATCTTCCTTTTTCCGAATGTTGAGCTTTAAGACAACTTTTTCACTCTCCTCTTTCACTTTCAGCAAGAGGCTTTCTAGTTCCTCTTCACTTTCTGCCATAAGGGTGGTGTCATCTGCATATCCGAGGGTATTGCTCTTTCTCCCGGCAATCTTAATTCCAGCTTGTGCTTCTTCCAGCCCAGTGTTTCTCATGATGTACTCTGCATATAAGTTAAATAAGCAGGGTGACAATATACAGCCTTGGCGTACTCCTTTTCCTATTTGGAACCAGTCTGTTGTTCCATGTCCAGTTCTAACTGTTGCTTCCTGACCTGCATATAGGTTTCTCAAGAGGCAGGTCTAAGATGGCTTAGGCAGTATGTAATTACAGGGCCAGTTTGTTGTGCTCTTCTGCAGGTGGAGAATCCAGTGAAAACCAATGAGTATATTATGCAAATTTTCCCATGTTATGATTAAAGAACTGAGAAGTGGATGTAGAACTTAATGGAAAAAATGTTGCCTCTCCTCTCTGAAGCGCCCGCCTCTGTCATTGTAGAGGTTATTATAAGCAGGAGAAGACTACTTGTCCCAGGGAAACCAACAATAACCACATGGACTTGGAAGCTGAGTAAGCCACCTAACCATCCCACTGGATGAACAGGCAAGAGAGTCCCATTTGCTAGACTCTTGCCAGCTGTCTTCTGGTTGGGTCCTAGCAGGGAGCAGTGACTGGAACTCGGAAAGTGAGCAGGGAAAAGGACAAACATGTGCTGTTTCTAGTTGCTGGTGGTATCTTTCCAGCAAATAATAATAGACACCTGTACGCTCTTGAGTCCGTAGACAGGTGCAGCCTTGCAGCATGGAGGAGGTTTCCTGGTCCATGGAGCTTAGTGCCCTCTCAATGGTCCCAGCACTACCACACAGCGTCCCCTTGACAAACCAGCATTCTCATGTGGCGCTACCTCCAGAGAATGTCCCAGCACCAGCTGTGGGGCCCTGTGTTCCTGGACAGCTCCAGGTGGCTTCTGCTCTGCAGCAGTCCCGCTGGCTGGAGGCACTCCTGGCAGTGGGGAGGATGAGTTGTCCACTGTGGGTGAAAGAACTTCCTCTTCTTTGCTTCTGCAGCCATAGGGATGGAAACTTCTTCCTCCAGCTATGATTCTCGGCATTGCCTGGCCTTCTTCATTTTATCTTCTTGACCGATTTCATGTTTTTGCAAACAATTCCCTGAATGAAATCCTTAGACATGTTTAGCTTGGTATCAGTTTTCCAGATTGGACCCCAAATGATACACTATCCATTTTAGAAGGCACATTCTGGTTCATTCCTGGTGGCGTAGTGGATAAGAATCTGCCAGCCAACGCAGAGGAAATGGGTTCAATTTCAACCCTTAGTCCAGGAAGATCCCACATGCTGCAGAGCAACTAAGCCCGTGCACAACTCCTGAGCCCTCCTGCCTAGAGCCTGTGCTCTGCAACAAGAGAAGCCTCCGCCAGCTCAGCAGCCACCACAGTGAGAAGCCTGCCCGCCACACCAAGGTGTGGCCCCACTCGCCACAACCAGAGAAGGCCTGCGCAAAGCCAATGAACACCGAGTGCAGCCACAAATAAGTAAATAAATAAAATTACGTATAGATATTTAAAAAGCACATTCTGAATGCCCTCTCCTCCCAGAAGTCTTATCTGATCTCCCAGCAGAGTCTATGAACTATTTGCAATTATGAGTCCCTTGGACTGCAAGGAGATCCAACCAGTCCATTCTAAAGGACATCAGCCCTGGGTGTTCTTTGGAAGGAATGATGCTAAAGCTGAAGCTCCAGTACTTTGGCTGCCTCATGCGAAGAGTTGACTCATTGGAAAAGACTCTGATGCTGGGAGGGATTGGGGGCAGGAGGAGAAGGGGACGACAGAGGATGAGATGGCTGGATGGCATCACTGACTTGATGGACGTGAGTCTGAGTGAACTCCAGGAGATGGTGATGGACAGGGAGGCCTGGTGCGCTGTGATTCATGGGGTCACAAAGAGTAGGACACGACTGAGCGACTGAACTGAACTGAACACTTTTTGATGAGAATACCACACCACCTGACCTGCCTCTTGAGAAACCTATATGCAGGTCAGGAAGCAACAGTTAGAACGGGACATGGAACAATAGACTGGTTCCAAATAGGAAAAGTAGTTAGTCAAGTCTGTACATTGTCACCCGGCTTATTTAACTTATATGCAGAGTACATCATGAGAAACACTGGGCTGGAAGAAGCACAAGCTGGAATTAAGATTGCCGGGAGAAATAACAATAACCTCAGATATGCAGATGACACCACCCTTATGGCAGAAAGTGAAGAGGAACTAGAAAGCCTCTTGCTGAAAGTGAAAGAGGAGAGTGAAAAAGTTGTCTTAAAGCTCAACATTCAGAAAACGAAGATCATGGCATCTAGTCCCATCACTTCATGGGAAATAGATGCGGAAACAGTGGAAACAGTGAGAAACTTAATTTCTGGGGGCTCCAAAATTACTTCAGATGATGATTGCAGCCATGAAATTAAAAGACACCTACTCCTTGGAAGAAAAGTTATGACCAACCTAGATAGCATATTCAAAAGCAGAGACATTACTTTGCCAACAAAGATCCATCTAGTCAAGGCTATGGTTTTTCTAGTGACATGTATGGATATGAGAGTTGGACTGTGAAGAAAGCTGAGCACTGAAGCATTAATGCTTTTGAACTGTGGTGTTGGAGAAGACTCTTGAGAGTCCCATGGACTGCAAGGAGATCCAACGAGTCCATTCTGAAGGAGATCAGCCCTGGGTGTTCATTGGAAGGACTGATCTTGAAGCTGAAACTCCAATACTTTGGCCACCTCATGCGAAGAGTTGACTCATTGGAAAAGACTCTGATGCTGGGAGGGATTGGGGGCAGGAGGAGAAGGGGACGACTGAGGATGGGATGGCTGGATGGCATCACAGACTCGATGAAAGTGAGTTTGAGTGAATTCTGGGAGTTGGTGATGGACAGGGAAGCCTGGCGTGCTGCAATTCATGGGGTCGCAAAGAGTTGACTGAGCTACTGAACTGAACTGAACTGAACTGAACACTTTTTGAACATCTTTTGATGTTTGTAGTTTTCCATCTTGTATAGAATTTATTTATTTCATCCCACTCGATTTCCCATAGATGGTAAATACAATTAAAGCAATCACTGCATTGCAGTCATCGCTATATCTCCTACAGCAACTAGCTCAGTACCATGAACTCGGCTGATGTTCTGAGAAAATATTATCTGATTTAAATTGCGGTTCCAAGCGGAAACCCTAAGATCTTACCATTATCCTCAGCCATCAGGATCGCATTGCCTTGGCTGTACTCTTGGTTGTACTCATAGCGATGATTAAATTTGGAGGTTAAAAAAATAACTGAGGTTAAATTACAAAAAAATATTGTATTCATAATTCCCCAAACTGAAGTGGAAGTATTTGTATACCCTATTTCCTGCCTTGCACTCATCCATCTATACACATAAAACAGTGCTGTCTGAAAACATTTAGCTCATTTTAACTTCATGTTGATGATGAGAAATAGGAATTGATACACTTTTAGTACACACAGTGCTGAAAGGCAGAGTTTGGGCTCCTATCCAAAATACTAACTTCAAAGTCGAGTATTCTTTCTCACCTTTTGTCTAAAGTTGGGGTTCTGGAAAGTCAAGGTTCATATTTCTCTAAGTCCTTTCTCCCTGCGAACAAACGCCACCATTAGACAACCAGATTTCCATGTTTCATGCAAAGGTACAAAATAACAGATTCTTTTTTATTCCTCTTTCCTATGAAATAAAGGGGGAAATGACCATTTAATTCTTCTGGCTTAGAGAATGTGGACAATCATGTTGTCAATTTCACAGTTCATCGCTTGAACATTTATTAGATTAGTACTGGTTTAGAAACGCACCACCGAGCTCCCCATAGCTTGGCAGTCACTTTTTGATTGCTTTTTGGAAGTGCACTGCCTGTTCTCCCAAGAGTACGACCAAGGTTTAGCGAGTTAAAACTGAAATGCTGCAGGCAGAAACTGAATCCAATCCAGGCAAGGCTCAAGTTATTACTTTTTCCCACCTGTTTATTTTTCAGTTTTTCATTGGTGCCGCTTCTTGTCTGGGGGGCTGATGTTACAGAAGCAGGTCTCCTTTCTCAGAGCAACATTTGTGTCTTGGTAGAGAAGGGAGACTCATTCCATCACTAGCCCTGTATTGGCCCCCAAACACCTGAAAATATAGCTCCAGTAACTGATCTTGGGTTTGGCTGGAAAAGACTTGTTCTGTGGCCAACCTTTATGAAGTGCTATTTGAAGGGTACTGTGAATGTCCAGGCAAAAGTGTCATTCTCTACACTATACCCCTTGTTTTACATTGTGGTTGATCCTAAATTCCAGCAACAAGTCATTTTTCCTTTCCATTGGGTTTTTGAGTCCTTATTCCTGAGAAATTATCACACTGATTTTGCTTGTCTGATCATATCCAATCCTCTTATCTGAGCAGGTAGTTTAGGCTCTAAAACTCAAAACTTTGGATATTGCCTGGTGGTAAATCCTCCAACAATGGAGGTCATTACTGTCATAGTTGCATCATCACTATTATTAGCCATGTTTTGTTACCCAGATCAGCTAATCGGGATGGCTGATATTTATCACACACATAATATTCTAGGTTTTTTCTAGACACTACTTTGCTATTTAATCATTGTAACCACACTATGAAATAGGTACTAATATTTGCCTCAGTTTTAAGGGTGAGGAAATGAAGCCAGAGACTTAAAGCACCTTTCCCAAAGCTAAAGGCCTAGAAAGGGGCAAAAGCAAAATTCAACTGTTGACACCCTTAATAGTGTAAGAATTGAAGAGCCGCTGTAAGATGAGTCTACCAGACATGTCACCTACTCCCATAGAGCCTACCTGAAAAATACTGAAAGAAACTTGTCTAGACAAAAGGGGAAATTCAAAGGCTTGGGTCATTGAGGAGAGCTATAGGCCCTCTTTCTCTCCCAAACTTTCAGAATAGGGCACATAATAGCTGGAAGAGCCAGTTGTCAACTGGAAAAAAATAAAAGCACAATGTGAGAGTTGTGAGTTAGGTTCTATTTGGGGCAAAATGATAACTACAGCCTGGGAGACAGCATTTCAGATTGGTCTGAGAAATGACTCCAAAGAGGCAGGGGAAAGGTCAGTATATATGTGATTTTGGTGAAAGGAGGGTGCATGCATTCAGGCACACATTTTTACAGAAGGTTACTGCTAGTCACAAGGAGCAGATGTCGCCAGGAAGGATTTCAAATATGAGGCAATATAAGAATTGAGCCCATAAAATTTTATCCTGAAAATATCTAACTATCTAAAGACCTGTTCTGCCAGTCTTTCCCAGAGCACAGGGTGTCTCATTCCTGATCTCCACCCTGAACACCTTTCAGGAGGTGTTGGCAGTCAGTGGTCACAGCAGACTGGGATTTAGTCCTTGCAGAGGTAGATGGCCAGTGCCAGCTTGTAGCACTCCTGAAGGCAGAGGTGCATTGGGAATATGGTTCTTGGTGTTCTCTTTGTTCATAGCCAGTGTGTGCAGTGGGGTGTGTTTAGGTTTGTGCACAACTTCCAGCCCTCACCTATAGATCTATCCTCTGCTCCACCACTCAAGGAAGCACACTGCAAATTAAGTGAATTAACTTATGTCTTTGGACCAAATAACTCTGGAGTGTTCTGGTGCCCCACTGGGGCTGTCTCTAAGGCTCCCTGCAGGATATCTAGGGAGTGTGGTCATACCTACCTCAAGAGAGCTTTGGACAGAAAAAGGCGAGTGAGTAGAGGACAGAGGTATGACTGTGCAAACCCAGATCTTGCCAACACATTTCAGACAAGGTAGAGAAGAGCATGGTCATGTCATTTCCCCAGATTCCCAGCTTGGCAAACCCAGGCTCAACTGCCAGACTCAGGCTGCAGAAGGTGTCCAGTCAACCATTGCTTCTGAGTGAGGACTGAGCCTGGGCTGACTACCAGGAGGGCAATGTGGCTGGTGGAGCGCAATCAGTAGCCATCTCTCTGGAGACCAATCTGGCTCTCGAGTCTCCTCTTCCCTTGCTGTCCCATCACCTTCCAACTCAGCAGCCACTTCCCAGTATCAACAGTGGTGATGGTGGGGGCCTGTCATCATGTTGTAACCTGCCAAGTTCCAAAGTCATGTTCCCAGGCGGGGAAATTATAACAGCCTGAAATGTGCCACAACATGAAATACGAAAGCACATGAAATCAGTAAAATGGAATTCAGAAATTTAGTTTTGATGCTATATTGCACGTTTTGTTTATCAAAACAAGTGTATCTCTCTGTTAGCATGATGTAGAGGGGGGAAACCTACACTATGCTTCTCCATCCTAAACTTCCTGGATTTTTCAGGGAGAAATCACAGTCCTTTTCCAGTCTGTCTGGACTTCTTTCCAATCTTCTCATTTCCCTCCTGCTCTTACCTAACCCTACTCCCTCCCTTTTTCCTTTTTTATATTCCTTTCCCTTTCCACCTCACCTCTCTTTTAAAACTGGTCTGTGATGACTAATGAAAATGACAAAGCAGAAATCTGACCAAAAGTGACTCCCTGCCTTCTCCTCTTTTCCCAGAGAGCTGGAATATGCATGTAAATATTTTTCTTTTCCCACAAGGCTTGTACATGTTTAGTTAGACGTGATTTCATGCTGTGGATAAGCTTTGACAGGCAGACACTGTTAACCAAATTCCTCAATTGCCCGTAGGTTTTACAGTGGTGGATTTTTAGGAGAAAAATGATAAGAAGTGACATGAATTTGGAAAGGATATTCCTATATAGTAACCTGTTACCGCACAAAATAATGTCTAACAAATAACTGCAAAACCCAATACAGTCAATGATAGTTGGATTTTGCTCGTTCAGCTGCAGATCAGTTACAAGATGGCTGATCCAGGCTGGGGTGAGCTGGGCTCCAAGCTGCAGGTTGCTTCTTTTTCTGTTCCAATTGTCTTTCCTCATCCTTGGATCAGTGGGATTCTTGGAAAATGTTCTTCACGTCGAAGAGACAGAAGTCCAATTGGCCAAGCACAGTTCAAACTTCTGCCTGCATCATATCTTATAACATCCCACTGAGCAAAGCATGCCCCTGGCCTAACCCAACATTAAAGGGTTGGGAAGGATACCTTGCTTCTAGTAGTAGGAACCGCAAAGTCACACAACAAAGGGTGTGAGGATAAGGAAGGCTGAAGAAATGGGGCCACTGAATTCAGTCGACCACTCCTGGGACAGCAGTGGGTGTATTTAAAGCCATGAATAGCCAGGATTTAGAGGAAAACTTCACTTTGATAAACTCTGGTGGCATAAGGAGCCCTCCAGAGGCAGAGGCAGGGGTGTGAAGGGAATTGGGCACAGGAGTGGCCCATGGCCAGAAGACACCAGTGAATGCTGTTTACTTCTCACAAGGGATCTCTTTCTAGGATACCATCTGCCTCTTTTTGTAACTTTCAGCCTGTCATTTGTCTAACTAGAGCCTCCATTTTTCATATGTAAAATGGGCACAAGGAGGGAGAGAAGAGAGAAAGAACTGCAAGACCTCTGAGTTACCTTCAGACTTAGGAGTTTAAGATTTCGAAAAAATATATTTAAAACATCCCTACTTCCCTTGCCCCTTTCTCCCAAAACTACATTCACCTAACAAGACCTCAATCCAACTTTCTACCTGCTCCACACCTGAAGCCAGATCAGCTCAGTGTCCTGAAGGGAACCACACAGCAAACTTGGCCAGCCTACCTCAAACTTAGGACCAAAAGCTCCAATGACAGCTGTTCTATAATCTGCTGTTACCTGTACTTTCCAACCTTATCTCCCCTCACATTTTCAATATTTCTTCCTTGCCTCACTATCACTCGATGACCTTACTTTATAACTTTGTAGACAATATAGAAGCAATTTAAAAAATACCCCATGTCCCCCACTCCAGTTTCACCTACAGATGTATTTAGCTGCCCACGGCTGACAGAAGTGACTACAGCCAGATGCATGAAGTTCATGTAACATGCTGCTGCTGCTGCTGCTGCTAAGTGGCTTCAGTCGTGTCCAACTCTGTGTGACTCCATAGATGGCAGCCCACCAGGCTCTGCCGTCCCTGGGATTCTCCAGGCAAGAACACTGGAGTGGGTTGCCATTTCCTTCTCTGATGCATGAAAGCAAAAAGTGAAAGTGAAGTTGTTCAATCGTGTCCGACTCTTCGCGACTCCATGGACTGCAGCCCACCAGGCTCCCCCGTCCATGGGATTTTCCAGGCAAGAGTACTGAAGTGTGTTGCCATTGCCTTCTCCGCGTGTAACATGAGTAAGAAATAAACCTTTGTGTTCTGTTTGCCACCGAGATTTTGGAGTTGTTACTGCAGAACTGATGCTGAAGCTGAAACTCCAATACTTTGGCCACCTGATGCAAAGAGCTGACTCGTTTGAAAAGACCCTGATGCTGGGAAAGATTGAAAGCGAGAGGAGAAGGGGACGACAGAGGATGAGATGGTTGGATGGCATCACCGACTCAATGGACATGAGTTACTCTGAGTAACCTCTGGGAGTTGGTGATGGACAGGGAAGCCTGGTGTGCTGCAGTCCATGGGGTTGCAAAGAGTCGGCTATGACTGCGAGACTGAACTGAACTGCAGGATAACCTAAAGCGACTGATACATGTGTTGTCTTAAATATCGCACAATCTAAAAGTTGAAAATTACATTTTATTCGAAGAGAATTTTTAGAACTTCAAGCCCAGGAAGCAGCATCTCAATTAAGCCTGAGAAAAGTGCTCTGAGGAATTGGTTGGGGTTGGGGTTGGGGAGTGGGGTGGAGGGGGAGCCAAGTTATACAGAAATTTTGTAACAAAGGGCAGGTAATCTAAAAGTCAAAAGATTATTGTAAATTACAGAAAACCATATATTCCAAGTTGGAAAATGCAAGAGTCTGGGCTCACTGAAGTCATTCTTTCGAGATGCCCCTCAGCTATCTGGGGCCAGTATCCTGTGTTTTCACATCCTGAGTTTTCTTAGGGCTTACCATAGGGAGTGGCTGAATTCTGATGGCTGCTGCTGCTGCTGCTAAGTGGCTTCAGTCACGTCCAACTCTGTGCGACCCCATAGATGGCAGGTATTGTTTCCTTCCTGAGTTCCTTTGGGCCTCACCTACTCACTCTCAGTGGTCTCTGTAATTGCTAACAACTGTGATATCCTTTTGGAGAAGGCAATGGCAACCCACTCCAGTACTCTTGCCTGGAAAATCCCATGGACCGAGGAGCCTGGTAGGCTGCAGTCCATGGGGTCGCGAAGAGTCGGACACGACTGAGCAACTTCTCTTTCACTTTTCACTTTCATGCTTTGGAGAAGGAAATGGCAACACACTCCAGTGTTCTTGCCTGGAGAATCCCAAGGACGGCAGAGCCTGGTGGGCTGCTGTCTATGGGGTCGCACAGAGTCAGACACGACTGAAGCCACTTAGCAGCAGCAGCAGTGATATCCTTTGTTTACCGATATGGCAGGAAAGATTCCATTTCTAAGTGTTTTCTTTTAGCTTATCAGACTAATACATACAATGAGAGTGACTTTGTCATGGAAGAGTCCATAATCTAGAGTTAACAGACCTCCGTTTGAAACATAGATCTGACATTGGATTTGTTACCTTGGCAATATCACTTGACCTCTGGACCTCATTTTCCTTGCTTTTAAATTGGAACTAATAAAATTTCATGTTTTTAAATATGGTTATTATTTTTCTACCATAATCAATAATAGCAATTCTACTTTTTGCTCTCTTATTATTGAACTCCTATCAGGCACTGGGGCCAAGCACCTTCCATGGGTTTACTCTTCCCCACAGTGTCATGAAGTAGGTTTATTATCTCCATTTTACAGATTTAGAACTCAAGGCCGTGCAATGTTAAGTATTCTGGCCGTGGTCACATAGAATATAGGAGTAGACCCAGGGGACTTCCCTGGTGGTCAAGGGGTAAGACTTTGACTACCAATGCAGGGGACCTGGGTTCAGTCCCTGGTCAGGGAACTTGATCTTGTACGTAACAACGAAGATCCTGCATGCCGCAACTAAGACCTGGTGCAGCCAAATGAATAAATAGAAATAAATATTAGAAGGGAAAAAAGGAGAGTAGAACAGGATGTTTGCTAAAGCTGAAACTATCAAACCTAGCAAGGATTTCAACTTTATACTTAGAAAGGAAAGCCCCCAAAAGGGAATTTATAAACTCCAATGCACACACTTTAGAGATTTAATATTTTTAAGATCCATTTTTCTTAATTAGCTTACCTAACATAATGGCACCGTACATAACATTTGATTGTTTCTATTTTTTAAAAAGGTTTTCCTGCTTTTGGTCACTAGATGGTGCTCGAGGCCAACAGCCTCTCCCAAGCTGTCCCTGCTTGGCCATTAGTCACTCCCCAGCACAGCTGTGCCAGGTATTCTGGCCCTTTCGCAACAGGCCTCACGCCTTCCTCACACCAGAGGGCCTGAGCTGGAAGAGCTGATCAACATCCATGGGGTTCCTGGCATCTGGAGACCTAGGCCAACACTGGGACTATATTCAGAACTCTTTCCCATAAATTTGTTAACATTTTTCCAAACCAAATAAATTTACCTTGGAAACTCCAGTTTTGAAACTTCAGAGGGGCCCCAGCCCAGAAATGACATGCCTGTCCACCTCCGGCCAAGACAAATTATCACAAGTGTTACCATTTAATGCAATGGAATACGTATTTATTGGGCTTCCCAGGTGGCTCAATGGCAAAGAATCTGCCTGCCAGTGCAGGAGATGCAAGAGTTAAGGGTTCGATCCCTGGGTCAGAAGATCCCCTAGGGTAGGAAATGGCAACCCACTCCAGTACTTTTGCCTGGAAAATTGCATAGACAGAGGAGCCTGGCGGGCTACAGTTCACGGGGTGACAAAAAGTCAGACACAACAGAGCACACGCACACACAGAGGCATTTATGCAATTTAAACTTCCCAGTTTACCGTTACATTAAAGATCTGACTCTACTACTCAAGCATGGCTCACTGTGGGCAAAACCCAGGAGCTTATTTAAGAGGCAGAATTTCAGGATCTGCTCTGGACTCTCCGGATCAGAGTCTGCATTTGAATAAGACTGGGTGATATGTTGGATCACATTTCAGTTTGAGAAGCACACAAGAGTCACTAGCCCATTTGTGATCTTCCTATTAAAAAAATATTTTTTAAGTGTCTCCTTGCAGGCAGATGAAACCATAAAGTTCTAGGCACAGCAGAATTTCAGTGCCCACTAGCCAGGGGCTCTCGTGCTGGGGTTTAATCTGCACATTACAGTGACCTTGATGACTGATTTTTTGATGGTCATATTCTTTTCTCTCTCTCCTCTCTCTCTCTCTCCTTCCCACCTTCCATCCTTCCCTCTCTCTTTGGTATATGTGCCAAAGATCCACCATCATATACTTGTATAATAATTGTTTAACCGGTATGTAACAGCTTACCTTAAAAAGGTGTCCCTGAAAAGCACTTTCAGTTTTAAGCTCTTGGAATATTGATGTTTTATCCCTTAGCCCTGATAATCAAGAGCCAATTATATACTGAATCCTGGAATAAACATACACCCACTGACTTCTTGGTGGTCCAGTGGCTAAGACTCTGCATTCCCAATGTAGGAAGTCTGGGTTCAATCCCCGGTCAAGGAACTAAGAGTTTGCATGCCACAAGTAAAGATTCCACATTCTGCAAAGAAGATCCAAGATCCCATACACCATTACTGAGACCTGGTGTGGCCAAATAAACAAACAAACACATATTTTTTAAAAATAAATTGTAATACAGCATACACTACTCACAAGCTTACACTGCTAAAAGGATGGCGAGAATTGATTATATATCCAGCTCTTCCCTGCCACACTGACATCATGCGTGTGTGCTCATTTGTGTGTGACTCTTTGAGACCCAATGGACTGTAGCCCCCCAGGCTCCTCTGTCCATGGAAGTTTTCAGGCAAGAATACTGGAGTGAATTGCCACTTCCTATCCCAGGGGATCTTCCCCAACCAGGGATCAAATCCTCATTTCTTGTGTCTCTTGCATTGGCAAGCAGGATCTTTACCTCTGAGCTACCTGGGAAGCCCCATCACATTCACATCAACTTGCATATTTCTTTAAATGTTTTGGGGTCTTGTTGAAAAAAAAATAGCAGTGAAATATCCTTGATGGTCTTTGCTTTAACTCTCATCTTGTTCTTCCTAAGCCTTTTCTGTCTGATGCCCAGCATCTGAGGGATAAGGTAAAGGCCAGTCTTCTCCTTGGATCATTCCAGGGATAGTGACCTTGGTTTCATGTGCCACCAAAAGAGAGTAAAGAATTACCTAAAAGAAGAAGAGTTATAGAAGGGTAAGAAGGATCTAGAGGAGCGCAGGTGAAGAGGCTTCAATAGATGGGGAGAGAGAAGACGGGAAGGGGCAGTGGGAAGGTAGGAGGAAGGAAGAGTGAAGAAGAACTGAGAAAAAGTGCTGGTGATACAAGGTAATACCAATTAAAATTAAGGATAAAAGTAATATGCCCCATCTCCTGCAGAATTAAAACCAGGGCCCATAGCCTCTCCTCTTCACATTTCCCCAAACTCTTGGTTTTATCTCCCCCCTGCCCCCAGCACCCATGTCAAGTTTCCACATTACTGTGGCCACGCCTCCCTCAGCCCCCAGAATTCCCACGCTGCTATGGCCAGCCCACCTCCCCTCAGTCTGGGAGCACTGCCAGCAGGCTCTCGCTACAGGGATTTTGCATTAACCTTATCTGTGTTGAAAAAGGCTTCCCCCGAATATCTACCTGGCCCACTTCCTTCCTTAGTGTAGTTTTCTGTTCAAAATCTCTCCTCAGGTCCACCCTTCGGATAACTTTACAAACACACCTCCCCCACCCACCCTTAATCCCGCTCTATTTTCCTTTTCAGCCTTTACCACCTCCTGACAATTCACACATCTGTTTGTTTCATTCTCTGACTTGCTGGACCAGAATTTGAGTTCTAGGAGGCCTTGTTTTGCTTGTGATGGGACCTCCAGCACCGAGGACAGTGGCTGATGCAGAGTCAGGGGCATCAAACCTCCATACAGGTGAACAAGGGCTTGTGGCATCCTTCTAAGTCCGCTACAATCACCAACCTGTTTAACCTTCACCAGAACCCTGTGAAGCCAGGGGTTGTACTGAAGAGGAACCTGAGGCACCAAGAGAGGAGGTAACCTGCCCAGGGTTTCTTTGTTCGGGTTTTTCTCTGACTTGGCCTTGACCAATCTTTTTCTGGTACAGGGCAAGGGAGAGAACACTACAGCTCGCTGGCCAAATCCAGCGTGCCATCTTGTTTTTGTAAAGAAAGTTTTAGTGGAAAGCAGCCAGGTCCACTTTTTACATATCATCTGTGACCGCTTTCTGGCTAAAATGTTAAGAGTTGAGTGGTGTGACAATACCATGTGCCCCGAAACGTATTCACTACCTGACTTTTTACAAAAAATGTTTGCTAACCCTTGTTCTTGAAAGTAACCCATCAGGAAAGCAAAGCCAAATCACTGGTCATCTGCTTGAATGTAGTGGCTCAATAACTGTGTTTGATCGTGTCTTTAGGTATTCAGATGAATTCAGGGAAAAGAACTCCAATCTTGGATTTAATAAGTATCTGCTCTCATCTCCGTTCTGTTGCTAATTAGCTCTGTGATCTTAGGTCATCATTTCTTGTTTCTGGATTTGTTTTCCCACAGATCTGTTTTCCCACAACAATAATGTCTGGGTGCTAAGTAGCTTCAGTCGCAACTTTATAGCTCTTTGTAACTCCATGGACTGTAGCCCGGCAGGCCTGTCTGTCTATGGGATTTTCTATGCAAGTATACAGGAATACATTGTCACGCCCTCCTCCAGAGGATTTTCCCCACCCAGGGACTGAACCCAAGTCTCTTATACCTTCTGCTTTGGCAGGAGGGTTCTTTACCACCAGTGCCACCTGGAAAGCCCAACAACAGTAGTATGATAACAGTAACAATAGCTCTTGTTAAATGCCAGGCTCTCTTCTTGGCATTTTACTGTAAAATAATAGTGTTTAATATTTGAGTTGGGCTTTTGGTAAATATACTGACTCGACGTATGGTAGAAGTATGCTTCCGCACCCACTGGGAAATAAGTATAGCTATGGACTTGCTTTGGTGAATAAAGTGTTAGAGAAAGTGGCACATGTAAGCTTGCCTCAAACTCAGCCTACGCACACGTTTCTTCATTCTTTCTACCATGGCAACCAAAAACGTTTCAAGAAGTGGATATTATGCCAGTTGGGTCTCAGAGTGTGGATAATGCAGAGCAGAACCCCTGGTTTTCCCTCATAGAGCATAAGTGTTTAGTACACCTGGGTTTTTGTTGTTTTTTCTAAGCCACCGAGATTTGGAACTGTTTCTTACTGAAGCACCAGCTAGCCTATCCTCACTAATAACACAACCATTAAGATTCTCTTCAGGTCAAATTCTGACGTCTTAAAAACAAAACTCTTTCCCGCCTCAGGGGTAGGATCTTCATTGGTTTTGTCAAGGAAAGATGACTTACGTGTGTACTGTGGATAAGGAATGGCAGGGCTTACAGGGGAGAGCGACAAGGATCAGGAGCAGACAAGGTTCTCTCTGAATGACGATGGTAGTAATCCGGATTGCCCTGTTGTCATTTCAGTTATAGTTTTAGGCAAGCTTACCCCCAAATATCTGCTCCTGTGGCCACTTAAAGAATTCTATCCCTGCTCATTCCTTGGGTAAGACAGTAAAAGCTCTTATGAGAACATGTGTCCATGCAAGTACATGCAGGTACAGTGTTTTCTGAAGGGTGGAGAGTTAAGTTATTAGCCCTCACAATAAAAGTCCATGTGTCAAGTTTTATTCCCTGGAAGGCAAATGGAAGGGGGCCTAAGAGAGGTATATTTTGCAAAGGAATGTGGGGAAATATTCACGCATACACATTTCCTGCAAATAGAGAACCCAAATCAGCCAGGGAGTACAACCTTTCTGGGGTTGAGGGAGAACTCAAAGAGAAAGGAGGATGATGAGGGAAGAGACACACAACTGTAATTGTCAGTCAGACTCAGGATTGATAGGAGTTTTAAGATGAAGAATGTGAAAGAGAAGTTGAGAATTTTGTTATTTTTGTCAATTCCACTTTTAAAGGTTCAGATTGGCACCGACATAGGTGAGGGGTGGGCAACAAGTATTGTCTGAATTGTAAGCATGCTGTGTCATCTCCATAAGCCATTTTTTTTTTTTTTCCTTTCCCTTTCTCCAGCAGAATGCCATCAGTTTGCATGCTTCAGCTTATACTACAAGGACATCTGGTGGGCGCAACCGTCCTCTGGCTCATATTGGTAAACTTTCACCACACTTGGACATTGGGTGGAGTTATTTTACAAGTTGAAGGGGTTTTGCAGAATGGGCAACTCATGTCTGTTTTAAGAGGAATCATAGGCCACCTAAACTGTAGGTGGCCTTTTGTGTGATCACTAAGCATAATATGCCTTGTGCTCTGTTGATTCTGACTCTTTATGACCCAACGGACTCTAACCTGACAGGATCCCCTGTCGATGGGATTTTCCAGGCAAGAACACTGGAGTGGGTTGCCATTTCCTTCTGCAGGGGATCTTCCCCACCCAAGGATTGAACCTGTATCTCCTGTGTCTTCAGCATTGCAGGCAGATTCCTTACCTCCTAAGCACACTGGGGAAGCGTGTGACCAGTACAGACAACGCTAAATGGCAGCCACATTAGAAGGCCAGGTGTCTGGGGAGGCGATGAGCCATGTGACTGTGTGAGCAGCTGCCCTGACCCCCAGTACCGCAGTAACAGCAAGGGTGTCCTGACCACCGACTCTGTGCCAGCCCACCATCCTCCTCTGAGAACGTTGGCCACCAGGCCCTACATTGCGCAGATCCCAAGGGACCACCCACTCCTGCCAATGGCTACATGGGTGCTCTTCAGACAGAATGCAGAGTGAATGTTTTCCGGGAGTGGTACAAATTGGTGACCTTCTCCATCCCTAACATCTTATGAGCATCTTACCTCCCAGATGTCCTGGAGATTGCCAAGCTTTTGCAAGCCACAGACCAAGTTTACAAAGCCAACTTTCCTGGCATGAAGGCAGGAGGGAGTGAAGTCTCCCAAGAAGCTGAGTGGGTGGGAAAAGATGTCCTGAGACCTCACACTCATGTTGTATGAGAGACAAAGGAGGCTCTGGTGCTGGAAGGCAATAAGGGTCTTTGGAAAGAGCAGGAACTTCCTCCTTCTGCACAGACAGACTCGGGGACCTCCTTGGGAAAAGTCTCAGAGTCAGGACACTACTAATATTTCAAGGTACACATGAGTAGCATATATGGTTAACAAATTTCAGGAACTTAGAGGAATGAGAAAGATTTGTGGGCTAAATAATGTTATTTCTTCCAGTGTTCTAATTTTTTTTTTCACTTTGAGTGTATATTGCTTTTATAATCAGAGATGGCAATAGCTATTTCTTTTTGACAAAATTAACTCAAGTGTGCTGAAAAAAAGAGGTGGCAATATAAAATACACCATTAATTCTTTATTAATTATTTACACTGATTTTAATGACAATAATTGCACACACATATATATAATTATATAGTAATTATAATTTTGAAATAACAAATTAATCATTAAAATAGTTAATTTATACTAATTATTGGGAATGCTAGGAATGAATGAGCATTGGCTATGGCATGGGATGTATTCATCGTTTTCCAGATATGTTTTGAAGGGTAGAAGGTATTTCTGGCATCTGGACCATCAGGACATGTGAGCTTCTTGCTTCCAAATGTCCGTCATATCACGTAAACATCTGTGCCTGGCATATCCAGCCCCTTAGTAATTATTAACTGAACTGAAAAGCATAGTTTTGCTGTCCAGTAAACCTCTGGTTTGAAGTAAGTTTTTTATTATGAAAATTTGCTTCCCTGACCTTCCAGTGTTACTCTGATGTGTTCTCGTTTGAGATTCAGAGACCTGACTGCTACCCAGATTTCAAGCTGACAATCTTTGGAACATCTAGTATGTCCATTTAGAAATGTGAGCTTTAAAATCAGTAAGATTTTGCCTTAGTTGTTTGAACTTGTAATGCATTCCATAGCAAAGAGAAGAAGCCCCATCATGTCTGAAGCCCTGGGCAGCTAGAAGTTTTAGCTTGCATTATTCTCTTATGGGGCAGGATTTCTTTATATCCGTATACACATGAAAAATGTGGAAAATGACATTTCATGTCGTTTTTTTCCTTGCGTCTTCCCCAGCTTCCTTTGGCCCCTGTTTTTGTAATTGCAGATGCTTTGTCAAGTGCTTAGAGATACTATTTGCAGGGAAGGTGTCATATAAAGTGAAGCTGCTGCGCTGTTGGCTCTACCATCGCCATGTCAAACATTTCGAGCCTGAGGAATACAGATTCTTCAGCAGCAAATGAAAATGAAATGAGCAAAATGCTTTTGATTCATTCCAGTAACACTGGCAAGTGATCTTCTACAGCACCATGAGGTGGGAAAACCTTGCTTAGTTTCCTCTACAACATGGATCAGAAATGTAAAAAGAAATATTCAGTCCGAAACGGGAGTAACTTCTGAATATGGAACTAAAAGAAAACTTAAATTCATTTAACCTTTTCATAGATGAGAAAATATACCTGATGCCTACACAGGTCAAAGGTTTTGCTGAAAATCATTCAGGTAGTGGAAGAGTCAAGCTCAGAATCCTGGTCTCTGAGTTCCCAGCTAAGGATTTGTTTTAGTACATTATATTACCTTAGTCTACCTGCAGCAAGAGTTTGAGGTCATACAGCCTCTCTCTTCCACTAGGATGTGCTTCATAGCATCAGAATTTGGGGGCCATCTTGACATGAACCTTAACAGACATAGGCTTCCAATCTTTGTAAGTTGTATAGAGGGCACTGGGAAAAGAAATGCCATCCTGCTGGCTAAACCCACATGATAGAAAAAATGAGGAAGGATTTCATAAAAAATGAAAAATATGAAGACATTGGGTTGTAAGAAGCACTAATATCAAAGCTTTGACTTATGCTCATAAACATTGCCAAGCAAATTTTTTATGTTCTCAATTCTACCTCTTCACAGACTGAAATGTTCACTAGTTGGATTCCATTTCAAAGTTAAAATTCCAATTCGGTGAAGTTGCGATGAAGATCTGAGTTGACTCTTGTTGTTGTATGACCTAAGTCTTCTATCCATGCCAACTTTTTCATTTTTTCTGTGTTGTGCATTAATGATGGCTTCTTTCCCCCTTGAAGTTTAACTCCATAAAATATCCTCTATAACTGTTCCGCTTGTCACAGTCCAAACAATTCTCCAATCAAATAGTCCTGTTTAGCACAATACCTCCTCTCAGAAAGCCAAAAAAATAGATACGGGGCAAACAAAGTGCAGCTGTGTTGAAGCTGTTTAATAGCCCACCAATGTACAGCCCACCAATGAGGGGGCGGGCAGTGGATGGGGAGGGCTGTAGAGACCCACAGAGACATCCAAAGAAAGAGCAATCATTTTGGTTTCAGAAACAAAGTTAAGGAGTGCCTTTTTTTCAAAAGATACTTGAGATAAGAATGTAAATGGTAATCTAATGATACAGGCTCCAGCAGTAGGGCTGCCCAGGGAGAACAGCCTGTCTTATCAGGAAATGTTAAGCTGTTGCCACAGAGATTGTTAGCTGCCTGGGGAGAAGCACTCTAAGAATCTCTGTGACTTTCTGAGGTGTCCATTAGGTGGATGAGGGTGTCTTACCAGCCCTGTAAGCCCCAAGGAGTCAATCCCATCGGCTTAACCAGCAAGTCTTAACATCCCTGAAACTGGCTTCATACTGTCAGGAAGTTAATTCTTTAGTGGTCAAGAAAAAGAAAGGGATCTTGTTTGGGGACGGGGGAGTCTAGAGCTGGCTGGTGAAAATGGCCTGAAGCTAAGGAAGAGAGTGTTTTACAATAAGCCATTGATGATACAGAATGTCAGATTGAGGCAGAGATGATATAAATGAAAACCATGGATGGGTTGCAAGACAGAGCAGAATGGGATTATGTCAAGTGCCCCCAATACAAATAGTGTTCTGACTTTTTCATCTTTAGGCTTCTGTGGAAATGTGTGTTTCCCGATTCACATGGGCAGATCAGTCAAATGTCACAGAAAGAGATGTGCTCTCTCTCCTACGGAACTCTATGAAGCTCTAGATGGACGGGTGCTTTGAAGTCAAACTGTAACCTTTCTTTTGGTAAAACTCACTTGCTAAAAATGACAAAAGGCATAAAATATTGTTGAATAATGTATCAATGGTAAAAATTGAATTCTTGAGGTTTAATTAGTCACTTGTATTCTATTTTAAAGAAACTTAAATCATGGTGTTTTTCTCCATTGCTAGAGTATCTTTTCACTTCATTTGATGAGCTTGGTCTGGGTGACTCATGGATATTTACGATCCTCTTGCTGGTTTCATATTTCTGAGCCAGGCTCAATTTTATAGACCAGTTAGTTTTACCATCTGTCTCAGTAATTCTCAAATATTACAGTGCATCAGTATTCACTGAAAACCTATTTTTTGTTGGCTTGATGTTTGGTTTTTAAAAAATTTTTAATTGCAGTATAGTCGCTTTACAATATTGTGTAAGTTTCAGGTGAACAGCACAATAATTCAGTTATACATACGTACATATAAATATTTTCTTTTTCAGGTTCTTCTCCCTTATAAGTTGATATCAAGCATAGTTTATGATATCAAGTATAGTTTCCTGTACGATATAGTAGGTCCTTGTTGGTTATCTGTTTTATATAGAGTAGAGTGTATAAGGGCTTCCCAGGTGGTGCAGTGGTAAAGAATCCGTCTGCCAATGTAGGAGATATAAGAAACGCTGAGTTTGATCCCTGGGTCAGGAAGGTCCCCTGGAGAAGGAAATGGCAAAGCACTCCAGTATTCTTGCCTGGAAAACTCCATGGACAGAGGAACCTGGTGGGTTACAATGCATGAGGTCACAAAGAGTCAAACATGTCTGAGCATGCTTGCAGTGTATATATGTTAATTCCAAACTCTTAATTTATTCCTTCCCGCTCCCACTTTTCCTTTGGTAACCATAACTTTGTTTTGTATGTCTGTGGGTTTATTTCTGTTTTGTAAATAATTTCACTTGTATCTTTTTTTTTTTTTTTAGATTCCGCATATAATCAATGCCATATGATATTTGTCTTTCTCTATTTGGCTTACTTTACCTGGTATGATAATCTCTAGGGCCATCCATGTTGCCGAGAATGGCATTTCATTCTTTCTTATGATTAAGTAATATTCAATGTGTATAGTGGTGGTGGTGGATTAGTTGCTAAGTCATGTCTGACTCTTGTGACCCCATGGACGGTAGCCTGCCAGGCTCTTCTGTTCATGGGATGTCCCAGGAAAGAATACTGGGGTGGGTTGCTATTTTCTTCTCCAGCGGATGGATTGAACCCATGTATCCTGCATTGCAGGCAGTCTCCTGTATCACAAGCTGATTTTTTTTTTTTTTTTACAGGTGAGCCAGCAGAGAAGCCCTCCATCAGTCTGTGGACACTTAGGTTGCTTCCATGTCTTGGCTGTTGTGAAGAGTGCTATAATGAACATTAGGATGCATGTATCTTTTGATTTATGGTTTCCTCTGGGTATACCTCCAGACGTGGGGCTGCAGGATCATATGTTAACTCTCTTTAGTTTTCTAAGGAACTTCCACATTTTCCCCCATAGTGGCTGCACCAATTTACATTCCCACCAACAGTGTAGGACTGTCCTTTGAAAGTCTGTTAGAGTGAGCCCTACTGACTCTACTGTTCTTGAGCCATATTACCAGAGATTCCGATTCAGAAAGTGTGAGATCAAGGAACCTACATTGTGACAAATGCTCTAAGTGATTCTGATTGTGACGCAGTTGGTCTACCGGTGGCACTTTGAGAAGCCCTGCCTACCCTTTTCTAGTTGCTGTCTCCTGTATGTCTTGCCCTCCCTCCATTTCCCATCACAGAATTGTTTTATGATCCATATCAAGGGGAAACCACATCAAGGCCTCAAAGTTTCTCAAAATCCATTACATATGTCATCAGCACTCAACTACTTTCCCAATCATTCCAACTCCATCCTAGATATCTTCCATCCTTTGGAATCAGTCTCTAGAATGTCTTCTAGAATCAGGCAAAGTGAGAAATTAACAGCGTCTCTTTAGGCAAATGACATCTCTTTAGCCTTTTGGTCCTTCAGCTACAGAATAAATCAGTTGGACAAGATCAATAGTTCTCAAATGGGATGCAGGGTACCTATGAGTCTTTGTGGAATGCTAGGAACTGATGCTTTTGAACTGTGGTGCTGGAAAAGACTATTGAGAGTCCCTTGGACAGCAAGGAGATCAAACCAGTCAGTTCTAAAGGAAATCAACCTTGAAGATTCATTGGAAAGACTGATGCTGAAACTGAAGCTCCTATACTTCGGCCACCCAATGTGAAGAGCTGACTTATTGCAAAAAACCCCGATACTTGGAAAGACTGAGGGCAGGAGAAGGGGGTGACATAGGATAAGATGGTTGGATGGCATCACCAATTCAATGAACATGAGTTTGAGCAAACTCTGGGAGACAGTGAAGGACAGGGAAACCTGGTGTGCTGTATGTAATTCATGGGGTCACAGAGTTGAACATGACTGAGCAATTGAACAAACAACAAATAAAATACAGAACTATTTGCTTAACTCCAGGAGCAATTTTATTAAAACTTGGCCATGCAATATAAAATCACAACCATGACCACAGGAGGAGCAGACTGTCTTTCTCAAAGACGGCTGCACTCAACAGTATAATCCTTGCAGTATATTCTTCTTTTAATGTGACTTACACCTCTTTCACTGAGAGGTGGACTGTATGTTACCTCCCCTTGAATCTGGGCAGGAGGCTGTGGCTGCTCTGATCCACAGAGTATAGTGGAAATGATACTTGCGAGCTCCAAGTTTAGGTCATTAAAAGAATACACTTCTTGTTTGTACTTGTAAAGTGAAAGTGAAGTCGCTCAGTCGTGTCCAACTCTTTGCGACCTGGGGACTGTAGCCCACCAAGCTCCTCCATCCATGGGATTCTCTAGGCAAGAACACTGGAATGGGTTGCCATTTCCTTCTCCAGGGGATCTTCCTGACCCAGGGATCGAACCCAGGTCTCCCACATTGCAGGCAGAAATATAGTCTCTCAGAAAACCTCCTATAGTGACACAGAACTTCAGATCCAAGTACTAACATCAAAGATTTCAAGGGAGGAAAGGAAGCCAGGTTGAAAGAAGGGGGACGAGGCTGGGCAAAAGGGGTGACCTTATAGATGTCTCCTGCTACCTACAGATACCCAGGCATTATGGGACTTTTCCCTGGGCCTCCAGAGAAGGGAGGACTGACCCCATGGACTGAGTAGTCCATGGAATTCTCCAGGCCAGAATACTGGAGTGGGTAGCCTTTCCCTTCTCCAGGGGATCTTCCCAACCCAGGGATTGAACCCAGGTCTCCTGCATTGCAGGCAGTCGCTTTACCAGCTGAGCCACCAGGGAAGCCCACTTGTACTTGTAAACTCGCCTCCATATTGTGAGGAAGCTCAACTATAACATGAGGCAGTCATTCTGCCATGAAAGAAGTGGTGTCACCCAGGTGTAATGATTGGATTAATGGAAGGAGAATTTTTGCTCTGCCAGCATTAGAACCATCTCTTATTATCTATTTCTGTGCTGCTGAACTTAGAAGTTTTCCAGTTATGTCTGTTTATGGGTTTTCTATGGTAGACCTGGTCATCATAATAAAGAGTTTTTGTTTCATTCTAAGCGCAAGGGAAAACTGTCTGCAGGATTTAATAAAAGGCAAGACATTATGTTTTAAAAAGATAATTCTGACAGGTTAATGAAGAATGAGTTGTGTAGACAAACAAGACTCTGGAGGCCTGCAGGAGGTTATTTTAGGAAAAAAATTATGGTAACATGGACAAAGGTGGCAACAGTAGTGAAAAAGATAAATATATAGATTGGGGATGTGCTCTGGAAGGAGAGTCGACAGGATGCCCCAGTGGATTTGTCATGGGAGATGATGAGAAAATCAGGGTTATCTTAGCTTTTTGACTTGATTACCTTGTCGGAAAATAGAGTCATTTACTGAGATAGTTAAGATGAAGGAAGGAACACCGTTGGGCTAAGGAGATGTAGAAATCAATAGATTGTAGATTTCAATGTAGAAATCAATCAGTCCTCTTTCAAGATCCTATTACTCATCCACACAGATATTAATATATCAAGCCCAAAGAAGGATACAAGTGTGGAGTTGAGGAGAGAGGTCGAGGCTAGAAATGTGAATACAGGCATCATTAGCACATTAAGGCTCTTCATGTATTTGTTTTTATTTATTTGGCTGCACCAGGTCTTAGTTGTGGTGTGTGGATCTTTTCTTTTTAATTTCAGCATGTGGGATCTAATTCCCAGACCAGGGATCAAATCCAGTACTCCTGAATTGGGAGCATGGAGTCGCAACCACTGGACCACCAGCAAAGTCCTCACTGATGCTATTTAAAGCCAGCGGGGCTGACTGAGATCACGGAGAGAACAGTAGTTGGGAAAATCAAATGGGTAGAGGCAAAGCCCTCAATAGTCTCTGTTTGGAGAAACGGAAGAGATGATGGAGCTGACAAAGGAGACTGAGAAGGAGATACCACAGACAGGAGAACCAGGAAGGGTCTGCGTTGTTTACATGGGCTTAGAGCATGCTGATGGGAATGGATGAATAGAGGCAGGGGAAAGGCCAAAGGAAAAATAGAAATAACTGCAGGAGTAAAGACCTTGAGAAGGTGAGAGAGGGGGTTCAAGCACAAATGAGAGCTGGTTTTCCATGGGAACTAGGACCCCTTTGTGACTGGCCAGAGTGGGGACAGACTGCCTGCACACACAGGCTACAGGCTGGTAGATTTGCTGTGGGAAGATGAGAGAGTCTGGCTTGAGTCACTTGCTCTAAACCCACTTGTTTATTCTTTTGATAATCCTATGGAAAACTTCTTTGTAGAAGCCAGCTGGTCTGGGAGGATCAGAAGTTGCATTTGGCATTGTTCAAGGCATTTGTATTGCAGAGTTAATAAGCTCAGAGCTAGGATGGGCACCTGGTAAGTGGTGAAGTTATCACCATTTATCTTTAGAAATACTCCCTCCCCCAAGTCCTTCACTATTTCTCCCACCTCCTCATCTCTTTGTTCAGTGTTCTCAGTACTTGGTAACTCAGGTCAAAGAGAAAGCCTCAAACTTCTCCATCCTAAGCTATAAGGGCTTAAGTGTCACCCTTCCCAGGACTGTTTGCCTTTTTAAAAGAGAGTTCTGGGAAAAGAGGAGACAGTTCCCAATGCAAATTCCCAGTGGAGGAAAGGCAGACGTGGGGAAGATCTGGGGGAGTGGCTTTCCTCCTTCAAATCCCAGTGGGGACAGCAGTTATAAACAATCATAGGACCGAGAAACAAAGCATCAACCAAACTACTATTTACAAATCTGATTACTGCTCACAGATGCTTTCTGTTTTATCTTTCAAGGTATGTAACTGTGACATACTGTGACTGTGAGCCATTATGGTGGGGGAAGAGAGGAAGACAAGGAGGAAGAAAAAAAGGAGGGAGGAAGGAATAGGGAAGGAGAAGGGAGAAAAGGAAGAAAGTATATTGATTGGTGCAGTTTGTGGCTCTGTAATAATACATCTCTTTTGGTCCATGAAATTTCCCAGGCAAGAATACCGGAGTGGGTTGCCATTTCCTTTTGTCAATGGGGTCACAAAAGAGTCGGACATGATTTAGCAACTAAACAACAACAAATAATACCTCTCTAACAATCCACTGGTATATTTAGTAGCAACGTTAGTTGGAGTGTCCAAACATCGGGATTCTAGAAGAAAATGGACTTTTAATGAAAGTTGGTTTGGTGATCACCATCAGCCATCACACTAGTCTTTAATAATAAAGTTTGAAGTTTCAGTTAAAGTATTATGCGCCATATCAGAGGCAAAGGAAAGAAATAGGGCTTGACTTTTTCATAATAAGGAGAAAAGCAGAATGATCCTAAGAATGATAATGGCAGTAGTAACAGCTATGATAGTGGGCGACTACCGGGTGCCACTAACTACAGACTTCCCTGGTGGCTCAGACAGTAAAGCGTCTGTCTACAAGGCAGGAGACCCGGGTTCAATCCCTGGGTCGGGAAGACCCCCTGGAGAAGGAAATGGCAATCCACTCCAGTACTATTGCCTGGAAAATCCCACGGACAGAGGAGCCTGGTAGGCTACAGTCCACAGGGTGGCAAAGAGTCGGACACGACTGAGCGACTTCACTTTCACTGTGTGCCAAGCACAGTGCTTTGTTCTTCAGTTGCTAAGTCATGTCTGACTTTTTGTGACCCCGTGAACTGCATCACGCCAGACTTCCCTGTCCTTTACTATCACCTGGAGCTTGCTTAAACTCATGTCCATTGAGTTGGTGATGTCATCCAGTCATTTCATCCTCTGTTGCCCTCTTCTCTTGCCCTCAATCTTTCCCAGCATCAGGGTCTTTTCCAGTGAGTCAGCTCTTCACACCAGGTGGCCAAAGTATTGGAGCTTCAGCTTCAGCATCAGTCTTTACAATGAATATTCAGGGTTGATTTCCTTTAGGATTGATTTTGGAGCCCAAGAGAATAAAATTTGCCACCGTTTCCATTGTTTCCCCATTTGCCATGAAGTGATAGGACTGGATGCCATGATCTTGGTTTTTTGAATGTTGAGTTTTAAGCTGGCTTTTCCACTATCTTCTTTCAACTTTATCAAGAGGCTCTTTAGTTCCTCTTCGTTTTCTGCCATTAGGGTGATATCATCTGCATCTCTGAGGTTGTTGATATTTCTCCCAGAAATCTTTGTTATTCTTGCTCCATCTTGTTTATCTTCATCTTGATAGCTTTAAAGTCCACACTTTCATAAAGTAAGTAGCTATAAAGTCTGCAAACTTGGAAAGGTCAGGAATAAGATGGCCCTTAAAATATACAAGGGTAAAGGGAAGGACTTTTCATACTGTTCATGAGGAGAGTGAAAAAGTTGGCTTAAAGCTCAACATTCAGAAAATGAAGATAATGGCATCTGGTCCCATCACTTCATGGGAAATAGGTGGGGAAACAGTGGAAACAGTGTCAGACTTCCTTTGGGGGGGCTCCAAACTCAGTGCAGATGGTGACTGCAGCCATGAAATTAAAAGACGCTTACTCCTTGGAAGGAAAGTTATGACCAACCTAGATAGCATATTCAAAAGCAGAGGCATTACTTTGCCAACAAAGGTCCGTCTAGTCAAGGCTATGGTTTTTCCAGTGGTCATGTATGGATGTGACAGTTGGACTGTGAAGAAACCTGAGCACCGAAGAATTGATGCTTTTGAACTGTGGTGTTGGAGAAGACCCTTGAGAGTCCCTTGGACTGCAAGGAGATCCAACCAGTCCACCCTAAAGATCAGTCCTGGGTGTCCATTGGAAGGACTGATGTTGAAGCTGAAACTCCAATACTTTGGCCACCTGATACGAAGAGCTGACTCATTGGAAAGGACCCTGATGCTGGGAGGGATTGGGGGCAGGAGGAGAAGGGGACAACAGAGGATGAGATGATTGGATGGCATCATCGACTCGATGGACATGGGTATGAGTGAACTCTGAGAGTTGGTGATGGACAGGGAGGCCTGGCGTGCTGCAGTCCATGGGGTAGCAAAGAGTCGGACACGACTGAGCGACTGAACTGAACTGAACTGAAAGGGAAGGACGGTGATATATAACAGTAAGATTTTGTCAGATTCAAAGAACACATGTTCCCTGTGTTGATTTCTACCCCAACTGTCCCTTCTCCACTCAAGTCAAAGGAAACAACGTTTACCATCTGCATCTGCCTTTTGGTCTCACATCTAGATTTCTGAATATTTCCCAGATTCTCCATGGATGGTGAATGTTGTGAAATGAAAATAGCTTAAGGTTAATCTACCCTTAATGCAGAAGGTTATCACTCAACATAAACCCACACGTGGCCCCCTCACTGTTGTCCAACAGCTGACGCTGAGGGTTATGCTATTTTGCGTGGGGTGGCTCTGGTGGACAGAAGCCAACAGTATCAGAGTCACATCAAGGCTGCATTTGGATCTCATCTCTGCTATTTATTAGCTGTGTCACCTTGGGCAAGTTCCCTAGCCTCTCTGATGCTCAACTTCCTATTAAGTAAAGCAAGGAGACCCTGGTCTTCTTGTGAGGGTCTAGTCAGAGAGTATATATGAGCATGTAGAATTTTTAAATGAGGAAAAGGACATTGAAGGAAGCAGAGCAGTTAAGAAAAAGATGAAGGAAGAGAGACAGACAGAAAAGCAAAAGGGGGAGAGGAGAAGGGGAGGGGGAGGGGAAGGGAAAAAGAAAGTGCATTGAAGACTGGCAAATTGTTTTGCACATATGGCAAATATTTGTTTACTGGCTATAATGAGGAATCAATTTCAGTGAAAATAATCATAAAAAATAGCTAACAGTTCTCTCTTTCTCTCCTTCATCCCCAGTAGTTTCCATTATCTGCCCCACCATTTATAAGAAGGTAAAATCCCAGGGTTACAGCATCACCTTCTTGGGGCAATCCTAATGAAGAGGAAAAAGAAAACAGCATGTAGGTTTTGGATAATTCAAAAGCTGAACAATCAGCTCCTGAATAATTGAGAGCAGCTGCTTCTGCGCATTGCTTCAAGCCTGTAACAAAGCCGGGCCACTCAGGTGGACGTACAGCGAGGCATCGTGCATCCCCCATCCTCACCTGTCCCCAAACACGGGGCACAAGTGTTTGACCTTGACCCAGACACCACCAAGCCCAGAACAGTCTGATCTGCATTCAGTGAGCAGGCTCTGTGTGAGCTCATCATGTATACATCATACATATTTACGATAGTCTGCCATGCTTTCTAATGACTGCAGGGAAACTCAGGCTATCTGTCTGTGTACATCGCTTACCTGAAACAGAATTAGGAAAATATTTCCACTTGATTTCCTGAAAAATAGTCAGTGGAATGATTCTTAGGTTATGAATTTAGTAACAGGCAATAGTGTTAATTATTAAGTGAAATCTATAATATATATTGAATGTGTCAGTCATGTCTGACTCTTTGCAAACCCATAAACTATAGCTGGCCAGGCTCCTCTGTCCATGTGATTCTCCAGGCAAGATTATTGGAGTAGTTAGCCATTCCCTTCTTCAGGAGATCTTCCCAACCCAGGGGTCGAACTTGGGTGTTCTGCACTGCAGACAGATTCTTCACCATCTGAGCCACCAGGGAAGCTCATAATACATAAGAGCTTCCCAGGTGACTCTAGTGGTAAAGAACCTGCCTGCCAGCGCAGAAGACTTGGGAGACGTAGGTTCAATTCCTGGGTTGAGAAGATTCCCTGGAGAAGGAAATGGCAACCCGCTCCAGTATACTTGCTTGGAAAATTCCATGAACAGAAGAGCCTGGTGGGCTACAGTCCACGGGGCTGCAGAGAGTCAGACACAACTGAGAGACCGAGCATACATATACATATATTTTATATCTATTTAATTATGAAATATATATATAATACATGTAATTATAAATTAATGTATTATAGATTTAGAAAATAAATGAATATATAATTAAGTGAAATCTATTCATATTTTCCTGGAGTTGGTTTTATCATCTTGAATTCTGAATAAAAATGGGTATTTAAACTCCCATAAGAATCATTAAAAAAAATAAAAGCTCTCTAGTTCTCGTATTCTTCTGAATACTACCGAGATGCAATAAATAATCCTATCAGACAATGCTTGTGTTATGAAGCCTGTGATTTCTTTTACTCTGCAGCAGAAACCACTTATCAGGGGGCTCATTAGTACAGGGCAGATGCCAATACCCTTTCAGAAGAGTGGGTACCGAGAAATAAATGCCTTCTCAGAGTAAATGGGCCAGCAGCCTCTGCTATATTTCCACATCTTTGGCCTTTCTCCTTAGTCTGGGAATGGAATGAGGTGTTTTTCCCAGAAGTCAGTCTGTCACCTTCTTTATATCACAGGAGGTGAGAACTCAGCCCTGGACTGGAGGTGAAGTGATGAGCAGGTGCTGGAATGGCTCCAAATATGGGTGTGAAGCTGTAGTGTGATGATGTCCAGGGAACCCAGCCCATGAAGGGTAGGGCTCCATCACTGCCTTGTGTGTGCATGCTAAGTCTCTTTGGTTATGTCCTACTCTGTGACCCCATTTACTGTAGCCCGCTAGGCTCCTCTGTCCATGGGATTCTCTAGGCAAGACTAGTAGAGCGGGTTGCCATGCCATCCTCCAGGGGATCTTCCCAACCCAGGACTCAAACCCATCTCCTATGTCTGCCTGCATTGACAGGCAGGTTCTTTACCACTATACCCCCAGTTCCCTTCACCCTGTCAGGTTACAGTGGAGGAACCACCTTTGGCTAAAAACAAACGCTTGGATTGCTCTGCTGCAGTCTACCTCTGGTACTCATTGAAACTGCTAGAGGTCGAAAAGGGACAGGTCATGGTGTCTATTTGAAATGAAGCAAGTGTGTTTGCTGTGGAATGAAGTCCTTAGGGCTGTGATGCTAACTAAATGGGGACTGAAATCCTAATGTCCGGGGCAGACATCCCTGCTTTAGGTCTTAACCTTGCTGTATCCATAAATATTTCTGAGATCAGAATCAGGCTCTGTCCATGAATTAGCCTATAGAGGGTTACTAAGCCTTCAGAATATAAAAGCATCAATGACCAAAACACACATTCTCTCAATGTGAGAATGAAAATGAAGACCTTCAGATTTAGTCTTCAAAACAGCTCAATGCTCATTCACTCTGTTGTGACCCTCATGTGTTCTTTTGAAATTTTCTCACCAAATGCAGGGCAGGGACGGAGCATCAAAGGGAGACCTCGGCAGCACAAGGGGACCAAGGACAAGCTTGAAGGAGTATTGATCAAAACGCTGAACATTCATCCTAGGACTCAGATTCTAAAAAATGGCTTCTTGGTATCTAAATTACCAATTTTAGATAAATTCTTTAAAAAAAAGTTCGTTCATATAAAATCATTTTTCCTAAAATCAATGATAAGAAGCTTATTGTTTATAGACGAATGTTCCCTCTCTGAACTGTATAGTAAGCACCACTTCAGGACTTTCTTCCATTCTGTTGCTTGAATCACAAAGCCTCCTGTGGCAGAGGCTGGGTGATCTTTCACTGAACCATTTCCATTTTCCTCCCCGGCATGCAGCTCTTTTACCAGGAGACTTAATGCAATGAGCCATGGAGCACTCCATAGCATTCTGTCTCTTTCCTTTCAAAATTAAAATTTCCTTCACTGCAGAATCATTGCTTCTAAAAAATGTGCTTTTATTTTTTAAGTTAGTTTTAAAGTAAAAAAAAAAAATTCTGATGTGGTCATCAAATTTGGTAATTAATTGAGTGAAGAGATTGTGATTACCAGTGGCCAAGCATATGCTTCTTATTATCAGTTTAGCTGAAAATGGCTTTTTCTTTCCTTTTCTTTTCCTGATTTAACAGAATATTTTTCCACAAGCCTAGTTTAATGGGCTCCTAGTGATGCTCTAAGTGTTCGCTTGTATATTATTGGAGAGCAATGGGTTTATAAGCTTAATGAGGTTGATGATTATAGAAATTCAAACCAGAATCATTTTGGTAACATATGCAATTCTTTTTTAACTTCAATGTATTTGTCAGTATCTAATGCATCAATATCATTTGACTTTTAGCCTTTCACACAGGCAAACAAAATAACTACATTTTTAGGTTCCCAACAGTGAAGTTTCAAGGAAGCATTTATGATGTACTTAAAATTGACTTTATAATTTAATTTGTTGTTTGAGTGGATCATGTAATGCATACTATAGCCAAACAACATGAAGGATCACCTAGTGAAAAACTGACTTCTTTTCTCTCCCTTGCCTTCTGGAAACTCAGTTTCTCTGAAAACTACCGTTATTACCCATTTCTTCTATATCTTTTCAAAAGTATTCTATGTATATTTAAACAAACATTTATATATTTATTTTCCATAAAAATGTGATATTATACTTAAATACTGTTTTGGAACCTTTCTTTTTTAACTTAACCATATCATCTAGAAGTTCTTTCCATACCAATACATATACAACTTTTCCACTTTCTGTACAGTATTCCATTCTAGGGGTGTGCCATGTTGGCTAACCAGTTCCTATTAATGGACATTTACGTGGTTTCCAATACATTGCTGTTATAATATTACAATGGGTATATTCACCCAATAATGTCACTTTGCATTTATGAGAGTGCCTATCTGTTAACTAAATACCAAGGGGCGGGAGATAGGAGGATTTTTATTCTGAGACATACACATACACATGCTTATATAACCATGTCTTTAAAATGACCAGTGTTGGACTCTCCCACTTTGAAGGAAACCAAACAATTATCATGAGGAAAGAGCCAGCCATTTGCTTCGTCTTTCTGGGCCTAGCTATAGGGTAAAGTAGATTCAAAAGCCTAGAATTAAGGATGGTCAATGAATTTGCAAGATGCGGAGATGTCAGGAGCTTGGAGTAAGGGAGGTAAGAGAGGAGTGAAAGAAGTGGACTAATGACATTAATTATTTTTTTTTTAATTTTACTTTACAGTACTGTATTGGTTTTGCCATACATCAACATGAATCCACCACGGGTGTACATGGTATGAGGAAGGAGGTGGGAGGAGGATTCAGGATTGGGGACTAATGACATTTAGAATTAAGGTCACCTGGCTGAAGATACTAGAAAATACACAGGTTAGGGAAGGGCAGCTACCTGAAAATGATCATTGTGTAATTGTGGTGAAGGGGGAAAGATAGAGATGGTTAAAAGGTAGAGATGGTCAACATGCTTAAAACTAAATTCATTCAGATTCCACTAACAGTTATTAAGTTCAAAATTTTCCAGGCATTTTCACATGCATTCCTTTTTCTCCCCTACAAAACCCTTGTGAAGTAAGCCTTGCTATCTTAATCGGTCATTCAACATGTTTAGGCACAAAGCGGACTTCCCTGGTGGCTCAGATGGTAAAGCGTCTGTCTATGATGCAGGAGACCCGGCTTTGATCCCTGGGTTGGGAAGATCCCTTGGAGAAGGAAATGGCAATCCACTCCAGTACTATTGCCTGGAAAATCCCATGGACAGAGGAGCCTGGTAGGCTATAGTCCATGGGGTTGCAAAGAGTCGGACACGACTGAGCAACTTCATGTTCACGTTCAGGCACAAAGCAATGCTAACTTCAGAAAGTTTCCCAGAACATCAGCCCCATAAGAGCAAGGCTGTGTCAGGCTTGTTCAGTGCTAATGTCCCCTCTGCCCAGAATTGTGGCTGATTCCTAATGGGTATCCTATGAATGAAGTTTGGGCCTTCTCTACTCCACTGAGGAAGGAAATGAAAAGGCATTGAGAGAATCTGGTTAAGGTTAGAGATAGAGTTTTAAGAATTATGCCCTTGTAATTATTAGTCCCAATCATTCTTTATAGGGAAAACATAACAATGTAGGCATTCTATGAAAATTTACTGATTGCATACTTTAATGAAGAAACGAATGAACTTTTCAGAGTGTTTTCAGAAAATATTTCATGAAGTCACTGGGTTCCCCAAACCCTACAGGGAGAAAAATACTATTTTTATTTGCATTATTGGATTGTCCAAAAAGGTCATTCAGCAAACTTTTGGGCCGCTCAATATTTATATTACAATGACTTGAACTGTTGAGAAGTTATTCCATATTTCACTTTTTTTGTATTTTTAACTGCTTTTTGACCTATGTTTTGCTTGGGATAAATTAACACATCTGCAGTTGACCACATATTTCTAAAGCCTGTTTTACATAGTCATGTAGTTTATGTTGCCATATGGAAATACATACATAAGGAGAAAATTTCTCAAACTTTATCACTGACCAGGTTTCTTAAATTAAATAAGGAAATTGAAGGTGATGACCTTGAATGTCCTCTTTGGGCCTAAAATTGTATAATTCTGTGAATACAAGTATGAGGGAAAGCAGAGGTTAAGAAAAAAAAAAAAAGCCCGGGATCCCTGTGGGACAGAAGCCACGTTACACTTGGAGTATGATAATAAACACCTCTCTTTTATAGAGTGTTGACTGAAGGCCAGGCCTTACATACCTTGTTTCACTTAATCCTTACAATCCCTATAAAAGGGGTGTTGGAAATTCTGCCTGGTGTCCAGCAGCTGGAAAGGAGATCGTTCTAAGCACAGACTATGATTCGAAGCAGCAAAGTTGCCAATAATAACAAGCTTTGTGAAAGTAATTGCTGCTTCAAGTCAAAGAACCCTACCATTCCCCTCCTCCCCCACCCCCACCCCACCCCCGTCCGAAAGGGCCATTAAATCCAGGGGTGGTCCTTCCAGCTATAAGACACACAGAGATAGTGTCACCTTGAAGGGGACGGTCCTGTGTGGTAATGACTTCACAGAGCAGGGTTTTTTTACTTGCTTTTTCACTTTCTCTAGAATCAGTTCTTCTTTCTTGAATGGATGATACTCTTTCTCCCTTCTAGTTTCTGCTTCTGTTGTGAACTTGCCTAAGCCAATGTTCTAGCACAGAGTTCTTAGGCTCTTTTTGTTCATATCGGGTGTATATCAATAGTCAGAGGTAGCTGGGAACTGCAGATCTCAGTGCTCACGTCTTGCTACAGGTAATAAAAGCAAGACTCAGACAAACTCTTCTCTCACACAAACGCTTACTCACAAGCAAGCATCATTCACTTCGATTCTTGCCTTTCTGGCTACTCCCATTACTCCCTGTATAAATGGCACATTTGGGGCAGCTGTCATTATATCTTACAGGGTTGCTTCAGTTAGCCTGGTCGCCGTTAGGCAACCAGAATCCTCCAAGCCAGTGGCAGCCTTGGGACAATTTTAGAATTCAACCTTAGGAACCATTTTATTGTGTGAAGAGATTATATTCTTAAACCCTGTCCATTCAAAGGCAGGCAGTGTGTCTACATTATTCTAGACTAGCAGCTGGCAAACTTGGTGCAAAGGTCAAATCTGCTCTGTGCCTCTTTTGGTAAATAAAGTTTTATTGGAGCACAGCCATATCATCTCATTTATATGTTGTCTAAGACTGATTTTGTGCTACCAAGGCAGAACTGAGTGATTGTGACAGATTATTCACCTGCAAAGCCAAAAAAAAAATTAGTCATTTGACCCTTCCTAGAAAAAAAATAATGTTTCCTGACCCCAGCACTGGCCAATCCACATATATTGACGTAAAAATGTTAGTCTAGTTGTTCAGTCATGTCTAACTCTTTGCTATCCCATGGCTTGTAGCCCACCAGGCTTCTCTGTCTATGGAATTTTCCAGGCAAGAATACTGGAGTGGGGAGCCATTCCCTTCTCTAGGGGATCTTCCTGAATCAGGGATCGAGTCTCCTGCATTGGCAGGCTGGTTCTTTACCACTAGCACCACCTGGAAAGCCCCCAGGTATATTAAGCAGGACTACATTCAGCAATAAAAATCCATTGCTATTAATAATATCCATTTTGCTAATTAACAAAACCTCTGGTGTGGATCAGAGGTAAATGTAGCTGAAGTGTTTACAGCTGCTACCTCTGCAGGGTGGCCTGCCTATTACATATTAAATGACACCCCCATAATATGCATGTTCTATTAGGGCAGTAGTAGACTCAGAGTATTTATTAAAATTAACACACACTTGTAGAACATTGTCAATTTTGACATTTTAAAAGTAAGTTGCAAGTCATCTTAGATTTTCTTTTATTGCATCTCAAAGCTTATATTCATTAATGATTATGATTAAATTTGGACTTTCCCAGTGGCTGAGTGGTAAAGAATCCATCTGCAATGCAGGAGATGCAGGAGACCTGAGTTCGATCCCTGGGTCGGGAAGATCCCCTGGAGGAGGGCGTGGCAACCCACTCCAGTATTCTTGCCTGGAGAACCCCATGGACAGAGGAGCCTGGTGGGCTACAGTCCATGGGGTCTCAAAGAGTCGGACATGACTGAAGTGACTGAGCATGCACAATTAAATTTTAGATACTCTCATATCAATAACAGTATTCAGCCCAGAGTTTTGAAAAGTATGTTATTTGATTGGATCTCAATACAATAGCTAAGATAGAGCAGGTTTATATAATCCCATTTTACAGAATAAAAAATCTGGGGACTTCCTTGATGGTCAGTGGCTAGAACACCAAGCTCCCAATGTAGGGGGCCAGGGTTCAATCCCTGGTCAAGGAACTAGATCCCACAGGCTGTAACTAAAGATCCTGCATGCCACAATGAGGATAGAAGATCCCACATACCTCAACCAAGACCTGGCACAGCCAAATAAATAATTTTAAAGAAACTAATGTCTGAAAGTGTATCTACTTTTCTCACAGTTGTAGAGCTGATGGGTAATAGACTGAGGCTTGAATCTGAATCTATCCATTTTCCACATCTCATCATCTCTTCTCTATACCATCATAACATCCCAATAACAACAATTAATTGATTTTTTTTTCAGTAAACTGCAGATTTCAATTTCAGCCAATGGAAATTAAATAGAAAAACAAATTCTTAGGGACTTAAGTATTTTACAAACTGTTTCTACCTCTTTTTCTCCACATTTTTTATTCTTAAAGTTTTAGAGCCATCATTGGGTTGCAGAATTAGTTACTTGAGGTGGGAAGTAATTTCCCAGGGAATCCAAGGAATGAAGGTAAATGCTTGAAAATGGATCTGTTTCATCAACTACATAAAATGAGACTCTACAGTGTCAAAGAAGTCTTTGAAGGACCACCTTGGACTTAGAAGTCTGTAATTGGCACAGTATAATAAGGCTCCAGGGCTAGTCATAGACATTAGAAGAGGAAGAAGCTCATTATTAGGTTAATGAGTTCACCCCACCTCACTTTACAATGCTGGGTTGTTCTTCCAGCTGTGTTGGGCTGCATGGGAGATTCAGTTATTAATGACTGGCAGTGGGTTATGTGACCTGGGGTAGCGTCTCCTCAGCCTTTCCTCAGTCACTATTCCCCATGACTCTGACCCTCAGTTTCCCGTAATCTATTCATTCCCATCCTATGCAATCATCTGGGTTGGATTTAAGCCCATTATCTGTGCTGGTGCATTTTGCTTCTTCCACCTGCAGGTTCTCAGTTGGAGACAGAAGAGGCTTTCCTCCAAGACATCCCTTCGTCTATATGGGCTCCAATAGGCCTCAATCATTACCATAACTTTAGATGAAGAAGGGCAAAGGGCAGGTATCATGTTCAGGAATAAGAATGTTAAGGTGTGAGTCCAAAAAGGAAGCTTGAGGGCATCTTTCCAGATTGTCTGCTAGTGACTTGGATGACAAGTCATAACCATATGGTTTCTAACAGCCAATAAGAGCCCTCATTGGAGACTTTTAAAAACAGCTTTAAAACAATAAGTCAGTAATGTAAAGAGACAAAAATGAGTTTAGGTGTGAGTCCACCAGTAGATGGTAAAACAGCAGCAATGTTAGGAGAGAGAAGTCGCTGTGTATGCTTTTTTGAGAAGACTCAAATCTCTTAAAGATAGCTTCTCATGTCTGAACATCTGGGAATCTTCTTTGTTGACTTCTAGTTGACTTTTGATGATGATGCTGGAAATAGGAGAGTCAATGTTGGGAAAAAGACAAGACTTTCAAAAGTTAGGGTTTGAGATTATATATTTATGGTCTGCCTGAAATAGAAAAGTGGGGAAAACAATGAAATCTTGAGTATTGATTGCAGGAGAGAAGACTTCCCTGATAGCTCATCTGGTAAAGAATTTGCTTGCAATGCAGGAGACCTGGGTTTGATCCCTGGGTTGGGAAGATCCCTTGGAGAAGGGAATGGGCTACCCATTCCAGTATTCTGGCCTGGAGAATTCCATGGACTGTATAGTGCATGGGGTCGCAGTCGGACAAGACTGAGTGACTTTCACTTTCAAAGATAATTTACTTTTCACATAATATTAACTTTAGGACTATGTAGTCAATCATTCAGGATGGCAACACAGAACTGCAAAATCTTAGTGGTTTAAAACAACCGAGGTCTACTTTTCATCCAGAGAATATACCCCTTGAGAGAGTTAACTTCACTCTGGAACCCAGGATTATAGAAAAGTAGCTCCATGGAACAAGACTGAACATTGTGATAGAGAGAATAAGAGCTTTGGAAGATTTGAGCCAATTAAGTGCTTCAACCCAGAGTAACATTTGCTAACAACTCATTGGCCAGCGCTGGTCACATGCCCCACTCAATCACAAAAGCCGGGGAAGAATAATCTTATCAACTACCCAAAAGGCAGCTAAAAATATTTATAAAATAGTACTAATGATTTCATGTCATTAAGATCAACAGGGCAAAATCTGACCTGGAGTATGTTCAAAATCATGTACACCAAATGATTCTGTTAAGGCTGACTTTGAAAAAACAGATTACAACAGCCAGGGCATGGAAACGACCTAAATGTTCAAGAACAGATGAATGGATAAAGAAGTGATATATACATACAATGGAATATTACTCAGGCATACAAAAAAATTGGGTCATTTGTAGAGATATGAATGGATTTAGAGTCTGTCAGACAGAGTGAAGTAAGTCAGGAAAAAAAACCACAAATATTGTATAGTAATGCATGTATGTGGAATCTGGAAAAAATTATACACATGAACCTATTTCTAGGGCAGGAATAGATATGCAGAGATAGAGAATGGATGTGTACACAGGGAGGTAAGGAAGGGTGGGATGAATTGGGAGATTAAGATTGATATATATATATATATATATATATACTACCACCTAATACAAATGGGCTTCCTTGGTGACTCAACAGGTAAAAAATCAGCCTGCAATGCCGGAGATGTGGATTGGACCCCTGGGTTGGGAAGATCCCCTGGAAGAGGGCATGGCAACCACTCCAGTATTCTTGCCTAGAGAACCCCATGGACAGAAGAGCCTGGCGGGCTACCCGTCCATAAGGTCACAAAGAGTAGGATATGACTGAAACGAGAGCGCGCATGCATATAAAATAGACAGCTAGTGGGAAGCTGCTGTATAGCGCAAGGAACTCAGCTCGGTGGGTGACAACCTAGAGGGGTGGGATGGGGTTAAGAGTGGGAGGGAGGTCAAGAGGGATGGGATATGTGTGTATGTATATAGCTGATTCACTTCATGGTACAGCAGAAACTAACACAACATTGTTAAGCAATTATATGCCAATAAAAACATTAAAATTATTTGCAGACACTCACAGTAGTGAGAGAATCTACTCCAAGTTTCTCTGCCCTTGGAGAGTGAATATGGGGATATCCTGGAAAGTATGAAAAACATTTATGCCTGGGGCCCATTTCAGAGATTCCGATTTAATTAGTTTGAAGTGCATCAGGATCTTTAAAAACTCCCTGAAGTGATACTAAGATTTGCCTAGAGTAGAAAGCCACTGATCTGATTTACAAGTCGGGGTTTTATGGTCATCTTCAACTCCAGAGTTATCTGTGTATCTGTGTGGTCTTAAGTCAATTAACTACTCTAGGTCTCTGTTTTATTATCTGTGAAATTAGGGGTGGAATACAATGACTTCTACAGATCCTTCCAGTCTTAAAAATCTCTCTGAGACCACTGACTTCTATTTAGAAGGCGTTTCAGAGCTCAAATTAATGCTTAAGTGCAGCCAAATCACTCTGTAAGTTCATCTGGTTAAGCTCCTCTATCTTCGATAATGGAAACAGGGCAATCATTGGCAGGAGTCTTTATGAGGTAAGGAGCTGTGTTTTTTTTCCCACCAAACCAGAAAGCTTGGCCAGACTTGGGGCTAAAGTCATGCTATAAGAAAAAACATGAAGTTAAGTTCATCTCTTGGTTCTGCGTGGACTGAGGGTGAACTTCCTGCTCCAAGATGAAAAAATTGTATGACCTAAGGCTATTCAGGTAAAAATAAATTTTAAAAAGCCACTTCCCTCAATTCTTCTTGCTGAAAATGAAAAAGTGAAAGGTTTCACCATTTCTTCACCGTGTAATCCTATCTCAGTGCTGTCAGTGTCTTAATGGTGTATTGATTGGCCCACACGCCTGCTATCTTTAAAGAAGCATTATTACTCTGTTGGGCCCAACATAAAAAACTACTTTTAAAGACCTTTAAAGGTTTCTTTTTTTTTTTTTCCAAAAGCTTCTTGGGGGTGTATTAAGCTTCTGTGGCAGCTGGAATTAACTCTACAATGCTCTTTGTCTATTTCTGACACAGTGAATCAGCTGAAGACGGCAGGTTATCAATGACTCATAGGAGGGAGACGATAAGAAGGCTCCGGAGATAAATTAATGTGGTAATTAGTTATGTGGATATCTGTATTTTTAGGCTCTTTCTAAGTGCTACTGTTCCACTGAAAACTCACGATAATTATCAATCGCCATCTTAAATATGTGACATTGACTAGTATTACAGGGCAGAAAGTGAAGAGAGGAGAAGATGGATTGTAAAAATTAAAACTGTTAGATGTTCATCTGTTTTTCAATTATCAAAATGCCTGACAAGCTGAAAAAAGACAGAATCTTCATTTAGAGCTCTGCTATATTTATGCTATGTCTGCATCTCTCTTCTTCAGTTATTAGAAAAAAGCATCAGAATAATTTTTGTTGAATGCTTAGAAAAATATATGATGATAATAAACCAAAATGTTGTCATTGTGGGTGATGGTATTGTGAATAGGTCTTTTCTTCTTCCTTAGGGAATCTCTAAGTTACACTACTTTTCTCCATTAACCAAAAAAAAATAATAATAATAATAACCTCACTCCTTCAACGTGTTTTTGGGAAAATTACTTAACCATTCTGACCTCATTCTGCAACTCAAGATGAAGATAATAATAGTATCTGTCTCAAGAGCTGATGTAAATATTAGGTTTGATCACCTGAAATAGCTGATACTTGATCATCTTTTGACCTGTGAACATGACAATCTGAAATGGTTCAGCATAGTATTAAATATTCAGCATTGTGTCTGACAAATACTAAGCACTCAGGAAATATTCACAGTGAAAGAATGTTAAGGAAATACAGAGAACAAATTTTAAAATAGAAAGGACATGATATGCAATTTGAAAAATTAGGTTTATGGAGGTATCATCTGCATGTAGCTTACAGTTCTAGAAAAGATGACAAACACATACAGTTGAATAACCACAGTCAGGATACAGACAATTTCATCATCCTCTCAAAACGCATTGTGCCTCTTGTAGTCAGCCCCTCCCCTCTCCATAGTCCCTGGTAAGTGCCAATATTTTTCTATCCTGATAGTTCTGCCTTTAAGACGAATTTCCCCCTTAGTTTGGGCTTCCCTTGTGGCTCAGCTGGTAAAGAATCCACCTGCAATGCAGGAAACCTGGGTTCGATCCCTGGGTTGGGACGATTCCCTGGAGAAGGGAAAGGCTACCCACTCCAGTGTTCTGGCCTAGAGAATTCCATGGACTTTATAGTCCATGGGGTCACAAAGAGTCAGACATGACTGCGCGACTTTCACTTTCACTTCCCTTTCCCCCTTAGTTTAATTAACTAAATGTATTCATTTGCCTTCTTCTTACGTGGACACACACTTTCAGAGGCAGAAGGGAAGTCTCCTCCCTTTGGCTAGCTGCTAACTTCCACCGGGGTTCAAGGTGTGGAGGGGGAAGGGACAGGCATTTACTGAGGTTTGACTTCCAGGAGTAGAGAGGTTCATTCTCTCATGAGAGGAGGCGAAAATGTACACAGGCAACCCATTCTGACTACTTTTCCTGGGATCCCAATGTGGTTATGGACTCTGACTTTTCTGTTGATTATAACAGGTACACATGCTTGCAGGAGGTCTCAGGATCTAAGGTCAATTTAAATTATTCCATATCTCCAGAAAGTGTTTAGCAAGAGTCCTCCTCAGTCTGGTTCTCCTTTTAGAATAGTGCGCATCCTGTGGGTATAGGCAAAGCCCTCCCTTCTTAGATACTGGGGTACTTTTATGAGGGTCAGGGTTGTGGTCGTGCTCTTTGAGGTATTTTTTCCTTGCCTTCTAAGCATCTTTTCATCATGAGATCACTGAGAAAAATGGCCTTATTTCACATTTCTGCAAGTCTCTTTAACATCCGGTTTAATAGAAGATGGGTCTTCCCTGGGAGCTCATCTGGTAAAGAATCCGCCTGCAATGCAGGAGACCCAGTTTGATTCCTGGGTCAGGAAGATCCACTGGAGAAGGAATAGACTACTCATTCCAGTATTCTTGGGCTTCCCTGGTGGCTCAGCTGGTAAAGAGTCTGCCTGCAATGTGAGAGACCTGGGTTCGATCCCTGGGTTGGGAAGATCCCCTGGAGTAAGGCATGGCAACCCACTCCAGTATTCTGGGCTGGAGAATTCCATGGACTACAGTTCATGAAGTTACAAAGAGTCGGACACGGCTGAGTGACTTTCACTTTCACTTAATAGAAGATGTTATGCTCACACCTGCTTCGCTTCTGCAGTCAGTCTATTATCACAGGATGTATGACATGCAGCCTCTGAAAACCCCATCGAATTCTCGGGACAGGAAGCAAGTCAAAAAAGGCAAATGGCATCTTAATATTATAGGAATAGTTTTAACCTTGCAAACCCGACCAGAAGGTCTCAGATACCCTACTCAAGGGTCCCCAGCACTATCTTTAAAAACCACTGCAATAGACCACTCTTAAGAATCCTAGAAAACTCTGGAAGTTATTACATTAATTCTGGAGTTGGCCTTTATTTAAAAACTAATTTAGTGTATTTCTTTATTTTTGGCTGTGCGGGGTCTTTGCTGCTGTGCGGGCTTTCCTCTAGCTGCAGCGAGCAGGGGCTGCTCTCTAGCTGCGGTGCACTGGTTTCTCATCGCTTTGGTTTCTCTTGTTGCAGAGCACGCGCTCTAGGGTGCCTGGCCTGCAGAGGCTGCTGCATGTGGGCTCTGTAGTTGCAGTTCCTGGGCTCTAAACCACAGGCCCAATAGTTGTGGTACACCGGGCTTAGTTGCTCTGAAACATGTGGGATCTTCCCAGACTGGGGATCAAACCTGTGTCTCCTGCATTGGCAAGTAGATTCTTTACCACTGAGCCATCAGAGAATCCCCAGGCTTTTAAAAAATATATATTTATTTATCTCTTTATTTGGCTGCTTCAGGTCTTAGTTGAGGCACGGGGGATCTTTTAGCTGTGGTGCACGGACTCTTTAGCTGTGGTGCATGGACTCTTTAGTTGTGGCGTGTGGGCTCCAGAGGACTCAGGCTCAGTAGTGGAGGAACACAAGCTTAATCGCCTGGCAGCATGTGGGATCTTAGTACCCCAGCAAGGGATTGAACCCATGTCCTCTGCCTTGCAGGGTGGATTCTTAACCTCTGGACCACCAGAGATGTCCCTGGAATTGGGCTTTTGATGTTTTGTACAATTTCTAACTTCTTAAATTCTGTGAGGACACTTTTTCTGAACCTAGGTTTTGTTTTTATTTCAGTTGCAGTTTCCTTCTTCATCTTCATCCTCTGATGGTGTCTGATCATAGTTTCAATATAGAGCAGAATCTCTCCAAAAAATCACCAGCCAAAGAGGTAGTATTTTCTCTAGACAGAACATTTGATAAAGAAGGATGTCAAGTGGATAAACACATTTTATTGAATTCCTTAAAGATTTTAAAAAATTACTTTGGAATAGATCACCCTAGCCTCATGTATTAAATGACAGAGTATGATTTTTTTTTTTTGCTATATGCATTTACCATACTTATCTTAGTATTTTTTATTCAAACATGGTTTCACAATTCTTTAAATATAAAATGTAAACTAAAATAATTTGATTTGCTTAAATATCATATGTCCATTTTTTGTCCCTAGTTTTTAATACTCTTATGCCTGGATTTCTAAGTTTATACCAGGTCTTCTCGGAAGAGCTTTAGAGTAGGCCTCTGAGTTCTTTGATGTGAACTCTCCTTTGAGCTTGGAAATGTTTCCTTCGTGTATTTGCTTCTCCATTGGATCTGTATCAGCTTGACTCCTCCCAAGTGTATATTAAAGGAGTTGTGCTAACTGGCAAATCTGTTGTTCATCATTATGTCAGGGCTAGGAAAGTGGGACCCTGTGAATTCAAGGGTCTTTCTCTGCAAGATTCCCCTGAAGGCTTAATACTCTCAATTCAGAGAATCATAGAATATTAGAATGAGGAGAGATCTTCAAGGTCATCTAGACCCATGCCACTCAAGAACTAAAGCGCAAGTACCACCTGGGAACTTGCTAGAAATGAAGAATCTCGGGAGCCACTCAGACCTACTGAATCAGAATTTTCAACAGAACAACAAGATTGGAAGAGATGAAGTGTCTGTGTTAGTGTCTGAGAAATGCTGCTCCACACCAGCCCCTTATCCAGTGGAGCAATTGTATCTGCAGCCTCTTCCATGTGGTGGTCCCCTAGGGCTCAGAAGTCTTCACCTTCAGGCTTTGGGATACAGATCAGTGATTCTAGATCAAGATTCCTAACTTTGATTGCATATTAAAATCACCTGGTAAGTTTTAAAAAATTCTAATGTTGAGGTCTCACCTTGGACTAATAAAATCTGAACCTCTGGCATTTGCGTTTTATGAAGTTTCCCCACAATAGCCTAACATGTAACCAAGAATGGACCACTGATCAAGAGCTATCCTTTTGCAACTTAGGCCATTTACTTCATTCCTGCTTTGATTTTCTGTGAAAATGCAAATATTCCCTAATTTCCCTGGAAATAGGTTTTTTTTTTTTTTTTTTTTTAATCATCCTAACTAATTGATGGCAAACTCTTTAGTAGCATGACAATTCACACAGCGTTGTTCTGGGGTGGTGGAACCAGCAGTTAGGAAACCTCACGCCTTATTCTTGGTCATGACCAGTTCTTGGTCAGCTAAACTGCCTTGGGCAGGAAGGGGCTAGGCCAAGCAGAGAACAGGAAGTCCTTTGGCCAGCCCACTTCAGGTTTCTGGTCTGTCTTCTTGCTTCTGCATTCACTGTCCCTGGGGTGAGGAAGGTGTAAGGAGGCAAGAACCTTTATAACTGCCAAGCTATTGGGCCCCCACAGCTGAGTATGGGGTCCCCAGTCTAGTCCTTGGTCTAATAGGTCTAAGGCAAATTTTGCTAATGTCAAAATCTTGTTGGCCTCAGAAGCAGTTGGTTGTTTTTCTCCGCTCAATAATCCTCTTGAGTCATAAGCACTTTTGTTTGTGACATGATTATTGAGGAAAACTGAAACCTGCTTTTATTACTTTTTTGCAAGATTTGTGGGAGAATGATTTTGTTGACATTTATTAGCTTTTAAACTATCCAGTTTTATTTTGATAGTACTACGTTAGACTAGTTGTTGCTTGAAAGTGTGTGAATCATGTTAACAGTAATTCTGAACAGACTAAATTTATGATCAAGTCAAAATTTTGAGGACTTGAGAGACAGCATTATTTTAAAAGGAAATTCAAGTTATCACCCATAGTCATTTTAATTTACTATTAATAAAAATATAACAGAAAATGAACTCTTAATAATCAATAAATTTAGAAGTTCTAATATCCTGCAGTCCAACGAGTTTCATTCACATATTAAAATAAAATTCAGAAAATGTATGGCTTATAAACTTTCCTTTATACATGTTTGAGGATGAAATGCCATCACATCTCCTTCCTCCCATCCCTGCTTGCTCAGCTGCTCAGTTGCCTAACTATTTGCGACCCATGGACTGTGGCTCACCAGGCTCCTCCTCCATGGTATTTCCCAGGCAAGAATACTGTAATGGGTTGCCATGCCCTTCTCCAGAGGATCTTCCCAACCCAGGGATCGAAACTGCATCTCTTGTGTCTCTTGCAGTGGCAGGCAGATTCTTTACCTCTGAGCCGCCTGGAAACCCCATCCCTGCTTACATAGCCTTCAAATCTGTATATACATATACACATGTTATTTAATCGTGAATATGACACATTAGCTTTATAGACGTGTGAAGGGTTTAAAGTTTCGACTCCTAGCTTTTTAAACATCCCAATAAGTAGTCTTAGAGATAACATTAACGTTTACTTTGTAGACTAAGCAAGTATTATAGGAAGAGAAGATTGTGCCTTGGGTGCCTGAAAAGTATAGAGAATTTTAGAGCAATTCTGTTCTCCGTTAAGGAAAACGTGGTTTGGCTTCCCAAGAAAACGTAAAAGAGGAAGATAGAAAACATTTTAAGAAGGATATTTTTTCTAATTATAACTCTTTTCTTCTACTACTACATTTGTATTTAAAAAAATTTTAAATAAAATCTCAATTTTGGTACATGTATTCTACTTTTTTCACTAACTTACATTTTCATTTCAATAATGCTTTATTCTTATATTTGAATATGTATGAATTGAAGTTAACACTTTGTCTATTCTACTTCCAATTAAAACATTTGGGAAAATCTCCCTGTAGTAACTTTTATAAATATTTTTTTTTAATGTGAAAAAATCCTAGTTGTGCCCCAAAGGGATCTTTTACATATGCTCAGATTTCTTAAAGAAGGGTACACCTGTAAAGAGTCATCTATGTGAACAGGTAATTTTCTTATTTACTTGCTTGGTGGGGCTTCCCTGGTGGCTTAGGTGGTAGAGAATTTGCCTGCAATGTGGGAGACTTGGGTTTGATCCTTGGGTCAGGAAGCTTCCCTGGAGGAGGGCATGGCAACTCACTCCAGTATTCTTGCCTGGACAATCCCCATGGACAGAAGAGCCTGGCGGGCTGCAGTCCATGTAGTCACAAAGAGTCGGTCATGACTGAGCAAGTAAGCACACACATGTACTTTACTGGTCATCAGGCTTTGCAGGCGGTGCTAGTGGTAAAGAAATCTGTCTGACAATGCAGGAGACACAAGAGACATAGGTTCCATCCCTATGTCAGGAATATCCCCTGGAGTAGGAAATGGCACCCCACTCCAGTATTCTAGGCTGGGAAACTGTTAAAATGTGAAATTATGCTATTAAACTTATGAACTAATTCAGTATATCTGAGAATATACGTGAGAATGTTCTTGATCTCAGTATCTTCCACTTCCGTTCCTTTCTTCTCTCCCAATTTGTTTCCTTGACTTCTGGGTTTCTTCTTTGTCCTAATTTCCTTACATAGAGCTCTCTACTTTTTGAGAAGGGCCCTTGTGTACATCTGCATGGGTGAGGATATATAGGGACAGTTTCTTACATTTTCAAATTAAAGTCACTATGTTGCTACTGTCTGCTTTTCACGCTGGTGAAAGTGAACAGCTTGAATTGTGTGCTGTTATTATTGTTATTTCAACTCAACCCATGATTGTCATAGAGTCTGGGACCAAAGCGCAATTAAAGCCATCCCTCTCCTTTCACCACATAAATACCTTGAGGACTGCCTTCTTCCTGCAAGTCAACATCTGACATTCTTCATCTGCTTCTTGGGTCTTTCCCCTTATCATCTGGACCGAGCAACCCCTTTGGTCTAATCCTTCAGCTCAGACACCAGGACCATGGTAGCATTTCCCAGGATAAGCAGTTGGGATCTGGACGTAATTGAGGCGGATGTGCCTGAGGCCACATTGCCCAAACATGGGCGCAACAATGTTCAAGCTGGGAAAGATCTTGTGCTCCCTCCAGTTCATCCCAGGAAACTGCTGCCAGGGAGGCAATGTGACTCATCCAGGGACATATAATAAGTAATAAACAAAGAAGAAAACAGGGAACATGGAAAGTACGCATACTGGATTAATTAAGAGGCACTAAAGCTGAAGGAAAATATGAATGGGGCTCAATGTTCCCAGGAACAGAGAGGACTAATTAGCGTGCTACCAGTGGTTAAGTGTATCCTGTGTGTATCTTTATTCATCTTGATGGCCTAGCCATTATTCCTTCCCTAGAGAATCTCTATCTTGTATATCATTATCTTTTTTGGAGCGGTCTTTCATTGTCCCAAAATATAAACCTTGACTTTTCCCTTATTTCAAATTTACATTGAAATTGTTCAGATCAAAGCTTTATCTCTGGCCTCGAGCCTTATTTGCCATCCTAGCAATAATCCATTAGTGGTTCTGGAATTTAACTCTGAAGAGGACTTAGCCTGTCTCTGTGAAAAACATGAGTGATGCAATGAAAGAAAGCCAACATTTAATGAATGCCAAGGGTATGGTAAGTACAGTGCCCTGGGTTATCCCATCTGATGGTCACAGCCTTTGAAGTAGGCTGTATATCCCATTGGCTTCCCAGGTGGCGCTAGTAGTAAAGAATCTGTTGCCAATGGAGGAGACATAAGAGATGCGGGTTTCATCCCTGGGTTGGGAAGATCCCGTGGAGGAGGAAATGGCGACCCTCTCCAGTATTCTTGCCTAGAGAATTCCATGCACAGAGGAGTCTGGTGGGTTACAGTCCATGCGGTCACAAAGAGTTGGATGTGACTAGTCTTGCTTCTTGCCTACATTCTATTACACAGGGGAGAAAAGCAAGGATAATTTCTCCCTCATCCTTCACCACTGATCTTTCTTTATATTGACAAATAACTTACACATGGATCTAAGCCATTCGGTCTTGTTTTTTTAGAATTTCCTTTGAAACTATCCCATTCCTCCTTCCTTGAAGCAGTGCTGCCATCTTGACAGGCCACACAATTTCTTCTCTGTCTTGAATCTTTTCCTCTTGCACCTCTCCTCCCCAGGGGCTGGGAACAAGCCAAGTCTCCCCTTCCTCAGCTGTTTTGCACTTCCTTGACTTGTCCCATATGGTGACATCAGATTGTATCTTCAAACCTCCAGTCCCCTCCTCCTCACTTCCTCCTTTAAGAAACACCCAAATACAATCAAACTCAGATGGAAAAACTGGCATTCTGCTTTTTTCCACAGGTTTTTTTTTGGCATCAGAAAATCTGCTTTTATTTGCACTGTCATTAAATGACCCTGAAACTGAGCCAGGCTTCCTCTGCTTCCTACGCCCACCTCTCTACAGGAGTCTCTCCTACCACCTCCCTTTTCCCAACTCCTTATTCCCTCTGTCTGGATAGACTGGAGATGACTTGCTTAGAAACTCTGGGTCTGCACCCTAAGCCTTCTCAAAGGCTTTTGTCCTGCTGTGTGTGTGTATATTAAATCTTGCGTTTTATCTTGTCTTTCTCCCTCCCTCCTTTCCTCCTTCCCTCTTTCATTCTTTCACAAGAGACCCTGCTTTCCAACTTCATAAAGTTTTTCTGAGAATAAACTTTTTACAAGAGTTCTTGTTGTTTTTAAGTACTGACATCTGTCTATTCTGGAAAAGTAAAGAGGTTCTTCTGTGGATTCTGAAACAGTGAGCCCCAGGACAAGGACAAACGTCTTCTCATCCAATACCCTCATTTGATAGAGGAGAAAAACAAGGTCTAAAGAGGTCGGCTGAATCACTAAAGTCCCATTGACTGTTCCAGACAGGGCTAGAGCCAGAGGGCAGGTCTCCTGACCTCTAGTCCACCGAGATTTTCTCGAGATCATGTCATTTCACAAACAAGCCCTGCATTTTGAAGTTGCATGCTGACTCTTGAAACAGCTGTCCGTTAGTCTGCTGAGCAGTTGCCTGCGGCCACTTCGGGGCTCCGGCATTTTGTTGTGTTGTGTGTGTGTGGTCGCTGGTGACCACACAGCTCTGGAGATCCCAACGTCTTTAACATGTGTGTGGGGCTGGGGTGGGAGATTCCCTGCATTTCCAAGAAGATAGTAACTCCTGTTCTCTTTCTTACATTAAATCTGGCAGCACCAGATAGAATCACATGACCCATTAGGGCTGCCTTTCATGTCCCACTCTCCTCTGAACAGCCTGCCTGTCTCAGACTTCTCTCCTTCTAAGAAAGACGTCTGGAGCCTCTTCGTTTCTCAGTCCCTACCATTCCTCCTCTCCCACCAGATACTCCAAGTAGGCTGCCCTATGTTCTTTTAAAATGCATTCGTTCTTTCTTTTTAACCCAAATAAAGACATTCCTGGGCTACCCCAGGTGGCGCTAGTAATAAAGAACCCCTCTGGGTCAGGATCCCTGGGTTGGGAAGATCCCCTGGAGGAGAGCATGGCAACCCACTCTAGTATTCTTACCTGGAGAATCCCATGGACAGAGGAGCCTGGGGGCTATGGTCCATAGGATTGCAAAGAGTTGGACACAACTGAAGCGACTTAGAGCACATGCAAAGACATTACAATGATTACAACATAAGAAGTAAAAACAGCATCCCAGACTCCCCAGTTCCCTTCCCATGCTCAATTAACCCTGGCACTCTGTTCTGCATCTTATTTTGTCCACAGATTTGGGGATACCAGGTAAGACATCCTGGCGACTCCAGTCCTGTCTCTGGTGAATCCTGTTATGTATGCAAGCATGATTTAAACATTTGTGATGTGGAGGGCTGTATTTTATAGTACATGTAGTATATATATAGTATACTATGGTATATATAAAATATAGCATATTTTATGGTATAGTTTACCATTTGAAATCCAGGATCTTCCTCTCCTGACATACCAACAGTGTGTTCACTCTCATCTGTTGCTTCCTTTGCTCTGTTTTGTATGCACTGTCTTCTCGCAACAAAACCCCACTCTTCTTGAGTATGGAAGATACTGTTGTCTTTTCTTCCTTATAAGTCATTCTTTTCTCAGCACAGAACCTAGCACATGGTGGGATCACATCTCAGTTAATGCTTGCTTCATTTTGAGGATGGGGAGTGTTTACACTTTTTGCTGATCTATTTTTATTTGTGTATTTTAAGGAAAATGAAAGGGAAGTGTGAACTCTCCTCATTCTTCTTCTTCAAAAATGTATACACGGACGGATGAAGTACGAGGAGGGATTCTTGGGTTGATGGCCATGTTCTAGTTCTTGGTCTGGATGGTAGGTACACATATGTGCTCACCCTGCTATAACTCATCAGTTGGCATGCTTCTTGTTTGTGCGTTTTTCTGTAGGTGTTGTATGTCATTTAAAACAGGTAATATGTATTATTTGATATATAGTTCTAGTCTGATAAGACACTGTGTTGGTGAAAGTTTGTGGAAATAGTCATGCTCCTGCATTGCTTATGGGAATGTAAATTGTAAAATGTCCTTAGAAGTAAATTTGGCCAAATTACCAAAATGAAAAGGTACTTACCCTCTGCCTGAGCAATGGCCAGCCTAGCAATGTCCCCCACATCTATTGTAACATGTGTAGACTTGTTATACATTCAAGATCATTCACTGCAATGTTGTCTATAATAGTAACACTGGCATCAACAGGAGGAAGAACAGATTGTTGTACATCATACAATAGAATATTATTCAGCAGTTAGGAAGAGGGAGGCAGATTTGTATCTGCTAATTTGGAAGCAACTTCAGGTTAAAAGGGCTTCCCTTGTGGTTCAGATGGTAAAGAATCTGCCTGCAATGCAGGAGACCCAGGTTTGATCCCTGGATTGGGAAGATCCCCTGGAAGAGGACATAGCAACCCATTCCAGTATTCTTGCTTGGAGAATTCCATGAACAGAAGAGCCTGGCAGGCTACAGTCCATGGGGTCACAAAGAGTTGAACACAACTGAGTGACTGGGAACATTTCATGCAAAGATGGGCTCAATAAAGGACAGAAATGGTCTGGACCTAACAGAAGCAGAAGATATTAAGAAGAGGTGGCAAAAATACACAGAAGAACTGTACAAAAAAGATCTTCACGACCCGGATAATCACGATGGTGTCATCACTCATCTAGAGCCAGACATCCTGGAATGGGAAGTCAAGTGGGCCTTAGAATGCATCACTATGAACAAATCTAGTGGAGGTGATGGCATTCCAGTTGAGCTATTTCAAATCCTGAAAGATGATGCTGTGAAAGTGCTGCACTCAATATGCCAGCAAATTTGGAAAGCTCAGCAGTGGCCACAGGACTGGAAAAGGTCAGTTTTCATTCCAATCTCAAAGAAAGGCAATGCCAAAGAATGCTCAAACTACTGCACAATTGCACTCATCTCACACGCTAGTAAAGTAATGCTCAAAATTCTCCAAGCCAGGCTTCAGCAATACGTGAACCGTGAACTCCCTCATGTTCAAGCTGGTTTTAGAAAAGGCAGAGGAACCAGAGATCAAATTGCCAACATCTGCTGGATCATGGAAAAGCAAGAGAGTTCCAGAAAAACATCTATTTCTGGTTTATTGACTATGCCAAAGCCTTTGACTGTGTGGATAACAATGAACTGTGGAAAATTCTGAGAGAGATGGGAATACCAGACCACTTGACCTGCCTCTTGAGAAATCTGTATGCAGGTCAGGAAGCAACAGTTAGAACTGGATATGGAACAACAGACTGGTTCCAAATAGGAAAAGGAGTACGTCAAGGCTGTATATTGTCACCCTGCTTATTTAACTTCTATGCAGAGTACATGAGAAACGCTGGACTGGAAGAAACACAAGCTGGAATCAAGATTGCTGGGAGAAACATGAATAACCTCAGATATGCAGATGACACCACCCTTATAGCAGAAAGTGAGGAGGAACTAAAAAGCCTCTTGATGAAAGTAAAAGAGGAGAGTGAAAAGTTGGCTTAAAGCTCAACATTCAGAAAAAGGAAGATCATGGCAACCGGTCTCATCATTTCATGGGAGATAGATGGGGCAACAGTGGAAACAGTATCAGCCTTTATTTTTTTAGGCTCCAAAATCACTGCAGATGGTGACTGCAGCCATGAAATTAAAAGACGCTTACTCCTTGGAAGAAAAGTTATGACCAACCTAGACAACATATTAAAAAGCAGAGACAGTATTTTGCCAACAAAGGTCTGTCTAGTCAAGGCTATGGTTTTTCCAGTGGTCATATATGGATGTGAGAGTTGGACTGTGAAGAAGGCTGAGTGCCAAAGAATTGATGCATTTGAACTGTGGTGTTGGAGAAGATTCTTGAGAATCCCTTGGACTGCAAGGAGATTCAACCAGTCCATTCTGAAGGATATCAGCCCTGAGATTTCTTTGGAAGGAATGATGCTGAAGCTGAAACTCCAGTACTTTGGCCACCTCATGTGAAGAGCTGACTCATTGGAAAAGACTCTGATGCTGGGAGGGATTGGGGGCAAGAGGAGAAGGGGATGACCAAGGATGAGATGGCTGGATGGCATCACTGACTCAATGGACGTGAGTTGAGTGAACTCCAGGAGTTGGTGACGGACAGGGAGGCCTGGCGTGCTGCGATTCATGGGGTTGCAAAGAGTTGGACATGACTGAGAGACTGAACTAAACTGAACTGAGTGACTAACACTTTCACTTTGGGCTTCCCTGGTGGCTCAGACTGTAAAGAATCAGCCCGCAATGTGGGAGACCCGGCTTTGATCCTTGGGTTGGGAAGATCCCTTGGAGCAGGAAATGGCAACCCACTTCAGTATTCTTGCCTGGGAAATCCCATGGACAGAGGAGCCTGGTGGGCTACAGTCCATGGGGTTGCAAAGAGTTGGACACAACTGAGAGACTAGCACTTCAAGTTAAAAAGTATGTACAAGATGTGTCTGTTTGCGTTAAGTATATATATATATGTGTGTGTGTGTGTATATATATATATATATATTTGCTTGTATGTTCATAAAATAACTGTAGAAGGACACACAAGAAAGTCTTAATATTTATTGCTTATGACACAGGAAAGGGTAAAAGGAAACTTATTTTTCACCGTTTACTCCACTTGATGCACATTTCAAATATTATATGCACATGCAACCTATTCAAAAAATTAATTACATCCAAAGCTGTTACTTTGCTGCTGTCTATTTCTCACTCTCATTCATGGACTTCCTAAAAATCCTATAATTGGTAACTTTGCCTTTACTTTCCTCTAACAGCCTTCGAATCCACTCTGTGGAGGAAAGATCATACTCTTCTCCCATGATATTGAGCAAAACAGGCAAGTCACTCTTCTGTTGGTGATCTTATTAATTGAGTTTAGACCTCAAGTGAATTTGCACAGCTTTTTTTTTTTTGAATGAAACATTCAAAGCCTCTTTGCCCTCTTTAGCTCCCCTCCTCCCAGAAGGCAGGAAGAGAGTCAAAGACAAGTGTTCCATTTGTCTTTAATCAGATTTACAAGTGCTGTAAACTGGTTGTTGGTCTAGAAGAAGAGAAAACCTTAAGGGATGTAATTTGACAAGTGAAGGGAAGAAGTTGGGTCTAACATGTGCCCCAGATTTGTAACAAGCAGATCTTAAGAAGTAGGGTCTTATCTCCATGGCCTGAGAATCTGGAGCTATTAGAGGCCCTCAAAACTAAAATATAACAATATAACCAAAGATAATCCCAGCAAAGAAGAAACAAAGGGGACTCTGATAGAACCAAGGCAGCTTCCTGATCACCCAAGGCCAGCTGCAGAGGATGGAAAGGCCAAGAGTGAGGAGGTGTATAGGTGCTTGTTGAGAACGTCAGCAGGAAGGCTGAAACTCAGCTTTGCAAAATTCGCGATGGACAATGTGTATAGATTTTTGAAAAGAGACATTTAAACCTACTGTATAGTACAGGGAACCCTACTCAATTCTCCGTGGTGATCTAAATGGGAAGGAAATCCAAAAAGAGGGCATATATGCATACATATAGCTAATTCACTTCGCTGTGCAGTAGAAACGAACACAACATTGCAAAGCAACTGTACTCCTTTAAACCTTTTTTTTTTTTAAGAGAAAAGGAACTTTCAGAGAAAAAGAGACTTGGATTAGACGGTGCCGCCTAATTGGATAATAAAGAGAAAGCAAACCCTGGAACATGGCAATGACTTCATCTAGTCCCTTCGTTTTGCCAAGATACACTGCAAGTAGAGCCTAATATTAAACACATGGATCTCAGGCTTTTTGGTCCACTGCTATGTCTGCCTGCACCTGTCTTCTTCAAAGTCTGGGCTCTGGAACCAGGCCACCTGGATTCAACTGAAGCTCTGATTCTCAGAAGTTGAATGATTTAGAGCAGGTCACTTAACTTCCACGGGCTTTCCAGGCGGCTCAATGGTAAAGAATCTACTGCCAATGCAGGAGACACAGGAGATGCAGGTTCGATCCCTGGGTCAGGAAGATGGTGTGAAGGAGGAAATGGCATCCCATTCCAGTATTCATGACTGAAAAATTCCACGGACAGAGGAGCCTGGCAGACTAGTCAGCAAGAGTGGGACACGACTAAGCATGAACGCAGTTAACTTTTACACGTTTCAGCTTTCTCCTCTGTCAAATGGGGATAATACTAATAACAATACCTAGCTGGTATGGCTGACAGTGGGATTAAACAGTCTTTTAAAGAGGGTCTGGTACATGGTAGGTAATATATAAATGCTAGCCATAATATTAATGGTTAATATTACTTCCAATTTTTACATCAGGGAGAATAATTTTTAAGTGGGATAGAGCAGAACCAACATGGGAGATAACTTCAGGGTAACAGTTATTTGGTTCTGGGTGTCACCTTTGGTCCAACTCCTTCTCAGCTGGTGGTAAGGTAGACACTCTTTATCACAGGTGGAGCTCAAGGCAAAGATGCTGGAGACAGATTCCTGAGTGGAATGGAGGCAGGGCCTAGATGACCTCTAATCTTAAGATTCTGCCACCTTTGAGACTAGCAGCCTTGGCGGGCAGACGCATTGCCTGGCTACCAGACATACATTTAGTATCACCTTCCAAGTGAAGGGCACAGTCTGTACGAATTTTCCCCTCCAGCTCCGTGTAAAAGGACAAACTCCGGTGTCACATCTAAGACTTCCAATGACTCAAGTCGGAGTGACTTTGAATTTCTTTAGGGACAGTAGTACACTTGAGAACGCCAAAACGAAAGGGAACGTATTCTCAGCTTTGCTAATAAACCAGATCCGGCCCTCCTAAAAGAATAATATCAGTCTTTGAGGGGAGGAGGCGAAGGGAGATAGGCAACATCGTTCCCTCCGGTTCCCTGAAGCCAGGTTAACAATGAGGCGCCTGGACACCAGGAGCCTCCCGGGCGCGGCTCGGTGGGGCGGGGCCGGCTCGGAGTCCCCCAGGTCAGCCACCCAGGCTTCCTCTGCGGGGTACTTCCTGGGGCCTTTGATCTTCCCCCGGGAACTGGCGAAGCCTGCGTTTTCCTCCAGGTTTGTTCCCTCTTGGTTTATTTATTGTATCCGCCTTCTCTTTGGCTCGAAAATCAGCACGCGGCTGTGCAACAGGACTGGTCACGGCGTCTCCTCTCGCCACCTGGAAATCCGGCAACAGGCGCTTTTTCCTGAGTTCTCCGCAGCAAATTGGAGGAGAAAGGGTATTTTTCGGAAATAGCGAGCCGATCTGGGGACCTTGGTCCCAGGGTCAGCGGCCAGGACCCCTGTTGGCCTCCAGGTCCAGCCTGGCTGGCGCGCGCCCCCCTCCCAGCCGTGTCTACCCCGTCTACCCGGGAGCTCGAGCTCGCTTCCTTACCCCCAAAGCCAGGCTTAACCTAAAGCTTCATCTCCTCCCCTGGAGGGTCTCCAGTTGCCTTCCTCTACCGGGAGGGCACCCCACTTCCCCGCGCCGGGCCCTAATCTCCACCCGGCGTTCCCAACAGAGTGACCGGCTTCAGCTCTCCGTAAGCGCGCCTTAAATCCCATTTATCTTCTTAGCGCCTGGGTCCCGGCCGGCCCCGCCCCCTCTTCCTCCTGGCCTCCCGCACTGCAAACCTCAGACCCTCGCCCCTGCCCCCTGCTACGCCCCTTACCCCGAGGGCGGTGGAGCGGCTAGAGCCACCTTTGGAGGTGTTGGGAAAAGTGCTCAGGGAAGGGGGAAGCGACCCAGAGGGGCGCGGCCCGAGGAGAGTTTACTAGGGAAGGGCGGGGAGGCCCCGCAAGATTTCAGAATCAGAACCAAGGCAGAGGGTCCTGGGCTCCCAATCACCTAAATCCTGCCCTGCGTCTCTAGAGGTTGAAGTCGGCCCCTCCTAGCGCGCCAATCTAGGTCACCAGCTGGGAAGGGCTGCGCAGGGGGTCGCTCGAGGGGTGATGGGCGGGCTGTCTGCCCCAGCGGTGGGCGCAGAGTCAGTTGTCTTAGGGCCTGCCCCTCTCACTTCCACTCGATTGTAATTCCATCCCCGGGCGGGTCGAGCCTTTCTCCCTCCCTCCAGCGGCCAGCCAGTCCCTCCCCGTCGGCTTCCTCAGCCGCCCCCCTGCTCCCCCGCCCCGCTCCGAAAAGCCCTGCCGCTCGCAGCCGGCTTCACTCCAGCACGCCGACCTCCCGCCTGCAGTCCTGCCTGTTTGGACGCCTCCTGGTCCAGTTCCCTCAGCCCTTCGCCCGCTCACCCAGGTCAGGGGCTCCGCGGAGGCGGCGTCCCCCACGTCTCCCAGGAGACGCCCTTTCCGTGTGCGCCCGGGACTTGGTGAAACTTTGCAGGCGCCCGCGGTGAAATGGATTTAATCCGAGGAGTCCTGCTCCGGCTCCTGCTCCTGGCTTCCAGCCTCGGACCCGGCGCTGCGCCGCTCAGATCAGCGCTCAGAAAACAAGGTAATGCTGTCAGTGCTCCCGGGAGCACCACATCCGGAGCGCCAGGGTCCGCGTCCCCAGCGAGGACGCGAAGCTGGCGACGTACCTTCTCTCTCACCCCTGATCCACTGCACTTAACTGGGTTCTTCTCTGCCCAGAGCCTAGAAGAGACGCGAACCTCGCCCTCCCCTTTCCATCCCAGGCGGTTCCAGGGATATTTATTTGTTGAAAGAAGGATCTCTTTTCCAGACACAGTAGAGGTGGAGGGCTCTGTATTTGACCGCAGAGAGCTGAGAGTGTGGCAGCGATCACACTGTCTCAATTAGAAGGATTGCAACTGTGCAGCAAAAGTCAAACGGCTCCTCCTGCGTCTCTAAACAGCTTATTGAATTCATACTGTCCAGAGCCCAGCCATTTCCTGTTGAGTGTCTGAAGATTTGCCTGGTGTGCCCTGTGCCCATCTCCGGTCCTTCCCACGCACTGTGTCGGGATGTGGCTTCAGATGTTAGGGGCTTCTTCCACTCGGGCTGTTTTCTCAGAAAGGAGCGCCCAGTGGGTTTATTTTATGCTGTGTTTTGAGCTCCTGTCTTTGCGATTTAAACAAAGATAGATAGCCTCATGAGCTATTACAGTGAACTGGAGCGAACTTGAAACACAGTAGCTTGCATTTCCTCTAGTTACACAGGTAAAAAATCTTGTGTTTTTGTCTGCTTTGGTTTGGCCCGTGTGGTGAGATTACTCAAAGTAGAACATTCTAAGCAAGAAAGTTCTCAACATTGTTTCTCTAATGATTTTTATTCCTCTTTGCTGAGGTTATATTTAGAATTCTGAAAAATCTGTTTTTTCTTAGTTTACTTTGTAAGGAGGGTGTTGTCTTATGGGATTAATTATATCTTATGAACAATGGAAACAGTATAACTTTATTTGAAGGCAGTCTGCAGAACTTTGCAGAAAGTGCAGTTTGTCTTCACAAAAATTTTTTCCTAAACCAGGAAAATTGTGCTACATTTTACTGGCGAAGTTGTCTCCTACTCTTTGAGACCCAAGGACTGTAGCCCATCAGGCTCCTCTCGCTGTCCATGGGCTTTTTCAGGCAAAAATACTGGAGCGGGTTGCCAGTTTGTTCTCCAGGGGATCTTCCCAACCCAGGGATTGAACCCACATCTCCTGCACTGGGAGGCTGATTCTTTAACCACTGAGCCACCAGGCAAAGGAAATAATCTTGGCAGATTCCTGTATAACTGCTTAAATATTTGCACTGCTCAAGAATCTCTCTACTTGGAAATATGACTTGTTGCTTTTCAGTTTTGGAAGACACCTTCACCCTTCAAGCTGTAGCAGTCATCACCTACACTTTGCTACCTGCTTTGAAATTTATAGTTGTTATTATTATCTGAAGCGCGCTTGAATTATGAGCTATTCTGTTCCTGCTGGTCATTGACTTTGGAGAAAACAGCAGCAGTCCCAGGTGATATTGCATTATGTCGTTTCTCTTCACGATGCACACAGATACACATCTTAAAGCATTTCAGTGAAGGAATTCTTCCTAACTTCCCTCCTTAAGATATGCAGATTGTGATCAACTCCCTTCTGTGGATTTATTTACATAAAACCATCTAGTCACAATTTTTTGAACAATGCATAGTTATAGCTGTAGTTCTTTAGCATGAGCAGTGTATGTAATGTTCTTTTAAGGATAGATTTCAATTAATTTAAGCAGATTTTTTTTAAAAAGTATTGCACAAAAGCCTGCTGTGTAAAACTGCTCATATGGTTTACCATATTTCCTTTCTTATTTTCTATAGTTCCTCTCCTAAAAATATTTCCTACCTGGTTCATCCAGGGTCTCATTCTGTTATTCATGCTATGAATATGCTGTGTTGGTCTCTTTGGTTTTATTTGAAGCATAGATAGGGTTTTGATAGCAGAAGCTCTACCTTTTAAATATTTTGGCGCATTAAACATATCAAACTGGAGGTAGAAGGAGTGTTTGGACTAGGTTCAGCCTAGGAGAGTTTTTCATTATTTTATACTTTTATCCAGACACTGGCTTTCAGGTTGGAAGGCTGTTCAGATTAAAATGACAGCCACTTCATAAACTTTGGGGGAAAATATCCTCCTGGGCTCATTTACATCCCTTGGAAAGACTGGTTTTTGATCCGGAAAATTGGTCCAGATTAAAAAGTGCATGTGCCCCACTTGGCTCTGATGTGAACAGCAACCAGCTAATTTATAATCTTCCCCAGACACCAGCAAATCCTGCGAGTATCCATGTGGGAGTTTCTTTGTACCTTGTTTCCTCAATAGAAATTGATTTGTGTGCAGTACTTTGAAGGTAGCATGGCTGCCACCTAAGGCATACTGGAACAGTCCTGTTTTATTTGAATGGCCCTGTTTTTCTCCTCACACTCCTAAATCTATCTTTGACAAGTACAGCTTTGTTGAAGTCTTGGATTCAAAATCCACCTGAAAATTCCCCACCCCCATCTAATTCTGGTGAGAAAGAGAAAAACTATGCAGCTTGAAACTCAGTTTTGAGTTTCATTTGGGTCTAAGATAGGCAACCTTTCCCTCCACCCCATGATAGCTACTCCTCTGTCTTTAGTGTCAGTAACGAAACCTCGGCACTTGCTGAGACTCACAAGAAAGGACGGTGGGCAAGTTAAGTCATATTAAATAATAATAACACTGATTAAGTGCTTGCTACTCTTTCCAAAGAACTTGACACGTAATGATTTATTTAATCAACCCAACAGGTCTGTGAGATGGGTACCATTATTATCCTTGTTTAACTGAAGAGGAAGCTGTGGCTTAGAGAAAGAAATTAAATGTCTTAACCAGGGTCACTCATCTATCTAGCAAGCGGCAGAATGGGAATTAAAGTCTCTGATATTTAGGAGCAGAAAGGAGTCCTTAATGGCCTGATTAGCAGAGATGTACATCCCTTCAGAGAGGGTGTCCTCCTCCTGGATGAACTGGGGGGCTCCCTTGGGGCTGCCACATTCAAATCACAGACGTGGCAGGAATTGAAACGCCCTCACTTTACAGCTGGGTTGAGCATGACTCAGGGACTTGCCCCAAGTTAACATCAGAAGCCGAGTCTGGAACTAGTACCCAGACCTCCTGAGTGATCTCCAGCACTTCCCTTACCCAGTCTCTCAGCAGCATGTGCAGAGAGGACGGCTGAGCCTCTGATGTGGGGCAGGAGGGAGGGAAAGGAAAATCCAGACAAGACACATCTGCTGGGACCAGCATGCGTCAAGCCACGTGTGTTCCCACAAGCAGATTTGTATCTCACAGTGTTAGCGTAACTCTGGCATACAGAGAGAGCTGAGAGCTCCCCTGCCTTTTCTCTTTCCAGCTGCCTGAGGTCTCAGGGTCAGTGGGACAAGGTCAGAGTTGAAGATTTTCCCCTGGAGAACTGGGGTTCACAGTCATTTTCGGGGGAGATGCAGGTCTGTAATCATTTCCTTTCCACCTTTCCCCCAGTATTTCTCTACCGAAGTGGACTCATACAAAGATCCAGGGAAACTCAGCAAAACAAAAGCCTGGAGGAACAGAGCAGATATAGCTCAAGGGCATTGTGCCTTGGGGGTTGATGGTGGGGAATACAGGCACCTCTAGGTGGTTTCTGCTGCTACTAGTGTGACACTGAATGGCAAGAGGATCAAGCATGGGTGCTGGGTCATCTTGTTCTACTTCCCCCACCTACCCAGAATAACCTGATATTCACAAGAGTTTGCTTACATCCTTACTTGAAGCTCTCATCAAGTCCTTTTCACAGGGCATGTAATTTGGGGGACTCAGCTCTTCTGGACACCCTCCTTCCTTTCCAGCTAACCCTACTCCTTCAGGAGGCTGATCCAGGTTGCCTTGCTTCTTGATGAAAACTGGAGCCACAAATACCAGGGAGATTATGTGAGTGTGTGTACTCAGTCTCTCAGTTGTGTCTGACTCTTTGTGACCCTGTGGACTGTAGCCAGCCAAGCTTCTCTGTCCATGAGACTTTTCAAGCAAGAATACTGAAGCAGGTTGCCATTTCCTCCTTCAGGGGATCTTCCCAACCCAGGGATCGAACCTGAGTCTTCTGCTTTGGCAGGTGGTTTCTTTACCACTGGGCCACCTGGGAAGCTATAAATATATATATATATATATTCCGCCCCCCCTCACCCCAACCCAGCACCTAGCTACTAGCATCCCATGCAGTTCTGGCACCATAGGAGAAACATTTCCTCCAACCCATTCTTCCATCAACCCTCCTACCCTCCTGTTTGTTCCCACTTCACAGCCAATCTCTATAAAGAAGCGCCTGCCTCTCTTTCTCTTTTCTTTGATTCTCTGTGAGGTAAAGGGACCTCTGTGAGACCACAATCAGGAGTAAATGTGTGTAACATGAGGCAGTACTTCTTTTCTCAGAATTCTTTCTCATGGAAGAGTGACTTGTTCAGAGAGGAACTGAGTGGTGTTTTTTGTTTGTGCTTTTTATTTCTTACGCTGAGATTAGGGCTTTAATAACCTTAGAATTCTTTTGGGAGTAGTTGTCCATCTGTTCATGGGTTGCGTGTGTGTGTGGTCAGTTGCTTCAGCCATGTGTGGCTCTTTGCAACCCTTTGGACTGTAGCCTGCCAGGCTCCTCTGTCCATGGGATTCTCCAGGCAAGAATACTGGAGTGGGTTGCCGTGCCCTCCTCCAGGGGATCTTCTTGACCCAGGCATCAAATGTGCGTCTCCTGCATAGCAGGCGGATTCTTTACTGCTGAGCTACTGGGGTAGCCAGTAGCTCCTCAGAAAGTGGTCCAGTGACCCAGAGCTAGATTTCTGGAAAACATGGCTCATGTGTCTGAGGCAGAGGGGGGCATCTCAGCTCCTGCAGGGTTATTCTGGGGAGATCCTGTCTTCTCCCGCCTCTCCCCCTCCGCAAATGGGACTGTATTTCTCCCAACCCACTAAATGAATGAGACGATGTCTCGATTGCAGCAGAGAATCTTCGGAGCTGGTCAAGACCCTTGCCACTTGTTTTGGTCACAGCTAGTTGCAGGCATTAGAAGTGCACCTGCTATTTCAGGGATTTTAAAAAAAAATAGGGGAAAGATGAGGAGACACTGCAGAGTGTAAATGGCAGTTTATAGGAGAAACACCCCCACCCCCACCCGTCTTTGACTGCATTGGCTGTGAACCGCCATTTTGGAGAAGGACCTCAGGTGTGACTTTACTCTCAGGAGCTGAAAGGTATGAGCCCTCTGATCTCATGGGTTGGGGGTTGGGCTTGGGGACAGGGAGAGACTCAGGTGAAAAATCAAATCAAATTGCTGCCACCAAAGGGCACATTTTCTAGCATTGGCTCAGAGCAGGTATTAGACCTGTGAGTCATTCCTGAACTCCTGTGTGGATAAGAATTCCTGGAGTGCCTCCCAGACATCTGCTTTTTAAACAAGAACCTCAGGTCACGTGGTGCGTGTGGGTCATAGTTCACACTTGGGGGCATGACAGAGGAGAATTTGGGCTCCTCCACTGCCTCTCTTCCCCGGTACCTCCACCCCAGGAACTTTCCAGTACCCCGACACTCTCCACTTTGATAACACACTTGTGTTTCAACCAGAACAAACCAGTGTCTAGACACTCTGCAGGGCTTCTGAAGATTGGATTTAGGACTTGAGATCTTCGAAGGTCGCTAAAGGACATCTCTTCTGAGCAAGTCCTCCTACTTATCCTCTTTCCCCTAGCCCTGTCACTGAGAGATGGCTGCACCCAGGAGGGATGACCTGCAGTAACATCAACAAGAAGCCAGGCTGAACTGTACATGACCAGCCCTTCTCCGGGCTTGGGTGAAAGCACAGACTCTGCCGTTCGACAAGTTTGGGTTCAAGTTCTGACACTGTGTTTTTGTTGTTGTTTTCTTTTTCTTTTTAAAAAAATTACCTGGTGACATTGAGGCTAGTTATATTAACTCTGTAAGCCTGGGTTTCCTTGTCTGTAAAAATATCAGGTTGGCCAAAAAGTTTGCTCTGGTTTTTTCATAATGTCTTACAGAAATAGGATAAGGAAAGAACCAACCAATTAAGGATTAAATGAGGTAATGTATACACCAAGGCATTAAAAAGGATTAGAAGCTTGAAGCTTGAAGGCAATGTTTATGAATTTGGGCTTGTTTAATCTGGACGGGGATGGAGGGGAAAGGAGGGAAAAATATGTGTATTTCTAGGCATCAGAATAATTAACACAGACATGAGTTCATGTACTTTTTATCCTTTCTCATGTGTGTTGATGTATACTTGATAACATAATTTTAAGTTTACCAAGTTGTACAACTTTTTTAGATAAATTGGCAAATCAGAAAGACTCTTTGGTCAACCACATGCCTTGATTTGGGGTTTGGAGATGTAACTGTGAGGTTTGTGGTCTTGCTTGAGTGGATTCTTTTAAGAAACACTAACTCCAAGGGTGATGGACGGTTTTTGTCTGGTAATTGTCATGTGGAAGTTTTGTAGGGTGTTAGGGGTGGGGAGCAGCTATTTCTGAAAGAGAATTATCCAGACTGGCATGTGACTGGAGGTTCATGAAAATCTCCACAAAGCTAGATAGCTAAGAAATGGCCAGGGTTTGCTCATTGATCAGCAGATTGGAGTGATTCATGGCTACTACTGGTGACAGAGACTGGACACCAGTGGCTCTTGCATTTCTTATTCATGATTCTGCATTTCCAGAGCTGTAAGAAAAACCCCGCTTACCCCAGATAACCAGCTTATTTTAAGAATCAAAGGAAATCAGACTAGTGCTTTGAAAGAACTAAGGTGCTACACAAAGATAAGATATGATTATCTAACAATACACTAATTATTATTATCTTAACTAATGGGACCAACCTTACTTTCTGAAGCTTTGATCTCTTTTCCAGCCTCTTCCTCCTCATTCCTGCTAAAGATATGTGAAGATTCTTTCTTTGCCTGAGTCTGCAAATCCTGAGCAATTTAAATCTTAACACTTGTGTTTGCTGACAGGGCACCCAAAATCCTGAATCAGATTTAATGCAGTGTTAATGCTGTTTATTTTCCTTGGTGCAAAAAGTTTATATTAGCCAGTTAATGGTTTACATTGTGCAAAAGGAGTTCTATCAGCAGGCACTTTTCTGTAATATCTGGGCAGTTGGAAACGTAATATTTAAATACAACCTGAGTTTAAAGCCTTCCTTGGACAGATGGCTAATTTTATTGATCTAATCTGACACTTAGGGATAGGTCCCTTGATCCTTTGCTGGTAATTCTTAGGGTGAGCAGAGACATAAACACACTGGGTGATGTCTGTGAATTAGACGCTTGTTTGTTTCTAATTTACTTTTTAAATACTTCAGTATAAACAGTCATGGTGTGAATTACTTTAATCTGTACCCTAAGGGCGCTTAATTAACATTTGAAGTTATCCAGGGTAGAAGGTACCGCTCCAACATAAGAGTTTGCACTTTTTTTTTAATCCCTTGGTGATGTGTGGTACCAGTGGTTAAATATTTTGAACTTCACCTCTGTGCTGGCCAGTAATCTACACTCCAGGGCTAATTGGTTAGTTACCACCTGAAGAATTTTACTGCAAGGTCCACCTTCAAAGGTGGTTGGGGAAAGTACTTTGAGTGATGCTATCAAAAATGCAGACTGGAGGGTTTGGTAATTAGCACAAATTGTGTTAGAAATGTTTTCATTAGCGAAATATATGGTTGGCTAGAAAGACTGTGTGTGCCTCTCTATTTTTGCATGGACAAAAAGTAACAATCTAGCAAGCCCCGAAGGTCAAGTTGCTTTGGTGTTGGCTCAGAGCTCCATTCACTCCTGTGTCTTTCTCACTTAACCATACGCTCCTTTGCCCAATGGCCCTGGATGACTTGCTGATCCTCCCATCAGAATACTGATGCAATTTTGTATTATGTAATTCAATAATATCTGCCTCAGCAATGTGCTTGCGGCTGTAACAAGCAACTTCAAAATCTCAGTGACTTGACCTAAGATTTAGTTTTCATTTACTCCAAGCCCAAAGTGAATGTTTCTTCATGGGCAGCTCCCCTGGGCTGCTCTCCTCCAAAAGGTGACTTGAAAACCTAAATCACTTGGTCTTTAATACCTCCATCTTGTACTACCGCCATCTTTAAAATGGGCCTCCAAGGTGTCACGGAAGGTAAATAGAAAGAAGACTTGTATGGGAGACATTTGTGTCCCGGGCCAGAACAGGATCCCTGGGCCCCAACCGAACCGTAATGAAGCTGAGAAATGTAGTTCAGCTGTGTACCGGGAAGACCGTTACCACATGTGGTGAATTTTCTCTGAGGCAGTGCTTTGGAGCTCCTAAGAGAACAAACAAGGACGTTAAAAGGCTAAGTTATTTGAGAATTTTTGTGACTTGCGCATGAATATTTGTATATGTGGCAGAAGTTGGCCTGGAATTTGCTTTCATTGTAGTCTATGTGCTCAATCGTCCAGTCATGTCCGACTCTTTGTGACCCCGTAGACTGTAGCCGGCCAGCCTCCTCTGTCCATGGGATTCTCCAGGCAAGAATACTGGAGTGGGTTCCATTTCCTTCTCCAGGGGATCTTCCTGACCCAGGGATCGAAACGGTGCCTCCTGCATTGCAGGCAGATTCTTTACCACTGTGCCTTCTGGGTAACTAAATACTATTTGTTGCTATGTATTTCCTACATTTTACAAAAAGTAAAATTTATCCCTTTTGAAAAGTGAAATAACTCCCTGGAGGGTTAGTGTGAATTTCTAAGGCACATCAACTAGAACTCCAGTTTTTACCACAGTTTTGTAGAAGCTCCTTCTATTTGTGTCCCATAACAAAAATGACTATTCATGGTAGAATAATTTATTCAGTGACAGATGCATCTTAAAATACAAAAATCATATTTTAGACACCACAGCCTGCTTCGACGGGGATGAAGATGGTGTGGACTGATCCCAAAAAGATAAATCGATGTTTTGTTGAACCACTGTGTTTTCCAAAGCACGTTCAAAGAAATAATCTCACTTGATCTTGTAACCCTCGCCTCACTGGGAAGTCAAGGGCTGATGACTCAGCAAAGAGGAAACAGGCACAATCCAGGTCATGAGCCTGTCCCCTGATGTTTTCCATCAATGCCGAGGTGTTCTTGCAGCTGCTGGATAAGAGCATGACCACTGCGACATGTTTAGCTCTGCAGTCAGGAGGGACCTTGCCAACAGGACTCGCCCACCTTTCATTTGCAGAGGCTCCATGCGTGTCATGGGACACTCTGTGGAATGAATTGGTGCTGCTTTCAGTCATACTCCTGACTGGTTGATGTGTGTTTTGCAAAATACGTGATGACTGAGGGGCTATTTGCAAATGAGAAGCAGTTATTATGGCTGGAGGATGGCCCCAGAATCCTTCTAGTACCCCCTACAGAAGACCCTTCTGGGGTCTCAGGAACACCCAGGATACTCAGCCTGGCTTTGTCATTCCTCCAAGCTTCCCATTCCTCCAACATGTAGCCATTTTCTTTAGTGGCAATGGTATTGCTAGACCTTCAATGTGGAAATGGTATTTGCTAGACCTTCAATGTGGCATATTTCAAAGGTTTGTCATTCAAGTCTCAAGACTTTCTAATAATTTCTTAGGCATTTTTTTTGATGTTCTAGGAGTTCCTAATGGGTGTAGTTAAACAAGTATGTCGTGAGGTTGGGAAAAGAAGGATTCCTTTGATAGCTGTTTGAGAGTAATTGATGGGCTTTGGCCACAATCTGTGCATATAACACACATCCCTGCAGCTTGGAAGAATTGTAACAAGAATCCAATCAAACAGACATGGGTTTCAAACTTGGCTTTAAAAGTCATGGCTGCCTGATTCCAGATAGAGTACTTCATGCCTTAGGCTCATAATACCTATCAGATAAAATCTTATCTGATAAATCAGTGAGTTAATATAATGACTGGAAATGCAGCTAGGAAAAGTACTTAAACATTTGGTACACAATGGGCACTCCAGAGTTAGGCCATATTCATTAGGTTATTATAGTTTATAGAGTTTATATAGTGGTAAAGATGGCAGTTTTTCCATATTTGATATGGAAGATATTGACAACCCCAAATATTGACAACATTGACACAAATGTATAATTGAGCTTAGGCTCCTGTGAAAATGGAACTGAAAGGAATTTCATTTCCTTGGTTTCATCTTCTAGATTCTTCAAGTGTGCATCATCAAACAATGACTTTTGGCATCTAGATCAGTCATAAAGTTCATGTTATTGATGAAAGATCTGGAATCAGTTTAGAGTTTAATAATAATAAAAAAAAAGCCAGGAAGAAATAATCAAGATACTGTATCAAGATTATAAATATCTACTGTAGTGGTGATAGATTTTCATGTATCATCTATACGGCTCCATACCCAAAAAAGAGGTTATTTGCAGTTAGAATATATTCTAATAAGAAACAATTTCCTTATCTATCTTCTTTGCTGTGGTATTAAGAGAATAAATATGAAAGATGCTGTTTCTATGATATCTGCTCTCTCTCTGCCTGTTTTGAGTCAACTCTCCTCCCTGCCAGAATAATCTTTCTAAACTGTAGTTCCAATCCTGTCACTTTTGTGTTTAATATTCCTTTCTGGCTCCCTACTGCATTATAGACTCTAAAGCTGAACATCCAAGGCCTATCACAGTATGGCCCCCACTTCCTTTTCCTGTCTTCTCACTGAGTACATGATCTGTATTCTAGCCAAGCTCGATTATTTGCTCTTCCATAGACCTCCTCTTTGCTTCCCAGTGGTGAACCTGTCCACATGTTGATCCTCACCCTTGGAATATCCTTCCCTCATCTCTGCCCAAGGAAATGCAATGACCCTTCCAAGCTTGGCTCAGTTTCCCCCGTTCTGTGAGGTCTTCATATACCCTCCCAGCCAGAAAGAAGCCCTTTCTCTTTCTCCTATTTTGCTTTGCTTTATGTTTTTGGTGTGAGGAGCTTTCCTGGTGGCTCAGAGGGTAAAGAATCTGCTGCATTGCGGGAGACCCAGGTTTGATCCTTGGGTCGGAAAGATCCCCTGGAGAAGGGAATGGCTACCCGCTCCAGTATTCTTGCCTGGAGAATCCCATGGACAGAGGAGCCTGGCGGCTGCAGTCTATGGAGTCACAGAGTCAGACAAGACCCAGTGACTAACACATTCACTTTCATGTTTTTGGTGTACTGAACCGTGCCTTCGGTTAGATTGGTATTTTGTGAAGGAGAGCACTCTAATGTCTTCACCTGGGTGTCCCTTCCATGGCTTGCTGGAGTGTCTAGCACGAAGCTGGTCTTTCCCAGACAGTTATGCAATGGAAAACAATGGCCTTGTTTGGGGCAAATACGTTTTAACATGGTATGATTAATTTGATCATGCTCCCAGCTCCCAGATTCATTTCCTTCCTCACTCATGATACAGAAAAGATGTCGCTTCTTTGTGTCAACATTTTTTCTCAACCTGAGCAGACATTTGAAAACCCACACTGAAGAATGATTTAGAGAGGGAAATGGCCCAGGAGTCAGTGTGCAGCAGTATGTAATTTAAATTCTCCCTCCACGTTGCCAGCGGCTATTGGAAATGTGGGTTTTTAAGGAGCGTCTGATTGAGTCCATACTGTGAAATATGTTATTTTCGATACCCAGAGAAGAGGTAGAATTTGAAGTAACAAGTTGGATTGGCTCAGACCGGCTTTTTATCATGGTTTGGGAGGTTAAGAAGCAAAGGCAGTAATACTGTTTACTCATACATCAAAAGATCGTGGGGGAGGAGGAGTTAAAGCAGGCCAGTGTGTTCAGTTCCCCTCCTCCCTCCATCTGTCTTTGAAACCAAAGGAACATGAGACTTGTGTGGGAATGGCATTGGCAGTATAATAGAAAAGGTCAGGTTGCAGGAGAAGGGATACAGTCAGTCCATCTCTTGAAACGAGATCTGATTGTGAGGTTGGGAGGAAAACAGTACTCAAGAACGTGCTTCAGTTTTATTGTGTTGACCCTGGCTTGCTTACCAAGATCAATTCTGGAATCCTTGGAAAGTAAAGCAGCCAAAAGCTAGAGTCTTTGTTTTGTAAGGACTGTTACACCTGATAAAATGAATGCCCCTGTGTGGCCCAATTGAAAGCAACCAAATTGATTGACCCATTCACTAATTGATTTCTTGATATATACATATACAAGTGTATTATGAGTATGTGTATGAGTCGCTCCGTTGTGTCCGACTCTGCAACCCCATGGACTGTATAACCAGCCAGCCTCCTCTATCCTTGGAATTCTCCAGGCAAGAACACTGGAGTGGGTAGCCATTCCCTTTTCCAAGGGATCTTCTCAACCTAAGGATTGAACCCAGGTCTCCTGCTTTGCACGCAGATTCTTTACTGTCTAAGCCACCAGAGAAGCCCATCTGTGTGTGTGTGTGTGTGTGTGTGTGTGTGTGTGTGTGTTCACTAAGTTGATTCAGTCATGTCTGACTCTTTACAACCCCATGGCTTGTAGCCCACCAGGTTCCTCTGTCCATGGGATTCCAGGCAAGAATACTGAAGTGGATTTCCATGCCCTCCTCCAGGGGATCTTCCCATCCCAGGGATTGAACCCATGTCTCTTAATGTCTCCTGCATTGGCAGTATGTATAAAGTAGAGCTGCATTATAATAGCAGTGTAAGCCACATTATAATAGCAGTTGAAAATGAGCAAAGTAAATGATTTGATGCTGAAATATTTAAGAGGAAGTGATGTCTAAAATTCACTTTGAAATATCAATACATCAAAAATCAGATTCACTGATGGAGACAGGATTAGACTATTGATACATGCTGACTCAGACAGTAAAAAAATCTACCTGCCATTCAGGAGAGCCTGATTCGATCCCTGGGTTGGGAAGATCCCTTGGAGAAGGGAACGGCTACCCACCCCAGTGTTCTTGCCTAGAGAATTCCATGGACAGAGGAGCCTGGCAGGCTAATAGTCCATAGGTCACAAAGAGTCAGACACAGCTGAGCGGCGTTCACTTCACTCAAACTCTCACTTCATCCATGTGATGATTATACATATGTTCACTCAAACTCTCACTTTTCTATAATTTTTGCTTATTTTCACAATTTAAGTGAAAAGATGAACTAAGTATTAAGGAAATAAATGAAATGACTACAGAGTTTTCCCCACAAAGAGGGGTTCTATCATGCTCTGCTCTGCACCCAAATAACGGTGGGTTTTCTACTCCACCCTGCTCCTGGCTCCGAGTTTCCTCTCCGCTCTTCTCTGCCCTGCTCCTTGCTCTCTGGGGCTGGGCTTACTGCATCACTCAGGCTGCTTTGCCCTTGGCGTCTTTGAGTTCAGCTAATGAGAGACATCGAAAGGAGATCAGGAGAGCGCAGGGGAGAGACTCTGGTGTACTTCTGCCGTGATTCCACCCTCCTTTGGAGGCACTGCATGCCTGGCAGCAGTTACGTTTCTTTAAAACTGCATCTCCGGGCCGTCCATGGCTTCTGACTCTGGCTGGCTCCAGGAACAGTTTTTTCTTCACTTTGCATTTTCTGCCCTGGGGTATTGGCAGCATCTCACTGGTGCTGGCCTCTAGGTGCATCAACACCTCTAGCTGTTTCTCAGAGCTGTTCACACGTCTGTTAAGTAGTCTTTTAATCACCATATTTTTAGATCAAATAAATTCTACTTCTTACTGGGACCCTAATTGCTACTTTTGTTACCACGGCTGCATGATATATCTTCTATTTCTACTATTTTCCTCCTTAGGTGTAACCATGAGGTTTTGATTTGTGTTTAGCTTGCACTCAGAACTCTCAGAGGATCATGTCCGATTTAGCTTAAGGATGCCTGCTATAAATTCACAGAGTATCTACAAGAGCAACCGAAACCTTTATCTTTTGAGAATGAGCTTGTCCTCTGGGCCCAAATCTGCTGGCTTCTTGGCTAAGAGTACATTGAGACTGACTATCCTTCGCTGCGTGGTGTTAAGAAATTACTGCAGTGATGTCCAGGACTTTTAATAGAAATTCTAAGAACTCAGGTTTCTGGAACACATATGAAATGAAGGCAAGATAATTCTTCATCTCTTGAGAAAGTTACCATGAACCTAAACTAACCTCTTAGAACTCCAGGGAATTTGATCTAAAGGGGAAGACCACAAGCTTGGACTTTCTCCCACTACTGTTAGGTTTGTTGCTGGTTTCTATGCTAATCATATTTTTTCAACTCTGTTCTGATTTCTTGGCTATAAATATCTTGTACCTGATACTCTGCTGATTAATGTTTATTCTTCAACCTTTAAATAATTAATTAGTCAACACCCACTGTCTTCATTTGAATTTCCCAGGAACAGACCATAGGATAAATATTTGAATTAAAATCATTTATTTAAAAAGTAAAACAAACCAAAACAGAACAACAAAAAAAGGACAGTGGGGAAGTGAGATAGGGAGTCCATTGAGAAGGCAGTCAGTGAAGGTTTTCTCATCAAGTGAGTTAACACTGTGAGTAATTAGAGCTTAGACTTATGGAAAAAACTCTAGAAAATGGTATAGAACAGGTGGCTCAGAGTTTTCCTACCTGAGGCGTGAGAGCTGTGGTATTTACATCAATTCCATCTGTCACCACGAGGCCTGCCAGAGTTATGGGCAGGGAAGTTTTCTGTGTCTTCTGAGAAAACTCTTAAAAAATTTTTTTAAAATTTATTTTAACTGCGCTGGGTCTTCTTTGCCGTACATGGGCGTTGCCTAGTTGCAGAGGGCAGAGGCTGCTCTCTAGCTGCGGTGTGCGGGCTTCTCACTGCAGCGGCTTCTCTGGCAGAGCATGGGTTCTGGGCGTCGTGGCTTCAGTAGTTGTGGTACGTAGGCTCTAGAGCACAGGCTAAGTAGTTGTGCTGCACAGGGTCTTAGTTGCCCTGGATCTTCCTGGACCAAGAATCAAACCTGTGTCCCTTGCATTACAAGACGGATTCCTAACCACTGGACCACTAGAGAGGCACTGAGAAAATGCTTAAGGCGAAAGTTGCAAAGATTGGTAGCTGGAAGTGGGCTGGCAGGTCTGAAGTGGCAAGGCCTGAGGGATTTTGGTGGGTACTAACAGTTTTTCTAAACCCATAATCAACTAATTTTATTCAGAATCTGAAGACTGAATTTCATTTACCATTTTGTTGGACAACCCTGCCTCCTCCTCTGCCCCCACAAGGAGTTTATGTATTATGAGAAGATGGAAAAAGATGTTTGGATACCCTAAAGAATCCTAGTTCTCAGTCTCAACCTATTGATATGTCGAGATTTTCAGGGGAAATTTTTTAATATTGCAGTACAAAATAAAGGCCTCAGTGGGTAAAGAATCCCCCCTGCAATGCAGGAGACACAGGAAATGAGTGTTCTGATCCTTGGGTTAGGAAGATCCCCTGGAGGAGGAATGTCAACTCACTGCAATATTCTTGCTTACTCCAGTATTTGTGCTTGAAAAATTCTCTGGACAGAGTAGCCTGGTGGGCTACAACCCAAAGGATTGCAGAGACTTGGACATGATTGAGCAACTAAGCATACACACAAAATAAAAACTTTCGATTGAACCAGTTCTCTAACTGGAGATTAAAGAAGGGTCACTGTTTGGGTTTTAGATTCAAGAACTACCATCACCACCAACTACCCTCTTCCACGTAAAAAAGCTTTATTCATTTGTGCTAATTGAGAAGGCCAGTAGAAGTTGGAGACTTCATTGCTTATGGTTATGTTCTGTTTAGAACTTGAGTTTAGGTTGTTGATTGTTACAAAGGGGAAGAACCCACATTAACATTTAAAGGCATGCATTGTGCCTTCACAAAACAATAGTGATAGTTAATGCTTTTATAGTGTTTGCGATGTGCCAGGCACTGGTAAGAGCACAGCCTCCTAAGGCTGGCATCATAGAATCCTAGAATCTTAGCACTAGAAGGAAACTTAGGGATAGCTGGCTAAGCCTATATGGCTTAGTGAAGGTAAGTCACTTGCCTGGGGTCATGCATTTTGTTAGTAGCACAATCAGCACCATGACCGGAACCTTCTGACCACAGACCTAGTACTCTGTCTACTAGAGCCACCACCCCTATGACCATCGGGATAGGTAGAGACTCATGTTTTCTTTTCATTGACTAGCTCTTTCCTTTTGAATTTGATTGTGTTTATATGTTTAGAAGTAATGAACCCTTTGCTCAGGCTCATGTAACAGTGCCATGCTTGAAGAAACCAATGATATGTGAAAAGACAACCCAAGCTACCTTTTCAGGAGCCTAAGCTCCTTGTTTGCTGCAAAATGCAGCGTCTGTGAAAAGCACCATTTTCTAAGCCACGGAGATCCATAGGTCAGTTCAGTCGCTCAGTCGTGTCCGACGCTGCCACCCCATGAATCGCAGCATGCCAGGCCTCCCTGTCCGTCATCAACTCCTGGAGTTCACCCAAACTCACGTGCATCGAGTCAGTGATGCCATCCAGCCATCTCATCCTCTGTTGTCCCCTTCTCCTCCTGCCCCCAATCCCTTCCAGCATCAGGGTCTTTTCCATTGAGTCAGCTCTTCACATGAGGTGGCCAAAGTATTGGAGTTTCAGCCTCAGCATCAGGCCTTCCAATGAAGACCCAAGACCGGTCTCCTTTAGGATGGACTGGTTGGATCTCCTTGCAGTCCCAGGGACTCTCAAGAGTCTTTTCCAACACCACTGTTTAAAAGCATCAATTCTTTGGTACTCAGCTTTCTTCACAGTCCAACTCTCATATCCATACATGATCACTGAAAAAACCATAGCCTTGACTAGACAGACCTTTTTTGGCAAAGTAATGTCTCTGCTTTTGAATATGCTGTCTAGGTTGGTCATAACTTTCCTTCCAAGGAGTAAGCGTCTTTTAATTTCATGGCTGCAATCACCATCTGCAGTGATTCTGGAGCCCCCCAAAATAAAGTCTGACACTGTTTCCACTGTTTCCCATCTATTTCCCATGAAGTGATGGGACCAGATGCCATGATCCATAGGTAGACAGAGGTATTAGAGTGGAGGAAAGAGTACATTTGTACAGCATCAAAATTCCCATCTGAAACTATCTCCACAGTGTGATTTTAAGGGAATTCTTCTAGGAGGCACCCTTGAAGGGGAAATTGAGGGGAAATTTGTGTCATAAGACATTGTCAGTGGCTTAGTTAATCACTTGGCTTGCTTCTCATTGTTGGGGATAACCTTGAGGAATTAATCCACTATGGCAACATTCCAGGACATTTCATAAAGCACAATTATAATCATACCTTGTCAAGTACTATCTTGGGCAGAACTGATCCTTTAGAACGAAGGTTAGCAGACTTTTTCTGAAAAGGGCCAGATAATGAATATGTTATTTATTTCATTTTTACTTGTTGGGTCTGTATTGCAACTACTCAGCTCATTCATTGTAAAGCAAAAATAGTCATTGATCAACATGTAAATAAAAGTACATATGTTTCAATAAAACTTTATTTACAAAACAAGCAGAGGGCCACATTTTGCCAGAACCCTAGTCAGCCTAACCCTTTAGATAGTGCACATCACCTGGCCTGCTGCTTCCTCTTGTTTGCTCCTCTGTGGTGTCTGTATTCACTGTTAACATTATTGATAATTTTTTTATTTTCCTGCTGGAAGTTTCCTGTGTCCTGGAAAATAGCTTGTCAGTTCCCAAACACAACAAAGATGGGAGTATTAGAACAAGTCCAGGGAGTTTAGCCTTAGATAGATGTGAGTTATCCCATAAGTTCTCCATCTGATGTAGATAGTAGGCCATATATGACTATGTCCAAAACACACACCCATAGAAAGCATTGGAGACCTGACCCACATCCTGGAACTCACATTCTGCTTATGTTTTAAAGTAATGACAATAACTCTGTCTTAAAGGAAAAAAAGGGAGTTCCCTGGCAGTCCGTGGTTAAGACTCCATGCTTCCACTGCAGGGCACAGGTTTGATTCCTGTATGCCATACAGTTGTTATCAACAGTAACTATTCTCATGTAATTATGGTAGAAACTCTTTTATCCACTCTAATTTGGAGTGGTCAGTTAATAGGAAGAGTAAATTAGGGGGATGATTTAAATATAGATATATTTTATTTTCAGTTGAGAGTTAGTAATGGGAGACTTATGTCATAATATTTGGATGTAAGGATAATGCTTCTTTTTTTTAAACATGGGCCCACTAATTAGAGTTCTTGATCATCTGCCATGCTTAGACTGCAACAACAGGGCATTATCTGAGTGCAGAAAGTTTCCAGACATTTCAGTCTTTTAAAGTAGCTGCAATTGTTGCTTGGAAATTACCATTACTGAGTTATCCCCAAGCAGTCAACCTAGTTTTTACAGAAACAACTTTTTCGTGTTGTATTTGTATTTCATCCATTTACAGAATGAAAGGTCATGTAATTAAAATAACAACTGGGAGCAATGCAGCTGACTCTTGGTAAATAAGCACATTGCTCAGCTGTGGGGGGAGTGGGTGCCCAAGGGCCATAAAGAGAGTGGAGCCCTGCCAGCCCAAGCCTTCCAGGAGCACTGGCGGCCGTCAGTATGAGAACCCTTGAGAGGGAATGGAGGATGTTGGTTAATACAAGAAATAAGTTGAACTTTCTTTTGCTCAAAGTACTTTAAAAAGTTGTTTTGTTTGGGTTTGTTAAAACAAGGTTCCTGCCCTCTTATTCATACTCATATTTTGTACAGGTAATTTCTTCAAAGAAGACTGTACACAAGCTTCTGCCAAACCCTGATGAAATTGTCAGCTAACTTGGCCTTGGTGAAGTTCAAATCAATGAAATTAATCAATGAGCTGAGTACCCTTCCAATCGGCCATGAACCTGTGTCTTCTGTAAAAAAAAAAAAAAAAAAAAAAAAAATGCAGTGATTAGTAAATTATTTCAGAATCAAAAAAACTTAAACATGTATAGCTTTACTACACACCAAGCATTATTTCAAGTGTTTAGAAATAACAGACTTTTATTCTTAACATGCCTTAGATGTAGGTCTTATCCCATGGCCATTTGCAGATGAAGAGACAGAGGCAGAAAGTTGAGTGGCAAAGCTGGGCTTTGAGCATGGCAGGCTGGGCTTTCTTTCTAACCTTGTCCTTCTGCCTCTCCAAGGCTGAAGTTGTCCTGCAGAGAATGGGTTTGAAACTTGACCCAAATGAGTACTCTGACAGTCAGATCCTTTATGTCTTATATAGTTCACTCCAATAAGCACAAATGATAGGTTGTCAGTAAAGTGTTTCATGAGGTGTCAGCCTGGGAGGTGTAAGACAAGCTCAACTTCCCAAATGCCTAGTTCCTCAAGGAGGACTTGGTACCCATGGTAGACTTCCAGTCCAGAGGAGGTCCTGCTAGGCATGGCCCTGAGTAGGAGTTGACCAAACCTCTTTAATCCTTAGCCGCAGACCCTGAAACTCCAGCACACTTGGCTTTTATGGTTATAAAATTGGCATTAGAAAGCCAGAATGCTGGACTGAATATCTGAGTATAATTACCACCAGCACCATCTTGCTCTGCTTTACCCAGATTATAAAATTGTGAGCAAACGTAACTCCTGGGTAGTGACTTGGCACCTTTGAAATGATGACCAACATATGAACATGCTCAGTCAGTCATGTCTGATCTAAACAGACCCAGAAGGAGCTGAATACAGCAGCCGTGACCAGAGCCTACCACAGAGATCAGGCACAGTAAGGACTCCACCAATATATTAAGTGGTTTTTGTTGTCTTCAAACAAGAAGTATCTATGCAGGCAATGACAGAAGTATTGGAGACTGCAGATGATATAGTTACTCTTTTCTGTATCATTAGCATTGCTACTGGTGATTGATTTTGGAGTCAGAGCTATTGTGCAATCCTGCCTGTTAGATTTGTGACTTTAGGTCAAATTCCTTAATTTTTCTGAAGGTCAGTTTTTCTTTTTAATATATAAAATTTGGATTCATCTTTTACCTTTTGGAGTTTCCTGAGTTAAATCTTTTAATGTCTAGGTTGTGCCTAGCTCAGAGCTTAGTTTGCAGGAGTTTCAGTGATATTCTTTACAGAGCTCTTTGCAAAGAAGGAATCATGGAAGGCAGAACCTAACCATACATCTCTGACTTTAGATCAAGTGTCTTTGCTCTTTATCACACATACTCTGAAAGCAGGCATATTTATGTAATGAACTGTAAGGCAAAGGAACTATCCAGTCGGAATGTACACCCAACTGATCAGAAGAAGATGAACTGGTGCTCTGAATTGAGACACAGAAGTGAATCTCATTCATGTCCCGATTGGGGGTGGACAGGAACAATGACAAATGAACGGGTATTTGCTAATCACTTATTTGTGATCACATATTCATTTATTTATTCAGCAGTTGTTTATTTAGCAAAAACTATATGCCGGGTATTGTGCTAACTGTTGGGAACAAAGTGAATGAGAAATAGAAACATTTCTCTAAAACTCATTAACGCTCTGCAAAATTCCAAAGGTATAATGATTCCTGTTGGAAATAGAAATTACTTAGTTGGTAATTTAACTGTTAGATTTAAATCATCTGATTACAGATTACAGAACTAATTATAAAGCTGAAAGGTACATTATGAACTGCTTTTTCAGTATAATTTCTTAATATAGACCATTATTAACGTATTTTTATTTAAACGGGAATTCATTGTGTAGGTTAGATGGTCTAGAGATTTAAAAAGAAACTGTTAAAGATAAAAGGGCTTAAATGTATGGTAAGGCTGTTTTATTATATTACTTAATTTTCTTGACATCTTCTAGCACTTTTAATATAATTAGTAAAATAGCTGTAGGCTTCTGAGGTTATGAAAGAAGTAATTTTGAAAACGATAAAATGAAGAAAACATTACTGGGAAGGAAAGGACCTCCAGTTTCATAGTATTTATTATGCATTTTACTATTTTCATCTTCTGATCAAATAGAAAGCCCTCATTTTGCAACTGGACTCTGATTGAGGAGTCCACATTTAAGATTGAGAGTGGAGTTTTCAGTTACTGAGACTGATCCACAAGTTGAGAAAATATAGGGCTCCTATCAGTTCTTGGAGAGGGGTGGTAGTTTTGTTACAGAATGAAGCTTCAGACAATCTAAATGCTAATTTTTCAGACTATAAGAAGGAACACGATGACAAACATTTGCTTTTATTTTCCTTATAAGTTACATAATTCCATTGTCTAGACAGTACTAAATTAACCATATTGTTGAGCAATCCCTCCTGGTTGTGTAGACCAGATGTGTGTTATTTCTTCAATATTGGGGCAGTTTTAAGTGGTAGGAAGAGTACTGGGTTATAAGCCAAGAGACCTAAGTACAAGTCATCTCATCATTATGTCCTATAATTGAGTCATGATCACTACACATTGTTATGAGGGAAATACTAGGGAAACCCTTTGTGACTCATCCCATTATTAACCCCCAACCCCTGGCCTCTGTGGGGAGAGGGCATGGGAAGGCTTCTGTAGATGGTATGAAGTAGAACCTCTTTAAACTCATATCTCATACCAAATCAGCCTCGCCAGGATCCATTCTTCCTCTAGACTTGCCTTTTTGAGATACCATCTTCCTTCCAATTTTCCAAGCTTGAGACTCTGGGGTCATATGTAAGTCCTTTTTTCTTCAATACTAACTGATTCTTCTTCCTTGAAACTTGCTCTTTTATTTCCCTCCCTTCACACTTCCAGTTTCTAGATCCTACTTCAGACTCTTTTTACTTGAGGCTTGCAGTAGACTCTTAACTAATCTGCCTTCAGTTGTTCTGTCTCTTTCTCATCTGTACTAGTCAGGGTGAGTGAGGTTATGTTACAGTGACAGATAATCAGAAAATCTCAATGGCTTAAAACAAAATTTACATGTAGTTTGTTACATGGTCTTCATAGATTCCAGGGCTTGATTTCCATTGTATGTTCACTCAGTGACTCAAGCTCCAGTCTTTAAGATTTTGTCAGTTCTCAAATGAGAAAGGGGTGCAGTATGACTTCACTCTGATAGTTAAATGTTCTGTCCTGGAAGTAACACTCTAGCTTCCATTCATAGCTGTTGGCCACAGCTAGTCACACAGCAGAAACGTGGAGAAATGCAAGTGGAGAAATGAATATTGGGGAGCATTAGGGAGCTGCACTGTTCCACCCTACAGTGAAGGCCAGAGTTCTCCCGTGAAGAGCAGGTCCTCCAACAAAGGTCATTGGAATCTCTGCAAAACATGCCGTTACTTAAAACCTTTCACAGTTCCCACTCTATCAGACAGCCTAGAATTCATGGATCTCTAACATGTATGGAATAATCACTATTTCTCAAGCCCTTATTGTGTTATACACCCTGCTATATTCTTTAATCCATTTTATTATCTATCTCTCACAACAACTATTCAAAACAGGCATTATTATCCTCGTGTGACAGATGAAGAAACTGAGACGTAAAGAAGGTTCTAGTTTGAATTTCTCCAAAATCAGACCATGTGGCAAAGACTTGAATACTCAGAAGCCCGGTGAGGGAGGGGGTTGTGATAACAGCAAGAGAGGAGTGTCAATGATGGATAACAAGTGATTACCACTGGGGGCAGCCACAGACGCTCTGAGAGATTGTACAACACGGCTGTACATCGAGGGCAAGGAACTGGGCCAGTTTTCCACCAGCTCCTACACATCATTGCTTGAGGGCTGCTCTAATATGTTAATTCCCCAGCACCTTTCCCCAGCCCTACCCACAAGCCAAGCACATGTTGTCAGCCCTTCTGCAGAGGTGAGCAGGCTGTCAGCTTTCTGGAAGTGTTAATTCCCCAAGGGGATATGGGCATTGGCAGCTAATGCTAAAGAGAGGTGAAGCTTCTTGCATAAGGAATGCAGCAGATACTCTTATCCACCACTATCCACAAGGACCTCCCACTGTTTACTAACTAACACTGGAGGTGGATCTGGGTATCAGGCAAAACGAACCACTGACCGCTCTCCAAGCCATCTTGTCCTTTTTCTTTCTCTCCCTGTGTTCATACCATTTTTTCTTCAGGAAGTTCTCTGTTTTCCATGCCTCCTATTTAAATTCTGTGTTCTCTGCTCAGCTCAAACAACACCTTCTCCATGTAGCTTTCTTTGATCACCCAAAAATCTGCTTTCCCCTCTCAAACCAGCCATTTATCAGTATGTTCTTTTAACACTTCCCCTGGCCTGTCTTGTGTTACAGAGATGCATGGACAGGTCTTTCTCTGGATTAGACTATCCTTGAGGGTATAAATCCTATTTTATTCCATTGCTTCAAATTCTTGGTGGAGTAAGGCAGGTAAATATGACTGCATATGCGTACACCTCCATAGGCTCATTCCTTTCACTTTCAGTCCAGGTTGGCCAACTTTGCCAAACATCACACTGAAGTCTGGATTTCAGGAGGAGGTGGTTTTCTACTTTTCTGCTCAATGCACCACCATCAGCTTCTCTACTTACCGGACTTCTGGCATCTGTGTTGCCACTTGCCGTGTCTGCTCCTGAGAGGGACAGGACAGGTTGCTGACCGATGAGGACAGGGTAGTCTCCAGCAGCCTGTGGCAGGTTCCTTTTAGGTGTCATATCTGGGGGATGCATTCTTGTTCAGTTGCTAAGTCACGTCTGACTCTTTGCAACCCCTGGACTGCAGCACACCAGGCTTCCCTGTCTTTCACTATCTCTTCGAATTTGCTCAGGCTCATGTCCAGTGAGTTGGTGATGCCATCTAACCACCTCATCCTCTGTCATGCCCGTATCCTCATAACCTCAATCTTTCCCAGCATCAGGTCTTTTCTAATGAGTCAGCTCTTCCCATCTGGTGGCCAAAGTATTGGAGCTACAGCTTCAGCATCAGTCCTTCCAATGAATATTCATGGTTGATTTCCTTTAGGATTGAATGGTTTGATCTCCTTGCAGTCCAAGGGACTGTCAGGAGTCTTCTCCAGCACGACAATTCGAAAGCATCAGTTCTTTGATTCTCAGGCTTCTTTATGGTCCAACTCTCACAGCCATACATGACTTCTGGAAAAACCATGGCTTTTACTAGACGGACCTTTGTTGGCAAAATGATGTCTGGGGAATGCATACCTGTCCTTGTTGTTCAGTCACTCGGTCATGTCTGACTCTTTGTGACCCCATGGACTGTAGCACGCCAGGCTTCCCTGTCCTTCACCAGCTCCCGGAGCTTGCTCAAACTCAGGTCCGTTGAGTTGGTGATGTTATCCAACAGACTCATCCTCTGTTTACTCCTCCTCCTCCTGCCTTCAATCTTTCCCAGGATCAGGGTCTTTTCTAATGAGTCGCTTCTTTGCATCAGGTGGCCAAAGTATTGGAGCTTCAGCTTCAGCATCAGTCCTTCCAACGAATATTCAGGACTGATTTCCTTTGGGATTGACTGGTTTTATCTCTTTGCAGTCCAAGGGTCTTTCAAGAGTCTTCTCCAACACCACAGTTTAAAAAGTACGAATTTTGAATGCCTGTCATTATTCCGATTCAAAATGGCAGTGGAATGAAGATGGTTTGCCTCATTCAGGGGACATGACCGGGAGAGTGTGATTAACCTGCTGGGGACACATCTTATCGCCATAAACCGTATACCAAGGGTTGCTGATAGACAGGAGGCAACAAAAATCTTCAGCTTTGTGTGTTCAGAACTGGAAAGAGGAAGCCACTCTAAGCATTTTCATTTGCACTTTGAGTGGTGCAGGCTGAAGAAGGGAATTCCACCTGACCCTCTCTCACTTCCAAAGAGATACTCTCGTGTTCCTGGGGATCACCTTTCAGGTTTCCATGGTACACTGGAGCTCCATGACGAGAAATAACAGCAGGATAGGTGGCCCTGGCATCCTCCATATGAGAAAACCTGTCGAGGTTTTCTCACATGACATCTGGACTGCTCCTTGGGAATATTGCTCTTCCGTTTTGAAATGCTGAGCCCAAAGAGGCACTTTGGCAACAGGTAGTAGCAATTCATTCTAAACAAAGAATGAATCTATCTCCTCTTTTCCCCCAACAAGATTATATTCTTAGTCAAATTCTTTCTAAAATACTGGAGCTAATAACTGCTTTCACAATTTCCTGCGCAGCAAATTCTTAATTATGTAGTGGACTAAAAAAAAAAAAAAAAATGGCAGCATTATCTTTTATCTGCTTTAAACGAGTTGCCTTTCGGTTTCATTGACTGCCCCTTTGTTCTTACAGGGCTAAGAGTTTGTTTGAAGAATGGCTTTGTCATGTTTCATGTGACTGTCTCCATGGCCTAAACAAAAAGTCTACCAGAAAAACCTTGAAAAATTCAGCTTCTTAGTTGTGAGTCTCCCGCAGGAGCAGGCAACCTCACAGTTTGCTTTTATCTCTCAGATTATGCAGTCCATCCCATTTATAAAGCACTTATGCCCCCTCATTTTGCTCTTCAACAGTAACCAAGTACCCACAGTCATTGAGTTAATTGTTATTCCTATATCAAAACTGCACAAAGATTACAGACATACAGAGAGGACAGTGCTCGCATGTACATGTATAGACAATTTAAGTCCACTTTGCAAAGGCACGTGTTGATATTAGGAAAATTTTAAATATACATGTGTAAGCAGGTTGGCCAGGGCTGGGAGCAGGGGCCAGTGATTAATCAAGAACAACATTTGGAGGAGTCAAATTTTGGGCCAGTGTTGGAGGGAAAGGGCATAATATTATAGCAAGTTATGTAAACATTTATTATTATCATACTTGGTGAGATAGTTGATATTTCTATGGAGAACCATTAACAATTGTTAAAAATAAATCCATTCCTGCTCTCCGTCTATTCATCTCTCTATGGAACACACAACAGAGATTTGCCCTTGTGAAAAATTGCTCTGTTGGAAAGCTCCTTTCTTGTGTTCTGTTTGTTTTTAGGTTGCAGCTTTTATTTCTGCCTTTAAGCCTCTGACTCCATATGCTTTTCATTTCCACTCAGAGGAGTTTGTACTGCGGTCGACCAGAACTTCTAGTCTAATAAGGCTTTTTATTTTTGATCTTTTAATTGTCTAGTGTTTCAAAGTACGAAGACCTTTTGCTTTCTAATCTGGGCTGGGTTGCAATTGTCCTCATAAGTGGTGTGGTGGGAAGAACATGGGATTTGAAGGCAGAGGACCTGGGTTTGAATCCCAGTCTTAGCTGTGTGACTTTAGATAAGACCTTCAACCTCTCTGAACTTCTGTTTCCTTGTTTGCAAAATAAAGGAGAACAGTACTTATTACCTCCAGAATTACAGCAAGGATTAAATTTAGTCACATACGTGATGTAAATTTTAAATGTGTTATTTAAATGATTAGTGCTGTAATTGTACAGGCACTGCTTGGAGACTTGGTTGCCAACAATTTCCCCTTTAAGGTCGTCTTCTATTTCTGAAACACTTTAATTGTAAACAGTTACCCACACTGAAAGCATGTTTTCCCTTATCAACCCCAAAGATACCTTTGGGGACTTCATGTGTGGTTCCTCAAGATATAAATGGTGGAGTTATAGGTTTTATGGGGTTATTGCCTAATGTCAGTGCATCTTACTAAATTACACAAGAAACCAACATTATCCTTGCAAGTCTTTATTCTTCATAAAGTATAGTGTATAAGCTTTGATGTCTACACATGTGACTCCCATTTAGGGAGCCATTTGTAGGAAGGTATTAATATTTCTTGGTAAGCATTCTGTGGGGTTGATATGCACACTGGGAGATGCAAGTGGAAATGGATATCTATTAAGGAAAAGTAGATTCCAGACCCTGGTCTCAGGCTCGCTCCAGGTGCACACTCATTAGGAACCCTTCATATTGATGTTTCTTTCATTTTCCTTATTACTCCATCTATCAGCTATAGTGTTACTAGATAGCAAACCACTCCAAAATTCAATGATTTATAAGAGCTATTATTTATCCTTACTCATGTCCCTGCAACTTGGCTGGGGCTAGACCCAGTCTGGCAGTGCTGTTTCAAGGTGCAAGTTTTTCTGGGCTTGACTCATTGTAACATTTTAGACTCGGGTCAGTCCCACATTTGTCTTATGTCTGTTCTGGTTGAAGGGGCTGTCATGACGATAACAGAGGCACAAGGGGCAAGCCCAAGTGCACAGACCATATCAAACCTCTTATAAAACCATGTCTGCTGTTGGAGTAATACTGCTAAGCTTAAAGACAAGGAGCGGGTCAACAGATACACTCTGCTTACCCTGAAGCCAAAGCAAAGCGCATTGCCACACCCAGTGTCAAAGGGGTGGGAACATATACTCTTTCCATGTTGGAGTATGGGGAGGTTGAATATTTTTTATCAGTAATCTAATAGTCTGATTGCCAAGTACGTATGTTGAATTCCTATAAATAAAATACATATGTGTGGTGAGACTCTACAGTATAAACATAAAAGCTCCAATGCACCTCTACAAGGGCCATCCTGAAATGACACACAGAGGATGAGTCTCCCACACAGAACCGTTTCCATTGTTAAGAAAGATAAGAAAGGCTGTAGGTTTTACAGGTTTGTCTTGGGTCTAGCTATGATTCTTCTATTCTGCTCCCTTTCAAGAAAGTGTATCTACCTTGACTTATTTTTTAAAAAGCAAATCACTCTTAAAACTTTGGTATGATTAATCATGAATTGCTTGTAATAAAGCTCACACTGATGGCAACATGCCATGCCTAAGACCCACAGGTAGATTCCACTAACCAGTAACCAAAGTCCCTGGACAGTTGATTACAAAACAAAATCCATGGAATGCTGTAGTGATCTGGGCTCTATGATGAACATTTTATGAGTTTGGATTTGAAAAGGAAAGCATGTTTGTGCTAGTAATCAAGACAGAGAAGGACCATGCTTGATCTTTGACTGAGTGGGTGTTTTATCATAATATACTTCAAAAGTTTAAAAATATATATGACTGATGAAGAAGGTATAGATGGACAAACTGTCTAATGGGGATGACCAGTGGTGTGTTAGGAGAGTTCCAATATTTTACCACACAGAAAAGGTTAGAAAAGAATCAATTGCAAATAAGAATTTAATTGATATTTTAAAAAATTAGGCTGAAACTGAGAGGAGGATCCTGACTTGAAATTTATAACTGTATTATTGTTGCTGTTCAGTTGTTAAGTCATGTCTGATTCTTTGCGACACCACGGACCTTAACCTGCCAGGCTCCTCTGTCCATGGGATTTTCCTGGGAAGAATACCGGAGTAGAATGCCATTTCCTTCTCCAGATATAATTATAAACCTTTCTACATACCCAGAATGCACCCAAATGATAAATAAGATTACGATGATGGTCATCAGACAGCTAGTATAAACTACCTCCCACGCTTCTAGTAGGAAAAATGCTCAAGTAAGGCAGAATGTATTCCATTGCTAAGCTAACTTTGTTTCTCAATCGACTGTGGATTGAAAGACCATAATTTTATGCTATCTACTTTGTGAAGGCAAATATCACATTATAGGTAGTACAAGTAGAAACACTGAAATGTAGAGGAATACTTGTTACGTATTTAGGGTTTGTGCTGTTGAAATTGCAATATACAATCAGAAACAAGCCCAAGAATCATTGTTAAGACACTTTGGGAAGTTTACACATCTACATCTGGTTACATCCAACAATCGTGGTCAGGAAATTCATTAGAAATGATGTGTGGATGAGAAAATGGTGTCTGTGGGGTATTGATAGCATCAGGTTAGAAAAAAAGAGTGGTTTCCACCCAGTCCCTTCATCGGAGAAATCCAGGCAGAAAGATAAAAAAATCTCTTGATTCTTATTGCTTTAACTATTCTAAGTGAAGCTAAAGAATTGTTCTACAGGAAGCAATTATTAATTTTTGATGATGATAATATAATCAACTTACAGATATGTACTCCAATAAATTGAATCATTTGAATTCCAACAGAGATCAGTTTAACTCTGAAGTCCATTTCAGCTAGATTTAGTGGCCTCACAATATACTCAGCTGCCTCTTATTTAAAAAGAGTGGCATCTTCTTTACATAAGAATTCCAGTTAATAAATGTCAAAGGAATGAGAGAAATAGAAAATCACTATTAGTCAAATAATACAATAATAACGAATGCAGGCAGGATCCATCAATGAACATTTCCAAAGTTTGAAGAGAAGCGGAATAAAAATATCTCCCCACCCAAAGATACTTATTAATTCCAAAGGGAAAAATAGTAACTTTACAATGGAAAAACTTGGCAGATAACACTGTATCCAAATGATCCAGTTTAACAGCACCAGTAATAAGACATATTGACATTCTGTAACCTTTGATATGGTGAATTAAGAAAGGCGTCACTTCTCTATGGTTCTTGCCCAAAATATATGACCTCAATCGAATCACGAAGAAATTTCATAAAACCGAGTTGAAGGATATTCTACAAAATAAGTGACCGGTACTCTTCAAATGTATCAGAGTCATAAAAAACAAGGAAGGATTTAGAAATTGTTGCAGATTGGAGGGGTTTAAGGAGCCATGACAATTTAATGCAAGATAGGATCCTAGACTGGATTCTAAAATGAAAAAGGGCATCAGTAGAAATATGGGCAAAATTTGAATAAGGACTCTAGTTAGAAATATTTAAACCAGCTGATTTCCTGGATATTATCATTGTGCTAAGATTATGTAAGATGTTGACATTAGGGGGAGCTTGGTGAAGAGCATATAGGAACTCTACTATTTTTACAAATTTTCTGTTAAGTCTGAAATTTAATAAATAAATACAAAGTTTAGAAAAATAAAAAGATAATGTTATAGCTTAAATTAGTAGGGTCTATGGATCTTATTTTTTTACTAAAGAGTCATCCTTTTACCCGATAAAGACATTTATCATTATTATTTACTTACTCAGAAACAGAAATTCCAAGGATTTAAAAAATATCTTGGCAATGAACTTCAGATTACACAATTTTGTTTTAGCATTAAAGCAGTCATTGGGTATTTTATTCCTTTTGATTTTGCCCACTGGATTTTGGACTCTTTCTCCAGACTAGCATTTATGAACCATAAATCATATCAGAAATGGGAGGAAACCTTTGAAGAAACATTTCTGTTCTAACCCAAATTTGCTTGACTCCTTGAGTCTGTCCTGACTCTTTGGGAATTAACTGATGTTTAAAGTCTAGCTTCTCAGGCTGGGGGAAAAAAAAGTGAGACTCATTCATTAGTAAGTTCGATTAGTCCTGAAGGGCTACACATATTGTTCCTGGGTTCACTGTCCAAATACCAGCACTGGGAGATGTTCCAATAACTTCTGGGTGCTGAAAGCCTCAAACCATCAGAACTATGTCTGGGCAAAGGAAAGCAAAGCAAAGTGAAGTTGCTCAGTCGTGTCCGAATCTTTGCGACCCCATCGACTGTAGCCCACCAGGCTCCTCTGTCCATGGGATTCTCCAGGCAAGAATCCTGGAGTGGGTTGCCATTTCTTTCTCCAGGGGATCTTCCCGACCCAGGGATCGAACCTAGGTCTCCTGCATTGCAGGCAGACGCTTTACCCTCTGAGCCACCAGGGCAACTGCCCCCATTTCCTGCCCCTGGTGTCAGGTAGAGATAAGCAGCCAAGGAGGAGACAGCCTGCAATGGGGTGCACACTCCATGAGTGTCCAAGGACAACATTTGTCCAGTGATTTCAGTCAGCATCCAGTGCCGTTCAGTCCAAAGCCACAGTGTGTGCAGACCAGGAGAATAGTTTCCAGAAAGCTGATGTCTTCAAGGGTTTATGAAGCCTTGAGTGGAAAACCTCTCCAGGCTCAATAAGATGGGTATGAGAAGAGCTGTGGCTGAGAGGAGGGGACAGATGACTTGGTAACATGCTTGACCTAAGAACCTTTACTGGTGATGCATCTCTGACGTTTCCTTCTTTTCCTTCTGTACCACAGTCGGCATTATTCAGAGGCTTTGGTTTTGAATAATGTGGCTCCAACTGTATGTGAACAATGTCTGAGTTATCGTCGGAGATGATTTCCTAGCTACTCTTTTACACGGCTATCTAATTGGAGAGACAAAAGGCATCTCAACTCCTTGTACTTCTCTGTTGCTCCTTTGCAACGTGGCAGCCTATAGACACCTCTCTTGCTCAGTCCAAGTGAGCCCACGCTTTCCCAAGCCTCTGTCTCTGGACCCTCTTGGGGGCTGTAAAACACTTAATGGAAGTTCGAACGTTGAGGCTTTAAGTAAATTTAAGGCATTAAGTACTCTGTTAGAGAACTGTTTGAATGCCTATGAATATGAAAGTTTACTTCCATTAAGTTATGCAAATACATATAAACGGTAGTCCCCAACCTTTTTGGCACCAGGAACCAGTTTTGTGGAAGACAATTTTTCCATGGACTGGAGGTGGGGGATGGTTTGGGGATGATTCAAGGGCATTGCATTTATTCGGAACTTTATTTCTATTATTTTTATTTTATTCTATTTTGCATCAGTTCCACCTCAGATCATCAGGCATTCAGTCCAGGCGGTTGGAGACTTCTGCATGTAAATATAAAATCTCTATACATTTATCAAACATTAGCCAAAATCATTGAATGTTTATTATAGATTAAGCACTATTTTGAGTACCTTGCACTAATTTAATCCTTATACAAGATTGGGATACAAGTACAACTATTATTCCCATTTGATAGTTGAAAAAGCTGAGGCACAGAAAAGCTAAGGAAGTCCCGTTAGTAATTACAGATGAGTAAAAACAGGTGAGTGATAAGGACAAGTCATGAATGGAGGCAATATGGCCCAGGGATTTTGCTCTGGGTTGCTACAGCCCTGGGCTTTGGCTTGTATTTTGCAACACAAAAGAAAAGTAGTATGTAGGCCAGACTTTGCTTCCTCAGATGTCCATTAATGTGAAAAAATAAAAATTCTATTTCTATAGTGTTCCCTTTTCCACTTGTTATTCTTTACCTATAAAGCATCCACATACTATGTAGCTTACATAAAGAAGTTAGCATAAACCCCAGTGAGTTGGAATAAAATTCAGGACATCCTGGCAAACACGTAAGTGTGGCTTGTCTTTGCCCAGTCTCCTAGCAAGGTGGCAGCCAGGAGTCACCTGGCAGCTATTTACTGAGCATCTGCTATGTGCTGGGCACTGTTCAAGATACAGGAGATCCCTAATGAGCAAACACAGACACAGATCTTTGCTATCATAGAGCTTCTATTCTTGAGGGAAGAGAGAGACAATAAACAATAGCCTGCAAATAAATACATAAATAGATACTAGTAGTGCCATAGAAGAACGAGAAATACTTCTGAGTTCGGATTAAGAAGAGCTAGGCAGGGACAGATATGGGCTGCCGTTTCCAGTAGGATGGTCAGGTCAGTCTCACGGAGAAGATCAAAAGACTCCGAGGAGGTGAGTGAGTTAGCAATATAAAGAACCGCCAGTAAAAACATCCTAAGATGGGAGTGTGCCTGACAGGTTCCAGGAGTATTGAAAGGCCGGAGCATCTGGAGCTGAGTGGTGGGAGATGAGAGAACAGAGTTACAATCAATCGGGGGTCAGATGGGGTAAGAGCTCGAGGGTCACTTTCATGCTGAGTACGTGAGGAGCCACTGCAGGGTTTTGAACAGAAGAATCGCCTGGTTGGATTCTCTTTTTAAAATAACACTCTGGCCACTGTGTGGAGACTAGATGTGAGGGGGTTAAACACAGAAACAGGGAAACCTGTTAGGAAGGCATCACAGTAGTTTGGGAGAAAGAAGATGGTGACTCAGGCTGGGATGCGTCAGCAGAGGTGGTGAGGAGTGCGTGAGTTGTGGCTTTATTTTGAAGATAAAGCCAAGAGGATTTTCTGATGTGTTGGATGTAGGTGTGAGTAAAACAGGAGGCAAGAATGATGCTAAGATTTTTAGTCCAAGCAACTAGAAGGACTGTGTCAGTTTGGATGAAGGAGACTGTAGGTGAAGTGGGTTTTGGTGGTGGTTGGCATCAGGGGTTCTGTCTTGGGTGTGTTGCTTCTGAGATGCCTGGTAGACATCCGCATGTCAGGAAAGCAGTTGAATACAAGTCTGGAGTTCAGAGGAGAGGTCAAAGCCCAAACAATGGTATTTAAAGCCAAATGCAGACGAGATCAGGCTGCCTAGGTGGGTCAGTGGTAAAGAATCTGCCTGCCAGTACAGGAGATGCAGGAGACATGGGTTCAGCCCCTGGGTCAGGAAGATCCCCTGGAGGAGGAAATGACAATTCACTCCAGTATTCTTGCCTAGAAAATTCCAGGGACAGAGGAGCCTGGTGGGCTACAGTGTATGGGGTCGCAAAGAGTCAGACACGACTTAGGAACTGAGCGTTCACGCACATGACAGAGATCCAAGAAAGGAGCGTAGGTACTAAAACATTAAATCAGAGATAAGGAGGACCCAACAGAAGCTGCTTAAAGGGAGTGAGGTGAAACCAGGAAGAAGCCAGGAAAGGGTGGTGTCCTAGAGGCCAAGAGAAGGAAATATGTCAGGAGGACAAGTGATCAACTGGCAAACACAGTTAATAAGTCAGGTGAGGTGGGGATGCAGAACTGGCCATTGGACTTAGAGACAGATAGAGGACATTGGTGACTTTGAGAAATTCTGACCAAGGTAGATTTAAGGGAAAATGAGAGGAGGGAAGACAGTGACTACAGACAGCTCTTTCTGGGGAGTGTTGCTGCCAAGGGGAAGAAAAATGGTGGTAGTTACCAGAAAACAGTTGAGTCAGGAGAAGTTTTTCTAAGATGGGAGAAATAACAATATGTGGCTTATAGCTCAGGTTCTTTAAATAGCATTATGACATCTAGAATTCATAGAGAAAATCTGGTAAAATACTACTGCTGGTGTCTTGTGAGAACTGAAAGTAGGGAGGGTGGAAGAAGATAAAAATGATATGGGAAGGCAAAGAGAGGGGTCTGAGGATTGATGCCTGTTAAATTCTGTGAGTTTGGGGGGAACTGGTTATCAGCAATGGCTAGATCAACTCATTGTGTTATGCCAGGCAACTTGTCCAGTGCCTGTATGCAGTTGGCATCAATCTCTCCCATCCCGATAGTCCCCCAAATCCAGCTTAATCCTGTGATAGATCACTCAACTAGATGCGTAGATCTCATAATATAAACCTGAGATCCAGGTCTGAGATTCCTCTGAAGTTATAGTGATGGACCTGGCATAGACTTGGGAGTCAGGCAAGTTGACATTCAAGATCTTAGCGTGGACACCTTCCTGCTGTGGCCAATCAAATCTTCAGCCTTCATTTTCTTATCTGCATGAAGGGAAGGATAATAATGACTACCTTATAAGGTTGTACAGCTTCCTTTGTAGCTCAGCTGGTAAAGAATCAACCTGCAATGCAGGAGACCTGGGTTTGATCCCTGGGTTGGAAAGATCCCCTGGAGAAAGGAACGGCTACCCACTCCAGTATTCTGGCCTGGAGAATTCCATGGACTATATATCCATGGGGTCGCAAAGAGTCAGACACGACTGAGAGACTTTCACTTTATAAGGTTGTACAAAAATAATGAAAGAATAAATATAACCGTAAATATTGTCACACAAAAGAGCCAATAAATTAATTTCTTGCTTCCTTCTAAAATATAGCTTAATTATATTTCTGTTCTTTGGGTTCATCTCTTCCCAACAATTCAGAGGCACTTCTTCACTCAGACTCTTGAAACTTCAGACTATTTCTTTAAGAGGTTTGTTTTTGAGTTGTCCAAGAATAAAAAAAAGAGCACCTTATAAAAAACCTTTCTTCCTATGTTCAAATAACTGTAAAATGGATGATATAGATTTTTCAAAAGCTTCCCTCATACCCGGTAAGAGACAAAGCCTTATTTCAGTTATTTCAGCTCCAGGGTAATTTTCTGAACAGGTTGTGTATACCTGAAGTGAAGATTTCACGAGCAGTCTCTACTCTTGCTGCTCCCTAACTGTCTTCATGCCCTGATAGCCCAGATTCAACAGTGAGCTCATTCTGGACCCTTAGAATCCCAGGGCTTAGCAGCTACCGTCTAACTCATAATGCACAGCTGCTCACGAGAAAAGATTATGGGAGGGTCTTCATTCCCATTTCACAGAGGAAGTAAGAAAAGCACTAGCAAGTTGTGAAATTGTGTAAAATATACCCATTGTCCCTGAGATTTACCCAGAACACTTCTGGGGGTGTCTTTAAAGGACTTTTTTTGTTTTCTTTTAACGGACTTCTTAAAGAGAAAAACATTTCCCAAGTCTAACCCCTCTTACCAGTCTACTGTAGTTTTCTCATTATTCCTCAATCAGTAAGGATTTAAGGGGGGAGGCAGCTGAGCTATTGCCTAAGGAGTTTTCAACTATCACAAGGATGTCAAAATTTCACTGGAAATATAAGATGAAGACAATTGTAGTTACCAGAAGTTCTGTCATCAGTTCAGTTCAGTTCAGTCGCTCAGTCATGTCTGACTGTTTGCGACCCCATGCGCTGCAGCATGCCAGGCTTCCCTGTCCATCACCAACTCCCGGAGCTTACTCAAACTCATGTCCATTGAGTCAGTGATGCCATCCAACTGTCCATCCTCTGTCGTCCCCTTCTCCTCCCACCTTCAATCTTTCCCAGCATCAGGGTCTTTTCCAGTGAGTCAGGTCTCCACACTATGTAGCCAGAGTATTGGAGTTTCAGCTTCAGCATCAGTCCTTCCAATGAATATTCAAGACTGATTTCCTTTAGGATGGACTGGTTGGATCTCCTTGCAGTCCAAGGGACTCTCAAGTCTTCTCCAACACCACAGTTCAAAAGCATCAATTCTTCTTTGCTCAGCTTTCTTTATAGTCCATCTCTCACATCCATACATGACTACTGGAAAAACCGTAGCTTTGACTAGACGGACTTTTGTTGGCAATGTCTCTGCTTTTTAATATTCTGTCTAGGTTAGTTGTAACTTTTCTTCCAAGGAGCAAGTGTCTTTTAATTTCCTGGCTACAGTCACCACCTGCAGTGATTTTGGAGCCGAAAAAGTAAAGATTCTCACTGTTTCCATTGTTTCCCCATCTATTTGCCATGGAGTGATGGGACCAGATGCCATGATCTTAGTTTTCTGAATATTGAGTTTTAAGCCAACTTTTTCACTCTCCTCTTTCACTTTCATCAAGAGGCTCTTTAGTTCTTCTTCATTTTCTGTCATAAGGGTGGTGTCTCTGTATATCTGAGGTTATTGATATTTTTCCCGGCAATCTTGATTCCAGCTTGTACTTCATCCAGTCCAGCATTTCTCATGATGTACTCTGCATATAAGTTAAATAAGCAGGGTGACAATATATAGCCCTGATGTATTCCTTTCCCAATTTGGAACCAGTCTGTTGTTCCATGTCCAGTTCTAACTGTTGCTTCTTGACCTGCATATAGATTTCTCAGGAGGCAGGTCAGGTGGCCTGGTATTTCCATCTCTTGAAGAATTTCCCACAGTTTGTTGTGGTCCATGCAGTCAAAGACTTTGCCATAGTCAATAAAGTAGAAGTAAATGTTTTTCTGGAATTCTCTTGCTTTTTTTATGATCCCGTGAATGTTGGCAATTTGATTTCTGTTTCCTCTGCCTTTTCTAAATCCAGCTTGAACATGTTGAAGTTCATGGTTCAAGTACTGTTGAAGCCTGGCTTGGAGAATTTTGAGTGTTACTTTGCTAGTGGTGAGATGAATGCAATTGTGTGGTAGTTTGAGCATTCTTTGGCATTGCCTTTCTTTGGGATTGGAATGGAAACTGACCTTTTCCAGTCCTGTGGCCACTGCTGAGTTTTCCAAATTTGCTGACATATTGAGTGCAGCACTTTCACAGCATCATCTTTTAGGATTTGAAATAGCTCAACTGGAATTCCATCCTCTTCACTAGCTTTGTTCATAGTGATGCTTTCTAAGGCCCACTTGAATTCACATTCCAGGATGTCTGGTTCTAAGTGAGTGATCATACCATCATGGTTATCTGGGTCATGAAGATCGTTTTTGTATAGTTCTTCTGAAGAACTTATCTCATAGAGAGTACCAAATCCTCAAGTGGAATTCTTGTTAACAAAAGAATTCCTGAAATGCCCTGTAAGGAGATGAGTCCATTGACCCAAAGGTTTTTTTTTTTTTAAGAGGGAGTGGGGTTCTAAGTTTTGCTGAGTGAGCTATATAAGTTTAGGGCCAGAGTTGAATTGCTGGGCAAGACAACTAAAGCTGAAGCCTGTGAATCACTGATCCTTTTTCATAATCCCCTAGGCAGTGAGCAGCTTGTCTTAAATAAGTATTGATCATATATATAAAGAATATTGATTTGAGTTTCTGCTCAAATGTTTGGGACAATGGGTAGAGGTTAAACACACAGGTACTTTTACTTCTAGTCAAAGCCCCACTAAAATGATTTCAAAGTATTTTTTAAAGTATATTTTTGAGTTTTTTTTTTAATAGTTAATTTTATTTTGTTCACTCTGGGTCTTTGTTGCTGCACAGTGGCTTTCTCAGGTTGTGACAATCAGGGGCTACTCTTTATTGCAATGCTACTCTTTATTGCACTTCTCATTGCAGTGGCTTCTCTTATTCCAGAAGCTCTGGGGCACATGAGCTTCATCAGTTGTGGTGCCTGGGCTTAATTGCTCCATGGCATGTGGAATCTTCCTGGATAGGGATCAACCCTGTGTCTCCTGAATCGGCAGGCAGATTCTTATCCACTGCACCATATGTTTTTTATTTTTTAAAAAACAAAACGATCAACAGAATTAAGGTAGGGAAACATCCACTGAATTTTTGAAGCTGAAAGGTATAGGTAAGAGTAATAAATGACTTAATAGACTTAAGAAACTACAATCCTAAGCTGTCAGTAAGGAAAGCTAAATGCCTATCAGATTTACATCTTGAAAATCTCCTAAGTTTCCAGAGATTGGAAGCACTGGATTCTTCTGGAAGTAGGAGGTGAGTTGGGGAGCTAAGATAAAAAGAAGTGATGAAAGTATGATTAAGAAGTAGAGTCCCAGGTATCTTTTTAACATCTACATAGCTGGGCAGTTCCTCCCCCATTCCTTTCCCAAGATTAGTAAAGCAGATGTCCTGTGGCAGTCATCACAGTTAAGACGGGTACCATATTGAAAAGTGTGTGTACACAGAATGCTGAGACTTCATAGTCTTCTTCCTTACTCAGCTCCCATATTTTTGGCAGACAGACTTTCCCCTTTAGGTAGGATATAGGAGAATCTTTTGGAGAAGGAAATGGCAAACCACTCCAGTGTTCTTGCCTGGAGAATCCCAGGGACGGGGGAGCCGGGTGGGCTGCCGTCTATGGGGTCGCACAGAGTCGGACACAACTGAAGCAACTTAGCAGCAGCAGCATCAGCATCAGCAGCAGCAGCAGCAGCAGGAGAATCTTTCTTTGGGATTTGACTAGCCTAAGAGGAAAGACTTGACGTTGATATTGAAAGCTCTTGAAACAGCCACAGTAAATTTCATAGTCAAGAAGTCCACTAACATACAAAGTTTACAATGAGCTTTTGATTCCTGAACATTTAACTGTGAGCAGATAATCAAGGCTTCCTAGGCATGTAAAGAATGCCTCTAACATGAAAAATAGAAACAAAAATTATAAGAAAGAAATAAGTGGCTTGAAAGGAATAGACTATGTGAAGAAAAGAAAATGTAAAAGAAAAAAAACGATTCACTCTGATCCCTAGAAAGATCAGATATTGCAACCATAGAACATGAGCAGGATATTATATAAAAGGGCATAATAACCAGAGGGCAAAAGGAGCTCTGGGATTTTAATAATATGATATAGAAATCAAAACTCACTGTAAGGATTAAAAAGAGAAATCTTTAAGGGCTTCCCTGGTGGCTAAACTGCAATGCAGGAATCCACCTGCAATGCAGGAGACCTGGATTTTATCCCTGGGTTGGGAAGATCCCCTGGAGAAGGGAACGGCTACCCATTCCAGTATTCTGGCCTGGAGAACTCCATGGACTGTATAGTCTATGGGGTTGCAAAGAGTTGGATGTGACTGAACTACTTTCACTTTCACTTTGGGAGTGATAAAGAAACGGCAAAAGGAAAGGAAAGAGAATTAGTGCCCCATCTGGGATATCAAATAGACAAATAACAAGTATTTTTCCAAGGAAGAACAGGGGGGAAAAAAAACCGCAGGAGATGTCACCAATGGAATAATTCAGAGATATTTTCCAGAACTGAAGGGCATGAATTTGTAGCTCAAAAAGGCCCACACATGAAAACAGATCCAAACCAGAGGGTGAAGACGAAATGCTACAAAATTTTAGAATGTAAAAACAGAAACATAGAAAAAGTCAAGAAAAGAGGTGGCTTTGGACTTCAACAATAGTGACAACAAGAAGACTGTGGAGCAATTACTTCAAACTTCTGAAGGAAAATGATTTCTAATTCAAAATTCCATACCCAGCTGAACTATCAATCAAGGGTGAGGATATAAGACTCCTGAGGCATTTACCTCTCTCATGCCTTTCCTCAGGAAGCTCCTGGAGGATGACTCCACCAAAACAAGACAGGTAACTTAGAAAGAACCAAGAGGCAGGACACAGGATGCAGGGAGCAGGAAATCCAGCCCAGGAGAGTGATACGAGGAATCCCAGAACAACGGTGGAGAGGAAATGCTGGGATGACAAGTACTTTGGATAAAGAGGGCAACCAGTCCAAGCTGAAGGGAGTCAGCAGGCTCTGGATGATATGCCTTCAGCAAAATGGAATTGATAACATATCTGACATGTCTTACTGTCTTGAGAAGAGATTTATGAATTAAGTACAAAAACAAACAAACTACCAACAGTAAAAATTGTGTCTTACTTGAGGGGACACAAATTAGGCATATTTGAATACTAGGATGGATTTATTATGTAAGACCTGTGCACTGTGATTCCAGAAAGGTTCAGAGGACACTTTCTTCACCAAAGCAGTGAGGAAATCATTTGTTAGGTAAGCCCAGGCATTCTTGAAGAGCTCTGCTGTGCAGACCAGAAATGACAATGGGAACTGCTGCCATCAAACTGAGGTCCCTGAATTCAGTGGGAATGCTGGAATTTCAGGGTTACATGGACCAAGAAGCAACATTTAATGATCAGAGATTTGGTGGGCATGGTTATCATAATTGGCAGCAAGCTGAGTAGTAGTCAGAATAGTCTTCTGACTTACTGAGATCTTTGATATTGGCTAGTTATCATGGCAATAGGTGGGAGCCTATTATATTGTTACTTGATTTGTAAGAGTCTAGGCCTTGTGATGAGAAGGAAATGGCAACCCACTCCAGTGTTCTTGCCTAGAGAATCCCAGGGATAGGGCAGCCTGGTGGGCTGCCGTCTATGGGGTCGCACAGAGTTGGACACGACTGAAGCGACTTAGCAGCAGCAGCAGGCCTTGTGAACAGAAATCTAATTTGAATTACCACAGTTTTTCTTCTTCTTCTTCTTTTTTACAAGATACTATTCTTTTGAAGAAGCACGAAATTATTAGTCAATCCACAAATCTAAGTTCAACATTTAGTTACTTGGTAATATCTGTTCTAAGACAAAGGGAATCAGCAGAGCAAATATTTTAGGCTCAATGGCTTCTTGATTTAGGCTGATGTTCTGGTTGTTTGTGACTTACTCTCTAGGCTCACAGAGAAGCTATGGCCCTTCTACAATGTTGACTATTAAAGTTTAATATCTAATGTTCAGGGCCACTTCACTGAGAGACAACTGCTGCCATTGTTGCTGTTCTATAATTTATATTATTTTTACTTTCATGTGGCTTTCACTTTATTCGTTACTTATATATGCACTGAAGTTATGCTGCTGAATATATGACATTTCTCAGACTAGTGAGAAATTATCTGTTACATTGACAGTCCCTGATGAACCATGACTCCCTGTGGGTATTTATGGACTTCTACAGCCTCTCCTGGAAGCTGATGCAGAAGTGATGCTGAGTCAATGTTATGCCTAAGTCTTTAGAAGTCCTGAAAGCTCCTGTTTTTTTGCACTTTGGCAAAAGCCAGCTGCACATGGAAGTCTACCTGCCCTGAGAGCACCACATTATGGAAAAGCCCAGTATAAATACCACATGAAGGGGCCACATGTAGGAGAATCAGTAAACCCAGCTAACAGCAAGAACCAAGATCCTTGGTTGCCAGCCCCAGCTAGTCTCCCAGCCAATAGCAGAACCAGCAAGCTACCCTGTGAGTGATGGTCCACCATCTTGGAAGTGAACCCTCCAGCCTCCAGCTGGGAGGCCAACCTCACTGACACTGTGTGAGGCAAGAGACAGCTTTTTTCACAAAGCCCAGTCCAGACTGAAGAATCATGAATAAATAACAGCTATTTTGAGCCACTAAGTTTGGGGGTTGTTATTAAGTAACAGATAGTTATAGTACTATTTTTGTGTGTTTGTGTATTGTACTTGGCACCTGGTGTAGCTCATGGATCTGTGTTAGGCTCCATTTTCTTAGGCAGCTTTGAAAAAATTGCTGCTGATCTTTGCATATAATTCTCTTGGCAAAGATCTGTCTCTTTGGGTAGTTGTCCAACCAATTAAATATTTCAAACTGCTTAGACATTCAAGAGAACATAAGCTGAAGAGTCTATGAACTCACTAGTCAGAATTTTCTAGTATTTTGGACAAGCAGAGTTACACTGCCCTGGGCCTTGTAGCTGAGTCTGGCCTGAGAGCTGGATGTGGCTTCTCGTGACCTTGACTGCTCTCTTGCTATTTCTCTGATCTGCTCATACTCTTGGTTCTCAATTTGCTTTCAGCTTCTGGGGAAGGCCTCCTGATTCCACCCCCCTAGTTTTGTGTGGGAAAGAATACTTTCCCAGAAAAAGATGTTAAAGAGGTGTCCCCTTAGGAATAAACAGACTTCTTCTTCCATGTTCTTTTCAAGTAGGCTGTTTAAAAACTTCTCTCCTCTAACAATCACTATAAAGGAGAAAAAGATAGCCTTTATCATATAAAAGTGACATGGCCAAAATGTTCTTTTAATGTTTGAAACTCAGCTGGTCCCATTCCTGCCCCTTTTAGTCCATGCTTCTCAGGGATGGGAGGCCCTGCTGACCAGTGGGGCCCCTCTCAGCACTCTCACAACTCTCTCTCTCCTCTTGGGCAAACTTTGATTGGTGTCTTCTGCCCATGAGCCCTGCGTGTGGTGAGAGCTGGGTTGTACCAAGAGATGGGAAGCTTGGCAACCAAGAGATAGGTGCATGGAAAAGAGCACCACATTCTGAACCAGACAGATCTGGCTCAGAATGCCAGCTCTGGCATTTCTCTAGTTGTGTGACCTCAAGCAAGTTGCTTATACCCTCTGGAGTTTCCTTATCCCCAAACAATCATATTTAATGCTTGCTTTATAGAGTTTCTCTGAGGTTTAAAAGTAAATTGTGTTAAGAACCCAAACCATAGAGTGGATGGTCAAAAAAATGTAGCAGTGATGAAGATGATGATGGTGATTGGCTCTAGAGAAAGAAAGGCCAGAGAATTCTTAACTGCTTTTTTCTATCACGGCTACCTTACCAAGCTCGACAGGTTGAAGAGGAATAGGGGAGGAGAAGGAATCTGGTGGGAAGAGCCAGGATTCGCTCTGGCCTGGGTGTCGCCTCCAGCTCTGTGTATTGCACTGAGCAAGCTGGGCACTGCGTTGCCCACTGTTCAGAAGCACGTGGTGACCACCTCTTTGTTGTTTAGTTGCTCATTCATGTCCAGCTCTTTGTGACCCCAGGGACTGTAGCCCACCTGGCTCCTCTGTCCATGGGATTTCCCAGGCCAGAATCCTGGTGACTACCTAGGGATCCAAATTCCATGGTGGCAGCTGGGTGGAATTAGTCACAATGATGTGCTGGGTACCAGCTCCCATCAGCTCACAAGAGCCAATTGTTCAAGTTTTAGGGATTTTGCCAGCTGTTAAACACAGCTATTATACAATTTAAATGATATGAGCCTACAATCAAATCCTTGAAACTCATCACTTTTCTGATTATTTTACTGCATTTTCTGTTATCAACGTTCTTGAGATTATTTATATCTAGGACTTGAACTGTGGAAATACTGCATAATTATGTGCTAAAGGAACATCTCTTTCCAACTCTGTGTTCAATAATATTTCACAGGTGACTTGGAACTGGCCGTGGTGTATTTACACTATACAAATTGGCAAGGGCTACAAAGGAGGGCATTTAAAAACCTTTACCAACATGCCACTGAATGTAGATAAGGCTGAGAGAAGAAATAGGAACAAAAGCATTTCATTCTTCTGGAACCCACAGTGTGTTAATTATATGTAAGCCAATCACTAACATTAGTGAAGGAAGGAAGAGGAGGAAGGAAGCATGAGAAAGGAGGGAAGGAAGGAATGAACTACCGAGGAGTACAAAGCAGGATATGTTGCTCCATCTCCTGATCCCTGTAACTAGAAAAAGCCTGTGTGCAGCAACCAAGACTCAGCACAGTTGAAAAAAAAAAAAACCCTCAAGCGAAAAAACTTATAAAACAAACAAATGAAAAACTTGGGAAGGCGACAGTCCACTTCAGGACAGTAAATTCAACTCTTAGTGGGCAGGTAAGGTCCAGCCTGCATATTGCCTATCACCATAATGAATGATGATAACCCAACACCACAGAATAACACCGAACACCACCACCATGGCTCCAGGCATGGACTGTGACAGAGAGAGGCTCAAATAAGTCATGATGGGGAATCCCAAGTCTCTCGTACAGTTCCCGATCCTTAAGGGTTGCCAGGTGCTTGAGGTACACACAGAGCATGGACATTAGATGGTATTTCATCTCTGGAGCAGAAGTTGATTCTCACCTTTTAAAGTGCATCAACAGATTTGGCTGACCTTTCACCTATGCCTTTTCAGCTCTTAGTTCTCAAAAATCCCCAAACAGTCTCATCTTTCCTTCTGCCCTTGTAAGTCACTGATTTGCTCTGAGGTTTCGTTCTTTAGATTAGCAAAGTGGATAAGAGCTTTGAGCTCTGGGGTCAGACAATGGAGTGTAAATCCAGCTTTCCCTTACTAGCTGTATAACTTTGTACTAGTTTCCTTATCTGTGAAACGGGAGTGATAATAGCACCTACGATGTGGAATTATTTTGAGGATTAAATTAATTATACATATTAACTTGAATTTGAGCAGGCTCTGGGAGAGGGTGAAGGGCAGGGAGGCCTGGCATGCTGCAGTCCATATGATTGCAAAGAGTCAGACACAACTGAGAGTCTAAACAACAACATAGTAACTTATGGAGTTAAATCATTCTGATCTTAGGTGACATAAAGGGCTCAGAAAGTGCCTGTGATAATGTTTTCTATTAAAAGTATGCATTTATTTACTTTTGGCTGTGCTGGGTCTTCTTTGCTTCCGCTTGGTTTTCTGTAGTTGCAGCAACTGGAGGTCTCTTCTCCAGTTGTGGTTTGAGAGCTTCTCATTTGGGTGGTTTCTCTTGGTGCAGAACGCTGGTTCTAGGTCACACGCTCAGTAGTGGTGGCTCACACAGGCTTAGATTCCCCACGACATGTGGAGTCTTCCCAGACCAGGGATCGAGCCTGTCTCCCTGCTGCATCGGCAGGCAGATTCTTAACCACTGGACCGCTCGGGAAGTCCATGCTATAATTATCCTCTCATTATTATTATATGAAGCTATTCCATGCTTCACCTCTGTCATATTTCAACCTTCCTTCCTGCCTTTTTTTTATACTTTCTCATCTTCTTTAGAAGTCTCTTTGTTTGAATGTTATAATTTAATGACTAAGAACAGAAAAAAAGGTATCAATTTTTTCCTAATGCCTTACTGTACATATTAAGGCCATTATCATTTACCTTTCTAGCCTGACTTTTCAGACAGTTTTCAAACATAATGCAGTGTTGCAAATGTAGTGACAGTGACCTTCATTAAGATTGTAATCTTGGAGGCATTTTATCCGACATTCCACTCTTTAAACCAATTTGACTAATAAACTCTTTCCTTTTCGCAAAGAACTCTTTCATATGTAATAACTACTGAAGAATGATGCGCTCTGTGTCACTCCGTGTCAGAAAGCCTGGGAACACTGGGAGATTACTTCTAGAGGTGGCCAGACGTGGGGATAAGCATCTCCCCCTTATTTAGTTTTCTGTTGCGCCCCCCCAGCACCCCCAGCCTTGCTCTGCCTGCCCCTTGTCTTTCTCCCTCCTGCTTAGAAGCATAGGGAAAGAGTGTGTGTGTGAGACTAATGGCATTTTGTATGCAGCAGCCACCTGTCTATTTTTTGTTTTTGTTTTTTGTATTTTTTGTTTCAATAGAAGCAAGAATGGAAATAAAGACCTCTACGAAAACACTGTATTTACATTCCCCTGCCTATTGAAGGTCTTTATCAAATCATGAACTTGAAGCAAAGTTTGCAAGCCTAGAATTGGAAATGTTGGGAAAGGAATGCAAAGAAAGAAGGGAAGCAAGGGTTATTAAAGGTCTTAGACCGTCCATGCCCTGGGAAACCGAGAGTGTAGTTTCTGAAGTAAGGAAGAGGGGCCGCAGAGGGAAAACGAGAAAAGCATGAGAGCTGTGTGTACTAGTTATTTAAGGAGTGAATGTGTCCAGTAGCTTGGGATAGGGGTGGAGGAGCAGCAGAAGGGAGTATTCTAGAGTTGGAGTGCCTGAGTTCACACACAAGCTTCTTTGTAATCCTGTGATCACAGTCACTTAACATACTCAAAGCCTCAATTGTCTCATCTGTAAAATGGTATCCATCAGGTTGTTGCAATGGACAATGCAAAAATCACTGTATAGTCACAAGAGCTGGATTTGGAACAAATCTATCTTGGTTCAGATACTGGCTCCATCACAGACTTGCCAACTGTGTGATTTTGGAAAAGTTACTCGGTCTCACTGAGCCTCGGGTTCTTGACTGTAAAACAGGGACATAACAGACCTAATGATGGGACAATATAGGGGACCAGTCAGAGCGTATCTGACATCTAGTAAGTATTAGATGTTACTCTTCTGCCTTCAGCTATACCAGTGTGTGCCTTGGTTTTGTAAAGTAGCCAGTACAGCGCTTGACACAGTCAATTATTATTATCAATTATTTATTAAGATGCTTGTTTTTCTCTCATAGTATAATACATGCTCTTTAGAGAAAATATAAATATATGGGAAAGTAGAAAGAAAAAGGAATCGCTTTGAGCCAGCTGCTATGAACTTTTGATAATCTTTTCTCAGGGTTTTGCTCTGCATATTTCTGTGTGTGCTTTCATTTTTACGGACTGGTTTGTTTATGTAACATAATAAAAGCATTTCCTCATATTATTATAAACATCATTTTTATGAAAGACCATCATTTACATATATGTTGCTATAATTTACTTAAATATTCTTGCCTGAATGCATGTTTTTTAAAGATTTTTTCAATATTACAAATATATTGAGATGAACATGTTTGCATAAAACTTTTTCATTTTATATCTGAGCTATTCTTTAGGATAGATCATGGGTAGTCAGACTACTATGTCATATTTGGATATATTCAAGAATCCTCAGACATTGCCCAATTACTTTCCAAAAGAGTTGTATAAGTAAAACTACAGTCAAAATGTATAAAAACACATCTTCGTTGAACTGGGTTTTATCATTTAAAAATTCTTTCAATTTGTAGATAAGCAATGGCCCTCAGTATTGTAGTGAGTTCTACTTTTTAATTACTCATGTGTTTTGAATGTTTTTCTCTGTCTTTTTTTCAGAAAACTTCATCTTTTTTAGTACCTTGTCTGTTCATGCTTTTGTCCATTTTTCTCTATATATTGCAAAATATTTCTGTTGTATTTCATATGAGTTCTTTAATATATTAAATTATATTAATGTTTCTTCCATCTGTAAATATTTGTACCCAAATTGTATTTTAACTTTGGTTGTTGTTTTAACAGGAGGAAATGTGTGAAAAAGTTGTATAACCTGTTTATTTTGCATATGATTTCTTCTATTAACGAAACTTTAAAAATAAATATGCTGGGGTAGATGAGGGTGAATGGGGAGCATCTTGTTTAGGTCTTTAAAAATATAAACTTATCTAATTCTTTAATCCGTTTGGAGTTAAAGTTATGTTTGTGTGTTGTATGAACTAAGGCTAGAAATTGATTTTCTCTTCTAATTTGCTAACCAGTTGTCCTAGTGTAATCTATTGAATAATTCTTCCATTACCCATTGATCCAAGATGCCTTTCTTATCATAAATTAAGTTTTTTACATTCTAGGGCTATCTGTTCTGTTCTATTGATCTGCTTGTCCATTTCCATGCCAATACCGTGGTGTTTTAATTATAGTTGAAAGGTATTTCAAGTCCACTGTTTTAAGAGAGAGCCAGAACAATTATGTGAATGTGAGGGTATAGGCAATAGGTGCCTAAGAGTTTTGTTCTTGTTGTCTTTGGGCTCTGAAGAGGTCACAGAGTGACTGGTGTTTGTTGAGAGGAGGTACTTAGGGATACAGCCATGTCACGATGAAGATTCCCAGGCAGTAGCTTTGCTGGACAGTGCCCAGGTGGTTATCACTGCCATTTGACGTTCTGACCCGCTTTTCCTGTGTTCCACATGAATTCTGCACACCTGCCCCCCGACCCCCGGGATAGCATCTTTCTTCATATCTTGGTAGAATGCTACTGTGGAAGCAACGTGGAGGAGAGCTGCAGCCAACTCATGGTGATTTTGTGAATGCATGGTGAATAGATCCTGGCTATTGTAAGCCTCTGTGTTTTGGGGGTCATTTATTACAGCAGCACAACCTAGTCTATCTGAACTGAGTATAAGAGTCAAAATATTTAACAGATGATCTGACTTGAGCATTGACTAATCCAGACAGGTACCAGCAGGGGCACCATGGAAGTGCATACTGCCTGATCGCGGGCCACATACTTCATTCAAGTCTTATCATCCCATTTCTTTAAGGTGACTTTGCATATCTCAAATCTCATTTGCTGGGTATTGATTTTCTAACTTAGATTTTATAGTCCTTAGTGATTCCAGTCCCTCTTCTCTATTACCTATGGCATGATTTGCTGTGCTGGACAACAGACAGCTCTTCATATTTTATTGTTTCAGTTATGTTTATCATTTCTCCTTAATCAGATCATAAATCCTGATAGGCATGGTCAGTGTTTATGCAACTTATGTCCCTTCACTGGCTATAGTGCCACACTGAACCTTCCTTCTTTCATTGCACAAATATACTTTCTGTGCATTTTTATGTTTCCAAAGTCTATATGCGAGACATTCTACTCTTACTTTCTTAACTAATCATAAGACCTTATATCCCATAGTTAAACAGACCTGGGGAATTCCTGGCGGTCCAGTGGTGAGGGTTCTGTGCCCCCACTGCAGGAGTCGTGGGTTTGATTCCTGCTAAGGAACTAAGATCTTACATGCTGCTTGCATGGCCAAAAAAAAAAAAAAAAAGGAAAGAAAGAAAATAATCACCTGCACATATGGTCTGGATCTGGAAGCATTAGAGGGGGGCAAGGACTTTGGCATTATCCTTAAGAAGAGAGACTGCTGTAGTGATTGACTGCTTAGTGATTGAAATGCTTGGTTTTTGGAGACCAGCTTACCTGGATTACTAGCTCCTACTTATGGGTGTGTGATTAGGGCAAGTTATTATATCTGTCTCAACCTCAGTTTCTCATCTGCAGAAGGAAGTTCTTTGTGAAGATTAGATGAAAAAATATGTGTAGAGAATAGAGAGGGTCAACTATGAGTTATAAGTGGTATATAAGAGGTATTTTGTTATACATCCAGATTTGTTGATAATAAAATATGCTATAGTGTTTTTTCCTGATAAGAAGAGACAGCAGGTTTTATAGAAATAATGTCCATCTCTCAATGAAATTATGTACCTCCAAGAGGATAGTTGTTTTTGTCACAGGTCCATATGATTTTAATATTTCGTACAGTGAATTTTGGGCTTCCCTGGTGGCTCAGATGGTAAAGAATCTGCCTGCAGTGCGGGAGACCTGGGTTTGATCCTTGGGTCAGAAAGATCCCCTGGAGAAAGGAATGTATTCTCACCTGGAGAATTCCATGGACAGAGGAGCCTGATGGGCTACAGTCCATGGGGTCACAAAGAGTCGGACATGACTGAGTGACTAACACTAAAATGAATTTGGATAAAGAGTTTAAGCACAGAATCTGGTCCTTAAAGCACAGAATCTGGTCCTTATATTTATTTGTTTTTATTATTAGTGTAGCCCAGATGCCTTTGCACCCCTCTTCCCCGTTTCTTGGTTGATCAGTCAAATTTGGCTCCAAGATCCATGTGTTACTCCCCAAGGCTCTGGGGTTGTCCTTGGGTCCTCGTCTGTCTCCCTCACCTTGCAGTAGCTAGTTAATCTCTTTTTCAAATTCCTCACCTCTAAAATAGGACAATAGCAGTGCCTGTTTCTCAGAGTTGTTATGAGAATTGCTGAAATAATACATCCAAAGTCTCTAGAACTGTAACTGACAAATAGTAAGTAATCAACAGAATTCAGTTACTGTTACTCTCTACTCCATAGTTTTGTTAAGTTCGGCATTTTTTATCGAAGATTTGGCATCTCCTTCATCTCGCAGGCTCAATTCCTCACATTCTGCTGCCTTCCAAAGCCCAGGTTCCTACAACATGACCCTCATCACCCCATGAATCTCCTTGAGACGTGAGGTCCAATTCAGTTGCTCTCATCATTTCTCTTTTGGGGAATAATCTTGTCAGATGTGTTTGACCCCTAGCCCCAAACTAGGGGGAATAAAATTTCTCCATTTTTTTAATGTTATCTTTTAAGATGCTATTAAGAAAGGGTGGAGGGCAAGGGAAGACTTGCTGTTTTGGTCCAAAGGCAAAATAAGTAGGATATGATTTTTGCCAGTAATCACTGCCCATGGAGTAAATCTGTTTCTTCCCATCAACATTCCAGTAATTCTTCCATCACATAATCTTAGAAGTAATTGAGGACATTCATTTTGGGGTTGGAGAGGCCTGAGATCAAATCCTGGCTACTTCACTTTCTATAATCTTGAACATGGCAATAATTGTCTGTACTCAGTTTCCTCATTTAAGAAATGGGTGTAATGACAGTGTCTTGCAGAGCTGTTGAAAGAATGAAAAAGAAGGACAACCTCAGGCCTTTTGTTTGCAGTTAGGAGTTGCAGAGATCTAGAATCCAGTTTGGAATTACCATGTTAATCCATGAATGGCTGAGGATGCAACAGCCTGGGGTGGAAATTCCACCCTCTTTCCCTGGCCTGGGGATCTGTGTCTGCCCAGAGGAGGCCTCCTTTCCCTAGTTGTGTAAAAATAACTTATGGGCTTGGAAGTGGAGGAAGGGACTCTCTTCGTAAAGTGCTGATGAGCGCCAGGCTTAGAGATAGTGGTCAGCAAATTATAGCCATTATCATCTTTAGCAAATTCATATCCCCAAACTATGAAACTACTGTCTTTAAGATTTCCAGCATTTTGGGAAAGGGGAAGTGATTGGTTACATTTCCGTTTTGAAATGACTATTATTCTCTGTTCCCTAACTTACTTGGTGATTCAGTGGTTAAGCCTACTTTCCAATGCAGGGGTTGTGGGTTTGATCCCTGGTTGGGTAGCTAAGATCTCACATGCCTTGTGGCCAAAAAACCAAAACATAAAACAGAAGTGATATTGTAACAAATTCAATAAAAACTAAAAAAAAAAAAAAAAAAAATGGTCTACATAAATTTTTTAAAAAATCCCTATTCCCTGAAGGACAAGACATTTTAAACCTTTTTGTGATCATATACAAGCTAATCCAGTCTACTGATTAATAAGCTTCATGTTCTACTAACCCCATGGCTTTACCACGAGGAAGCCATGGGTGAAGTTTTGGCCAAAGGCCTCTTGCCACCACCCTGAAAATTGCAGGGGCCAGATTCACAGGGAAAGGGGGCGCTGCTTCTCAAGCAGGTGTAGCCTGGAGACCCCAGCCAAATGTGCTTCCATACGGTGCAGGGCCAGTGCTGGCAGGAGGAAACAGGAGGGAAACCTTTTTCTGAGGAAAGGAAGAAGCGTGAAGGCTGCTCTTCTCAGTCACTGTGGCTACCCAGGCCCTGCAAGTCGGAAGGGTGGGGTGATACCAGCTTTCCATTGCTGGTTTTCAGGGCTCAGGACAATTCTGCTCCAGCAGGTAAACAGTCTTGCCTGGGAGCGGGACTCTGCAGGAGCAAAAAGGGTCTCCTTTCTGGGACTATAATGAAAAAAAAAAAGGGAATGATCTATATTTTTTCCTTGGTAGTTTTATTTTGGGATTAATTTTAAATTTATAAACGAGTTGTGGCAATGGTATAGAGTTTCCATATGTCTTTCACTCAGCTTCCTTTATCTTATGTGGCCATGGTACATTTATCAAGACTAACCCTACAATGCTACTAACAAATGTATGGTCCTTATTCAAATGTTATCATTTTTTCACAAATGTCTTTTTCTCTATTCCAGGAACTACTCAGGGCAGCACACTGCATTTCATTGTCATATCTCCTCAGTTTCATTCAATCTTCGGACATTCTCAGTCTTTCTTTGTCTTTCATGACCTTGACCCTTTTGAAGAACACTGATCAATTATTTTGTAGAGTGTCATTCCATTTGGATTTGTCTAATATTTTCTAATGATTAGACTGGGGTTGGGCATCTTTGGCAGGCATACTAGAGAAATGAATTATCCTTCATATCCCACCAAATCATGATGATGTCAACATGACTTCTCACTGGTGATGTTAACCTTGATCACATGGTTAAAGTGGTGTCTTCCAGGTTTTTCCAGCGTTAAGCTACCATTTTTTTCCCTCTCATCTTCTATTTATTAGAAGTGAATCACTAAATCCATCCCACACTGAAGCGGAGGAAGGTTAAGTTCTACCTCCTGGAGGAAGAATATTAAAGATTTTGTGGACGCATGTTAGAAACCACTATGGCCATTGAAAGAAAGAAGTGAAAGTCACTCAGTCGTGTCCAACTCTTTGTGATCCCCATGGACTATACAGTCCCTGGAATTCTCCAGGCCAGAATACTGGAATGGGTAGCTGTTCCCTTCTTTGGAGGTCTACCCAACCCAGGGATCGAACCCAGGTCTCCAGCATTGCAGGCGGATTCTTTATCAGCTGAGCCACCAGGGAAACATCATTAGTAGATATTTTTGATGCGCTACCTTGAGGCTTTCTTTGTAAGTACTCTCTCTATATTTTAAAAATATTTCTTTGTTTACTTGGGCTTCCCAGATAGCTCAGTTGGTAAAGAATCTGCCTGCAACGCAGGAGACCCTGGTTCAATTCCTGGGTAGGGAAGATCCGCTGGAGAAGGGATAGGCTACCCACTCCGGCATTCTTGGACTTTCCTTGTGGCTCAGCTGGTAAAGAATTCTCCTGCAACGCAGGAGACCCTGGTTCAATTCCCGGGTAGGGAAGATCCCCTGGAGAAGGGAGTGGCTAACCACTCCAGGCTGCGTCGGGTCTTAGTTGCATTATGCAGGATCTTTCATTGCGGCATGCGAGCTCTAGTTGCGGCACACTGCCTCCAGAGCCCATTGGCTCAGTAGTTACAGTGTTCAGGCTCAGTCACCCGGAGGCATGTGGAATCTTATTTCCCTGACCAGGTTCGAATCCGTGTCCACTGCTTTGCAAAGCAGATTCTTAACCACTGGACCACCAGGAGAGTCCCTATAAGTATTCTCTTTACCAGAGTTTCCCCCACTAAAGTTTGCCTTCACCTGTGGATTTTGCCCTCAGCAACGATCACTGTGATGTTTTAATGGGGATTCTTTCTTTTCTCACAAAGTCCCCCACTGAAGTCACAATAATCCCCAAAGTCTGTTCATCTAGGAATTACAGGGAGGATTGCCTTCTGTGGGCACTGGCCATTTTCTCTGAAGTCATCCAAGTGCAGACATCATCATCCCCAGCCCTTACAAGGACCTCCTGCGTGGTTGTGGCTTCAGGCCTGTGGGATGGGGAGAATTCATAGTAAAAGCAAATAGCATGTTGGTCTTTCCCCAATGTCCCCTCTATACCCTCTTGGAAAGATGACCCTGTTTCCTGCAGCAGACCCTTGCTGCTTAGGGCTTGGCTGATGAGGCATTCTCTTTAGACCACAGACTAGGAATGACCACAGCGGGTCTGATCTTGAGTAAATGGTCTCTGGTCCCAGTGGCAACCCACTCTTGCCAACTGGGATTTCTTTTTTCTTGTGGTCCTTGTGGTACCTTGGACATCTAGGAGAACAAACTATGGCTAGTTTGGGGATGTCAGTAGAGTTTGATAGGAGGCTGAACTAAGGTCATGGCAGTAGAACTAGAAGGAAGATGTGGATTTATCTGATCAATCATTTAGTCAGTCAGACAACAAATATTTCCAGACTGCCTGCTGTATTCTAGAGACTACTATAGGTGCCAGGGAGTAAAGGCCGACCACAAGAGGCCTGGCCCTTACGGAGCGTGCTATGGGCTGTTGGCAGTGTCCGGGGGGTGTGAGTGGGATCTGGAACATAGAGGGAGGAGCTAAAGATGCTCCCCGATTTTTGGATTGTGGGGAACATGGGAGAGGAGATTTGGAGACTGAAGATGGTTTCAAACTAAAACATTTTGGAGTTTGGAGTGTCTATGAGCCTTCAAGGCTGAGAAATCCAGTTAGATATGCAGAGCTTGCTTGAAAAGATACATCAGGCAGGTGCCTGGGGACACTGTGTGGATGGATGAAACCACCTGGAAGAATGGAACTCACAGTGGGGCTCAGCCAGGTGTGTATCAGGACCACCTGCAGAGCTTCTTCAGACTCCATGCATCAGTGTCCTGGACCCAGACATTCAGAGATTTTTGAAATACTCTATAGGGGCATCCTCTTGAAACCACCACCATTGACATGCCCTCTAAGGGGAATGTGATTATACTGAAGCAACAAAGGAGCTGAGAGTTACTGGCACACCTGATTGGAGGCCAGCCTCCAACTGAAAGCCACTACAGCTTTGTGAAACTTGGAGGTGCTGCTGGATGCTCCAAAGCATCTGACAAGGGACTGAGCGGATCAAGATCTTAGTGTCAGCTCTTCACCAGCTGCTGAGATCTCATACGATGCTTAGCTGCTCTGAGTTTTAGCTTCCCCATCATTAAAATCAGAGGTTAGGGCAAACCAGTGGTTCTCACACTGTGGTTTAAAAACCAGCAGCATCAGCATCTCCCAGGAGCATGTTAGAAATGCACATTCATGGGCCCCATCCCTCGCCTGCAGAATCAGAATCTCCAGGTGGGACCTGCAATCTGTTATTCCAGCCCGTGGGAGTGATTCGGATGCTCCCAAACCTCAGAGAACCGCTGGATTAGATGAACTTGAATCTCCCTTCTGAGGGCTTCCCTGGTGGCTCAGACAGTAAAGAATCTGCCTGCAACGCAGGAGACCCAGGTTCAATCCCTGGGTTGGGAAGATCCCCTGAAGAAGGAAATGGCAACCAACTCCAGTATTCTTGCCTGGAGAATTCCATGGACAGAGGAGCCTGGCAGGCTACAGTCCACGGGGTTGCAAAGAATCAGACATGACTGAGTGACACTTTGAATTTACTTTTAGCTTAAAATCTTCTCTCTATATTCTTGTCCAGATGCTTTTGTCAAATTTCATAGTCTGTTTCTCTGTCCTCCCCCGTGTTAAAAGATCTGAGCCTTTAATCATTGTTAATAATGAACCACTGTGCAGTGATTTAAGTGATTTCTGCTTGGGGTGGGGAGGAAGTGCATGCACATATATGTGTGTGTATAGATGTGCAGGTGAGTGTGGCAACAGGCGGCTGATTAGTAGAGGCTCACAGCTTCCACTCGCTTTTCTTGGTTGATGTGGCCAGAAGTGAGCTCCCATCAGTGACAGCAAAGGGTCACAAGGACAGTCTCGCACACAGTAGGCACTTAACAGCTGGTTTTTGCCTTAACCCTCTCTAACACACCTGGAGTTAAGGGAGAGCAGAGCCTCGAAGTCCACCATCTAGTTGTTACCCTAGCAGGTTGCGAGCTCTGTGGTGCTCCCACTCTCTCCAGCAGCCCTCTCCATTTCTGGCATCTGTGCTATGCTCGGCTTGTTGACTGATTCTTTAAAAAAAATTTTTTTTTGGAGTATAGTTGCTTTATAATGTTGCGTTAGTTTCTGCTATACAATGAAGTGAATCAGCTATCTGTATACATATATCCTCTCCCTCTGGGGCCTCCCTCCCACCCTCCCCCATCCCACCCATCTCGGTCAGCACAGAGCACTGAGCTGCGCTCCCTGAGCTATGCAGCCGCTGCCCACTGGCTATCTGTTTTACACATGGTAGGGTGTATATGTCAGTCTTACTCTCCCAGTTCGACCCACCCCATCCCCCTGCCCCCGTGTCTGCACGTCTGTTCTCTGTGTGTGTCTCTATTCCTGCTCTGCAAATAGGTTCATCAGTACCATTTTTCTAGAGTACACATACATGTGTTAATAAATGATACTTGTTTTTCTCTTTCTGACTTACTTCGCTCTGTACGACAGACTCTAGGTCCATCCACATCTCTTATTCTTAACAGGAATGTTGTTAGAGGCTCGCAGCTAAATTTTCCCCTGCCAGAAGGCCCCAGCTGGGCCGGAAGGACTCCTCTGTAAGATCCCCTCACAACCCAGCTGAACCCCCCCTTTATGAAACAGTGTAATTCTTGGAGGCAGGCCTGCCCCTCCTGCTAGTGCATCCAGAGCAAGAGTTCAAATGGACACCTCCATACCACCTGTAAAAACTTACAATCCATTCACCAAGTAAACTATTAGATACAGTGTTTTCTCTCTTTCCGCCCTGACCAATATACTTTCATGATGACCTGGAAGACCAGGTTCAAATTTAGATTTCTCAGACTCCTTGAGTTTTACTTTGAAAGAGGCAGTGTGGCCAGGACTGGTCCCTAAGGCTGCGCCTGTGCACACATGTGGACACCCCAGCCAGCAACCCCAGCTTCGTCCACCACCCGTCCTGGCTGCACCACAGCAACCCACTGGCTACCCTGTCACTGAGGGTGCACCCACCAGCAGCCTGGGTCACCCTGAGAAGAGCAGACCCAGGGAAGAGGCCACTGAAGACCAGGAAGCGTGCTCAGGACTATTCGGGCAGGGAACCCAGGGTCTAGGGTGCTCAGGAAGTGCTCCGCAAGTGGAGGTGCCCCAGGCTCTTATAGGCACATCATCGTGGCCTGGGACACACACTCAAGCCAAGGTCCCCGGTATGGCCAAAAGAGGATCCAAACCGGGTCTTCTAAAGCAGGGCCCACATCTGTCTGGGTCTACCTGTGCCAGGAACCGCTCTGAGCCATTCTCTTCCCTCTTACCTTTAGTGTTCTGGGGATGTTCCCATGTGGTATTTAGCAGAGTAGAATGTCAGAGTAGGGGGGACTCTAACCATCCAATCCAGCCCGGTGGTTAGCTAATGAGTAAACCGAGGCATTGTGCAAGAGTGAAATACGTTTTGGAAAGGTGGCTTACTCTCTGGAATTATACTCTGGTGCTGTGGATTATATTCAGGAATTATACCCTAGGTGTAGGTTTCAGAGGGAAGCAGATTGTGATGTAGACCCTGTGCTATGCTTAGTCGCTCAGTTGTTTCCGACTCTTTGTGACCCTAGGGACTGCAGCCCTCCAGGCTCCCCTGCCCGTAGGGATTTTCCAGGCAAGAATACTGGAGTGGGTTGTCAGGCCCTCCTCCGGGAATCTTCCCAGTCCAGGGATCGAACCCAGGTCTCCCGCACTGCAGGCTGATTCTTTTACCATCTGAGCCATCAGGGAAACCTGATGTAAACCATAACTGCCCCACAGAAAGAAGCTTAGAAGGGCTCTGGAAAACACTCTGTGCTGCTCCTCAGAGTGTGAGAATTTTTCATCCCCAGGTAACTAGAACAAACACTGTTCTGTGTCTAAACCTACATTTTTAGTGTTGCCTTGAAGGCATCACCTTGAGAGTGGCTCTAGTGGCAGATCCTGGTTATATATTCATAGTGCTTGCTTTAGTAATAATGGTTGGAGCAAGCTTCAAAAAGATGGAAATAAGGTTTTATTCCTATTCAGAATTTCTTGATTATTTTTAGTTAGTCTGGGCACTTTCCATTGCATTACTGAATATTACTTGGTTCATTCCGTGAAAGTCAAATAACTAAAAAGCGAGCAATGTATTTCTGTCACAGATGATATTTTTGTTTGCATTTTGGAGTGTTTTTATGAATTGGATTACAAAGCTAATTGAATCAGAGATGAATTTTGTGCAGGAAGTCAAAGTATTTTATGAAATAAAATTGCCATGAGAAAATGACCTAATCATTCAGAAGTTTCTAATGCAAAATCCTAACACAGTTTTGAAAGACTTCCAAAGAAGAAAGCCCCTGTAAAGAATAGAGCTCCCTCATGGCAAAGAAACACGCTTTTTTATTAATTTATCTCTTAAGAAGTATAGCTTTTAGCTTACAAAAACACAGCTTCCAGATATATTGTATAAATGCATTATACTAGTTTAAAAGGCTACAATTCTTCAAAACTAGCTTTCTATTGTGTAATATATAATCCAACATTCTAAGCATTGTTGGTTAAATATGAGTGTTATTTTTGTATTTAACTGCTTAAATCTTGTTTATTCCACATGTTAGCGACCTACCCCTTTGATTTCTTTTTTAATATTGAGGAAGCACTAGTATGTTTTTATATCATAATAGATAAAATCCTAGAGGAACTCAGTGTTCCAAGAATTATCGAAATATTTTTTTGCTTCCTTAAGAGTTTTTGGAGAGAGTAGCTTGGGTTCGACTTGCCCTGTCCAATGATAGGACATTCTCCTGGTGACGCACAGGTTGTTGAGATGTGAGGCCAGTCTCATTAGTTTCACTTCTAATCTTTCACTTCCCTAGCCAGAAGAGATTGAGAAAAAGACTTTGATTGGTTCATTCTGGTGGAGACCACACTCCAATGTCCCTTTATCTCCAAAACTGGTACTAGGCCAAGCCTCAAGACTTCCCAGCTGCCTGGACTCTATCTCCAGCTCAGAGGGGCCCACTGGGTGGTGTGCTCCTGCCTTAGCCTGCCCCCTATATGGATACTCCAACGATCCTACAACCTCTGTGTAAATATTGTGCTGACTTTGCAAATACAGCTTCAGACGGCTTCCAGCTGGAGGCCTGCCCTTCCTTCAAGGACATCTCAAACACACAAAAAGAAAAATGCTGTGCTCGCAATGCAAATGTGCCTTAAGACAAGCCCTCTGCTGCTTCCTTATGACAAGGTGACCCTTCATACAGCCCTCCTACTCCTAAGATTTAGAGTCATCAGTCCTGTGGCCTTCCACTGCTTTGCAGAAAAAAAGTTCTATGTGTGGGTGTAATAGTTTATTAACACACATTCTTCTGAGGAGGGTGCAGGCTGAGCAAGCTGAGGTGGGATAACTATACTCTTTAGGGTCTGGAAAGGCCAGAGGAACCTTAAGGGAAGTCTTGAGAGCATGTGTGCTAAATTGCTTCAGTTGTGTCCGACACTTTGCAACCTGTGGACTGTAGCCCGCTGGGCTCCTCTGTCCATGGGACAGAGGCAAGAATACTGGAATGGGTTTCCATGGCCTCCTCCAGGGGATCTTCCCAACCCAGGGATTGAACTGGAGTCTCTTGAGTCTCCTGCATTGGCAGGCGGGTTCTTTACCACTAGCACCACCTGGGGAAGTCTCGACAAGTGGCAAATAGGTTCCATTGCATGTGCAGCTTTGAACAGGTGGTGCTGCTGCTCTAGGCAGTGGATTGAGGAGGATTCTGAGGCCTCCACGAACAGGAAAGAATGGACTCCATGTGATCAATTTGATGCTGAGGGTGACTTCCAGGTTTTTGAAGGTCATAGTGAATGGTGATACCATTTACTTGAACAAGGATTACTGGAAGGGCTCAGGTTAAAGAGAAAGATGATGGATTTAGTTTGGACGTGTTTTGTTTGAGAGGCCCACGTAACATCTGGGTGTACTTGGCAGCTGGGTACATAGACCTGTCCTCTGGGAGAGTGGGCTGGCCTGGGGAGATGGACTTGGGGGGGCACCAGTGCATGTGTATATGATGGGGAGAGATGAGAGCGCCTGGGAAGAGAGTATAGTGGAGCTGAGAAGAGGAGGTGGGCATAATCACCGAGCTGTTGTTTTCAGTTGCTAAATTGTGTCTGACTCTTTGCAGCCCCCTGGACTGCAGCACGCCAGGCTTCCCTGTCCTTCACTATCTCCTGGAGTTTGCTCAAACTCATGTCCATTGTGTCAGTGATGCCATCCAACCGTATCATCCTCTGTCACCCCCTTCTCCTCCTGCCTTCAATCTTTCCCAGCATCAGGGTCTTTTCCATTGAGTCAGCTCTTTGCATCAGGTGGCCAAAATATTGGAGCTTCAGCTTCAGCATCAGTCCTTCCAATCACCGAGTACACAAACTTCCCGGGGTAGAGAGAAGAAGATCCTCTGTTCTTTGTTACTTACTGTCTCTATCTCCTGCCCCACTGATGAGATCTTATATCAGCAGACTCTCAATCTCAGTTTCTTCATCTGTAGAGTGGGAATAATGTCTTCTTTCTATGTCCCATACTGTTACAAACATCAGTTGATTTCTGGTGAAACATAGTGGGTTGAAAAAGCATATTTACTACTGGTTCCTCCAAAACCCCACCAAAATACTTGTAAATGGGGGCAAAGGCATTAACCTGCAGGAGAAAAAAGAAACAGACAGAAGATAGAAGTGATGAAATATGGAAACCAAAATGCACATGGACAGATAGCAGTGAATTTAGAAACTAAAGAATCAGGATTTTTAGGGCAGGAATGAAGGGAAGAACTGGAGTTCCAGCTTTAGCATCATTCCTTCCAAAGAACACCCAGGACCAATCTCCTTTGGAATGGACTGGTTGGATCTCCTTGCAGTCCAAGGGACTCTCAAGAGTCTTCAACACCACAGTTCAAAAGCATCAATTCTTCGGCACTCAGCTTTCTTCACAGTCCAACTCTCACATCCATACATGACTGCTGGAAAAACCATAGCCTTGACTAGATGGACCTTTGTTGGCAAAGTAATGTCTCTGCTTTTGAATATGCTATCTAGGTTGGTCATAACTTTCCTTCCAAGGAGTAAATGTCTTTTAATTTCATGGCTACAATCACCATCTGCAGTGATTTTGGAGCCCCCAAAATAAAGTCTGATGCACAATTGAGGGCAGGAGGAGAAAGGAATGACAGAGGATGAGATGGCTGGATGGCATCACCGACTTGATGGAGATGAGCTTGAGTGAACTCTGGGAGTTGGAGATGGACAGGGAGGCCTGGCATGCTGCAGTTCATGGGGCTGCAAAGAGTCGGATGTGACTAAGCGACTGAACTGAACTGTAGGGAAGAACAGAAGCTGACTTTTACCCTATTTCTAGATATTTAGGCTGTTTATGATTTTTCTACATCACAGATGATTCTCTGAAGAACATCTTCATGGGAGCAGCCTTCTCTTAATATTCTTTCCTCATGGCCGCCTGTAATTCCATGTCTGAGAGTCCAAGGGAAAAAAAATACTTATGGATAGTACCACATTTTGCCAAATTGCCTTTCAAAATGCCTGTGCTGATTTACTCTGCTATCAGTAACGTTTTGAGACCAGCATATTTATGTAGTCTTGTCAGCATTAGTTACTATCACTTAAACATTTTGGCTAATTTAATAGGTGAAAATGACATCTCAATTTTAAGAAGTTGTATTTATTTGATAACTGGCAAACTGGAATCTTGTGCCATGTGTATTTACCAGCTATATTTCCTCTCTGGTGAGTTCTCTCTTCGTATTTTACTTATTAGGGCCTGGATATGTTTTTTTCTCAATATGTATGAGTTTTATAATAAAGATATCCCTTGGCCTGTCATTTGGCTGCAGTTGTTCACCCTTTGACCTGTTGTTTTGAATTTTTTCTTTTGTGAAGTTTGAAAAGCATAATGAAGTTTTCTGAAGTGGAATCCATCACTTTTCTTTTGATTTCTTTACTTCTTTTAAACTTAGGAAGGTTTTTCTTTAAAAAAAATCTGATTTTCAATTCTTTTCCCTAGTGTGACTTCCTATCTTTAACCACTGGACTCATCTAGGATAGCTTTGGTATTTGCCCCAAACGTCTGACCTGGCCACCTCTTACTCACCAGCTGCTGATGAGCACGCCTCCTACATCAGTAGCAGTCAAAGCTACCCTGTGCTCCTAGACAGTGGATGGCCCGCACCTCTCTGCTGTGCCTCCCGAGGCAGAACTCCTGGAGCTTTCATCCTTCTCATTCACTACCCACATCCACTCAGTTATGGCCCTTAAGGTTATACTGGGTGTCCATGGTGGCCCACTGGTAAAGAATCTGCCTGCAGTTCAGGAGATGTGGAGATGCGGGTTCAACTCCTGGGTAAGGAAGATCCCCTGGAGAAGGAGATGGCAATCCACTCCAGTATTCTTGCCTGGAAAATCCCATGGACAGAGGAGGCTGGCGGGCTACAGTCCATGGGGTTGCAAAGAGTCAGATATGACTTAGCGACTGAGCACCAGTGGATATTTTTAATATTATGTGGTTCTTCCCCTGACTCTTTGAAAAAAGTGTATACTGCTCACTCTGCTTGGGATGCTTCTCCATCCTCACTTTGTCTCATTTTTACTAGTCTGCCAGGTGGAGTCAGATGTCTCCTTACTATGGACCACCAAAGTGCTCCATCCTTCCCTTTATGCTCCTCACACCAGACTGTGATGTTCTGCTAACTTGTTTATGGTCCTCTGTCTCTCTTTACCATTAATGCAGCCTGAATGACTAAGCCAGTGCCTGATATATATGGGAACTCAATACATACTCGTTAGGTATGTGGAAGGTTAAATAAATGGAAGGCTATACCAATAAAATAAAAATCATACCTGTCTGTGTCCCAGCAGGGCTTGATTTGAGCACTTTCCTAGAGAATATGAAAGTAAAAGGGATAGTATATTGGAATTCAGGCTTCTTAAGTTACCAGTATGTCATGGATCCTGTGGACTGGCTTGTTCAACAATTTTACCCTCCTTCTAGGCATCATTATTGTAATAGAAAGCTGGAGGAATAAAAACATTTCCCAAACTGCCTTGCAGGCGGTATTCTACATGTAAATTATATCCAGTACAATTAGATGCACTCTTGAGACTTAATGGAAGGCAGGAGTGGGAGGAAGGCCACTTTCTGGCTACTGTTTCTCCTGCCAGGAAAGGCCAACAAAACACAGAAACCTTTCCAAGGTTCCCCACCACTTTCGTGGGTTTCTGCAGGCAATTGTAGTGACAAGAATGGCAGGATCAAGCGTGAAGGCAGAAGCTTCTTGGTTCTGAATCACGACTATAGTGAATTAGCTAGCTATCATCTCTCTAACTAGTATCTCTCTCTCTCTTTCTCATTTATTTATTCACATATTTGTAAAATAGAGCTAATAGAGACTCTTGAATTCCACTCCCCTAGTCTTTCTACCAGTTTTGTAACCACCTTTCTGCTTAAAATACCTAGAGAGTTTTCTGTCCTGAACCATGGCAGATACACAAAGGATACAAGGACTGCTTCCCACTCATTGATCCAAGTAGCCCAACTTGATCGATTGTAATTTTTCTCCATTAAAGACAGCAGTGCTACTCCTAAGATCTAAGTGAAGAAGAACTAAAGAGCCTCTTGATGAAAGTGAAAGAAAAGAGTGAAAAAGTTGACTTAAAACTCAACATTCAGAAAACTAAGATTATGGCATCTGGTCCCATCACTTCATGGCAGATAGATGGGAAATCTATGGAAACAGTGAGAGACTTTATTTTGGGGGCTCCAAAGTCACTGCAGATAGTGACTGCAGCCATGAAATGAAAAGACGCTTGCTCCTTGGAAGAAAAGCTATGACCAACCTAGACAGCGTACTAAAAAGCAGAGACATTACTTTGCCAATAAAGGTCCGTCTAGTCAAAGCTATGGTTTTTCCAGTAGTCATTTATGGATGTGAGAGTTGGACTGTAAAGAAAGCTGAGTGCCAAAGAATTGATGCTTTTGAACTGTGGTGTTGGAGAAGACTTTTGAGAGTCCCTTAAACTGCAAGGAGATAAAACCAGTCAATCCTAAAAGAAATCAGTCCTGAATATTCATTGGAAGGACTGAAGCTGAAGCTGAAACTCCAGTACTTTGGCCACCTGATGCAAAGAACTGACTCCTTGGAAAAGACCCTGATGCTGGGAAAGATTGAAGATGGGGACGACAGAGGATGAGATGGTTGGGTGGCGCCACAGACTCAATGAACAGGAGTTTGAGCAAGCCCTGGAAGTTGGTGATGGACAAGGAAGCCTGATGTGCTGCAGTCCATGGGGTCACAAAGAGTCTGACACAACTGAGTGACTGAACTGAACTGAACTGAGGATGAGATTGTGCTTACTGGTTATTCTGTGGTCTGTGAGGGTTCTGTAAATCATTTCTACTATCTTTTCCTCCCATTCTTGGCTTCTTTTGAGATTTCATTAGCATAGACCTCAACTCAGCAATGAAACTGGCCAGTAATAGATAATAGTACAGCCTGGCCTGAATTTAAAACTACATAGGAAAAAATATAGGTAAATGATTCAGATCTGTAACATATTAAGAGCTCTTTTCAATCATTGAATAATAAGAAAACTAACTTGATTGAAAACTGTATGAAACACATAAAGGCTGGAGGAAAAATAGCCAAAGAGGGTATTAAAATACTCTTCTTTTTTTTTTTTCTTATCAATGTAACAAAGATTTTAAAGTAATAGTCAGATCTGGTGAAGATGTGTTTCTTATATTGGGTTCTTATGTGTTTATATGTGTTTCTTATATTCTCATACATCTCCATAAGCTTCTAAAATTCCTTAATTTTCTAGATTGTAAGTCTGACTACGTTAGAATCTGCCTGCAATACAGGTAGACCCAGGTTTGATCCCTGGGTTGGGAAGATTCCCTGGAGAAGGGAATAGCTACTTACTCCAGTATTCTTGCCTGGGGAATTCCATGGACAGAGGAGCCCGGTGAGCTGTAGTCCACAGGGTCACAAAGAGGCGAACATGACTGAGCAACTAACATAAACGTCTTTAAAATATTCATTCTGTTGGATCAGCAGTTTTTAGCTGGAGTCATTTTTGCCCACCATGGGACATTTGGCAATGTCTGGAGATATTTTTGGTTTTCACAACTATGATCGGTGGGTGCTACTAGCATCTAGTGGATAGAGACCAAGGATGCATCTCAACATTCTAAAACAGGAGAGTCTGCACGAAGAATACACAGCCTGAAATGTCAGTAGAGTAGAGGCTGAAAAATTATGTCTTAGACACTAAAATTCTACTCTATTTATCCAAATAAAAACATTGAATGTACTTCAAGATTCATTTATTTAATCCTTTTTGGAGAGCAACAGGTCAGTAGCTGTTAAAAATTAAGATGCATTTACTCATAATTTTTAATAGCTATCCATCTTGGAAATGCTTGGACATTTGCATGAAAAGGCACGCACACACACACTGGTGTTCTTCTTTGCATAATTTTCAGCAGTGAAATTTTGGAAATGGCCAAAATGTCTATCAGTGGAGTAACAGTTAATATATGTGCATGCTCTGAGTACCAGAGGATTTGGCTATCTCACCACCTACCACTCCTCTTTTCCTAAGGTCCTGTCCTCCTTTAGAGAGACTCCTATGCAGTAGGTAGGCTTGATGGAAGAATGATTTCCAAGACTCCTTTCATCCTGTCCTTTTCCAGTTTGGAACCAGAAAAAACCTGATATTTCTTTTCCGATCCTTTGGTCACATGACTTGTTTGTTACATGACATTACTTTGGCCAATCAGATGGGACTTTAAATCTTCATCCAAGCCGGAGCCAGAGAAGCGTTGAAGGCCAAATCCCTGAGGGGCAGCAGTGGTGGCAGTGGGAGGTGTCTATGGCAGTTCTTGCTGATTGCTGGCGCTGGACCTCTGTAACCCGGTCCCCCAGAAAGGCCTGCACTTCTGTTATTGAAAACAATGCTGATGGAAGGCCCGGCAGTAACCCAATAGATAGACACATTAGATATCTGTGTGTGGAGAGTAAATCCCATGGATGGAGGAGCCTGGTGGGCTGTAGTCCATGGGGTCGCTGAGAGTCGGACATGACTGAGTGACTCCACTTTCACTTTTCACTTTCATGCATTGGAGGAGGAAATGGCAACTCACTCCAGTGTTCTTGCCTGGACAGTCCCAGGGGTGGGGGAGCCTGGTGGGCTGCTGTCTATGTGGTTGCACAGAGTCAGACACGACTGAAGCGATTTAGCAGCAGCAGCAGCAGCAGCAGAAGAGAGTATCCCAACTGATATGTTAGAGAATTATAGACAGTCATTAAAAAGGAAGATCATCAGGACATATTAGTAAGTGTAAAATCAAACTGAAGAACATTCATTCACTCAAGGAGTGTTTGTCGAGCCATACCTAGTTTCTGCCCTCATGGAGCATTATTTAAAATAGCAAAATAGCGTAAAGAAATTAAGCACAACAATAGTAAGATGAGATGAATTGTAAATTATGGCACATGTATTAAGTGGAAGAGCTAATGTCCACTTGATAACAGAAATAAACAAATTTTTTTAGTAAATGTATACTATCAGTTTTTACATGTATATATATGTATTTATATACTAATTGAAATAACATGAATATATTGAGTATATGTGCATATTATATATAATGAACACAATAGAATATTAAATTTATATATACATTATATAAGTAAAATATGTAAATATGTCTGTATGTATATATATCTATGTATCTTTCAAAAAATTCCATGTAGTCAAGAGAAGGTATAAATACTGTATTACAGTGCTGGCAGGATTCAATTCTGAACGATGAACGTTTTTTGTTTGTGTTTTCTAAATTTTGAAATCTGCATATGTTATTTATAAATGTAAATTTTATTATTTATAACCATAAAATTATTTATGATAAGAATACAGTAAAAATTTAAAATTTCCTAAAGCCATTTTATGACTACACTAAGCCACACTTATTAAATATTCAACATTAAGAATATATGAACTATATAAACAGATGTATCTATATAACATATCCATAAAACATATATGTCACTGAGTTTAAAAAAAACAACCACCATTACTATCTTGCTTTAAAACATTCCACACTCCTTGGCCTGCATGTGCTGTGCTTAGTCACTCAGTTGTGTCCGACTTTTGGCAACCCCATGGACTGAAACCCACCAGGATCCTCTGTCCATCAGGATTCTCCAGGCAAGGATACTGGAGTGGGTTGCCATGCCCTTCTCTAGGAGATCGTCCTAACTCAGGGATCAAACCCAGATCTCCCTCACTGCTGGCAGATTCTTTACCATCTGAGCCACCAGGGAAGACCATGAATTCTGAAGTGGGTAACCTATTCCTCTTCCAGGGGATCTTCCCAACCCAGGAATCAAACCGGGGACTACCTGCATTGTAGGCGGATTCTTTCCTGGCTGAGCTATCAGGGAAGCCCTCCATGGCCTATGCTATCCTGAATTTTCCTTTGCTGGTCCTTGAGATATTAGCAGTTACAGAAGGGACTGTGGGCAATAGCTGAGTTGATTTCCCTCCCATTGTCCTGTGGGGAGGGGCCAACAGCTGACACAGGAGTGGCCTACTAGAGAGGTGTCTGCATTTCTGGCCTCTGGAATCATCTTTCAGTATGTTCTCCGTCTGTAAGCACACACTGTTACATCTTGTGTTAAGTGTATTCATGGTGGGATGCATGAAGCTTCTAATACCATCTCTTTTTTTTGGAGCAGGCAAGGTGGGACCACCTCTTGATATCGTGCTGGATGCTCTGAACTGTTCAGCCTTCAGCATACAATGGAAGATGCCTAGGCACCCTCCAAGCCCCATCATGGGGTACACTGTGAGTACCTGGGCACAGGGATTTCTCTAGTGGGTGTGTTGGGGGAACTGCACCTCCTTCCCATCATTGCTCCTTCTCTATCTGGCCTCCTGATATCAACCCTCTCATGTCAGGGGAGCCTCACTCTCCCTCCATGAAACCGGAGATCTTTTCCTTTAAAGGGCCTTTGTAAGTGTCCTGAAAGTCAGTTGGATCTATTGGGTCCTGACTCTGTTCAGTTCAGTTCAGTCAGTTTGGTCGCTCAGTCATGTTTGACTCTTTGGGACCCCATGGACTGCAGCATGCCAGGCTTTCCTGTCTATCACCAACTCCCAGAGTTTACCCAAACTCAAGTCCGTTGAGTCAAACTTGATGGCATCAGCCATCCAACCGTCTCATCCTCTGTCATCCCCTTCTCCTCCTGCCTTCAATCTTTCCCAGCATCAGGGTCTTTTCTAATGAGTTGGTTCTTCACATCAGATGGCAAAAGCATTGGAGTTACAGCTTCAGCATCAGTCCTTCCAATGAATAAGGGATGGAGGAGCCATCCTGGTCAACACAAGAGCCTGAAATGCAGTACTTGGATGCGATCTCAAAAACGACCGAATGACTCTGTTCAGGGCTGGGAAAATATAAACTCAGTGGAAGACATGCTCCTTGCTCTCCAACTGCCCACAGTCAAATTTGGAGACCAGAGCAGAAACATGGGAAATGATAGGGAGTCACTGTCGTCAGTAAGGACAGAATAATGTAAAACCTGAATGAAAGTGGTGGGGTGGACAGGTAAAGTGGAGAAGGGGACAGAGAATGCATTTCTACCTCTGAGAGGTAAACGACTGGCCTTTAAAAAAATATTTTCTTTGAAAAGTGTTTTTTAAAATGAGTCAGCGTTTTTAAGTTAGGAGATTTCAGATAAATTCTTGGAATTCTTGAAATCTCTGTGAATATATCCTCACCCCAGGCCCACAAGCCTGCTGGAGCTGAGCTGTCCACTGGGCTGTAAACTCCCCACGACACCCCAGACCCACCATTCCCTCCTGTCTCCCGTTCACCAAGGGAGAGAAGGCATTTATCAAGCCCTTATCCTGTCGTCATTTTAAAGCAGAGAAATGTATTTCTGGATTCAGGTAGATGCAAAAGTGGGAAAATGAAAGACTGCCTGAGAGAATGGTGGTTTCAGGAAAAAATACTGGGAGGTGGGTCGGCCCTCTCCACCCGACTTTACACTGTGTCTTCTTCCCGGCTTCTACAGGCTTAGGAGTTTGCGACCCCAGCCAGGTATGTCTGATGTTTGCTGACAAAGGGCTAGTGTGTGAGAGATGAGACAGCTCACGTCAAGACCCGCTGTGGTTGTGAGTGCAACTCCAACCTTGGGTCCTCGGTCTGGTGAAGTGCCAGCCCCGCTCTCACGTTGGATGTCTGCCTCTTTTCCAGGTCTTTTACTCTGAGGTCGGCGTAGACAAATCCCTGCAGGAGCGGTCCTACGGTGTGCCGCCCAGCCTGAATACCCCGACCTCTGTGAGTAGCTCCATCCCGGCAGCCCCCCAAAAGCACACCCTGTGAGTGACATTTCACTGATGTTCAGAAGGATTTCTAATTTGCTGTGTGTGTGCCGCTGTATGTATAATAATAACAACTGCTTGTATAATCCTCTGGAATTTAGAATGTCTTTCTTGGCCGTAACCCCATCATATACATTTCTATCCTCAGAATGGCAGCCATGTGAGGAATGTTTCCATGGACTCAGTCCACCCCATTTATCCTGCGAGAAAACAGCCACCTTACAGCTGTTTTTTACCCCCCCTTCTTTTCTCTATAAAATTCAATTCTGTTTTTTTTTTAAAATCTCAATAAAGCTTTATAAATAAATATGACACATTTGTATCTTTGCAACTGCCTGGAGACATAATGCAGAAGAAAATGATGTAATTGGAAATATACATTCAAATGGCGCAAGTTGTTTGTTTCCCTTCTGCAGCCGGTATCCTGTCCTTCCACTAACCAACTGTGGGCTCTTCATCTATTTTTCTTCTGTTTCCTGTCAAGGTCTCTCAGGGTGAATTCCTCTGCCTTAGGCATGTTCCGTTTTCTTTTCTTTCATTTGCTGTCTTCTTCTCCGTTCTACTACAATTAATCTACAGACTAGAGCCTTTTTAATTGCTCTGCAAGGAGTTGGCATCAGTGCCCAGAATACTGCAGCTTTAACAGCACTGGTGGTGGAGGTGGTGTCTGTAACTCCTGTCTAGTAAATGCCTGCTGGGCGCTGCACCGAGAAACCTACTTGTCATCCGTGATGAGTAACCATCACTTACTGAGAATCTGTCACCTGCCAGCCACGCTCCCTCATGCTTTACATTGCTTTTGCCATTTAATCCTTACAACTATCCTGTGACCTGACAAGGATGCTGAGACTCAAGGAGGTGAAGTGACATTCTTCAGATCATACATTAGCAAGTAACAGTTGACTGTAAACCCAGGGCAGACTGCATTCTGAGCCCTGCCCTGGCTATTTTTACCAGAGCACTCATGACTGAAAAACAAGAGATGCATGTCTTCAGCTGGCTTGTATTCTGCAGGCTGCTTTTATTCTCAGACTTTTGCTTAAGTACCCCTCAGTTGCCTCAGAAGTCCTCAGCCCCAGCCTCTGTGGTTTATTCTGTCCTAAGAGGGGGCAATTGGGGTGGCCCCACCTGTCGTTGTTGTTCAGTCGCTCAGTCCTGTCTGACTCTTTGCAACCCCATGGACTGCAGCATGCCAGGCTTCCCTGTCCTTTACTGTCTCCCAGAGTTTGCGCAGTCATGTCCATTGAGTCTATGATGCTATCTAACCATCTCATCTTCTGCCCCCACCTTCTCCTTTGGCCTTCAGTCTTTCCCAGCGTCAGGGTCTTTTTCAGTGAGTTGGCTCTTTCTATCAGGTGGCCAAAGTATTGGAATTTCAGCTTCAGCATCAGTCCTTCTAATGAATATTCAGGGTTGATTTCCTTTAAGATTGACAGATTTGATCTCCTTGCAGTCCAAGAAACTCTCAGGAGTCTTCTCCAATACCACAATTCAAAAGCATAATTTTTTTGGCACTTGGCCTTCTTTATTAATTCTCACATTTGTACATGACTACTGGACAAAACTGTAGCTTTGACTGTACAAAACTCTCTGAAAAGTGATGTCTCCGTTTTTTAATATGCTGTCTAGGTTTGTCATAGCTTTCCTTCCAGGGAGCAAGCATCTTTTAATTTTGTGGCTGCAGTCACCATCCAGTGATTTTGGAGCCCAAGAAAATAAAATCTGCTACTGTTTCCATTTTTTCTCCATCTATTTGCCCTGAAGTGGTGGCCCCAGATGTCATGATCTTAATTTTTTTCATATTGAGTTTCAAGCCAGCTCTCCGCTTTCACTTTCATCAAGAGACTCTTTAGTTCCTCTTTGCTTTCTGTAATTAGAGTGGTATCATCTGCATATCTGAGATTGTTAATACTTCTCCTGGGAATCTTGATTCCAGCTTGTGATTCATCTAGCCTGGCATTTTACATGATTTACTCTGCATATAAGTTAAATAAACAGGATGACAATATACAGCCTTGACATACTCCTTTCCCAGTTTTAAACCGGTCAATTGTTCCATGTCTGTTGCTTCTTGACCTGCATACAGGTTTCTCAGGAGACAGGTAAGGTTGGACTGTTACTCCCATCTCTTTAAGAACTTTCCAGAGTTTGTTGTGATCCACACACTCAAAGGCTTTATTCTTTCCGTTAACTATACCTATGTGTTAGAATATGCTACCAACTTGTAGTATTTGATTACCTTGCTGATTTCAACAAATGTTCACAGTTGCCACTCTGCCCAGCACAATATTACATATGGTTGCTGTTCTTGGGCCGCTTTTGGGAAAATCACATTTATGCTGGGTCTCCCAGGTGGTGCTAGTGGTAAAGAACCCGCCTGCCAATGCAAGAGACGTAAGAGACATGGATTCGATCCCTGTGTAGGGAAGATCCCCGGAGAGTGAAATGGCAACCTACTCCAGTATTCTTGCCTGGGGAATCCCATGGACAGAGGAGCCTGCCGGGCCACAGTCCATTGGTGACAAAGAGTAGGAAGACTGAAGTAACTTAGCACATGCTCACACACCTTTACACTAGATAAAACAATTAGAGAGCAACGTGAGGCCAGATTTCGTTCACATGCCACTTACCAGACAGACTGAGGTTGAGATTAGTGTAGGAACAGGTGTTTAAGAGGTAAAATTTGGGGTTGAGATTCGAAGCAGGGGCAGTTTCTGGAAAAGGCAAAGACAGGGGACTTCAAATCATTTGAACCAAGGGACTGAACACTCAAGTGTGCATACATGTTCTTGTGCTTGTGTGTTTGGGTGGGGGAGGGGGGATTGCAGAACACACAGAGCGGAGAGAGGAAACGATGATTAGCGATAAAGGCAATGAGTCAGGAAGGGGGAGGGAAGAGGTCTGGTATAGCAGAGTGGGCTGACATGCATTCAGATTCCTGTATGATAACAAACCATCTGGGTGACCTTACTGGCTCTCAGCTTCCTCATCAACAGAACAGGAATTTGAATAGGATCTGTATCATGGGTAGTGTGTCTGTGGTTCCCAGCTTGTGTACTATGGTACTTCAGGGCTCTGCAGCAAACTCACAGGGGCCTTGTGGAATATTTGAATGTTGCATGGGAAATAGCAACATCTGTGTAAACTTCCACTACCAAATCTTTGGGGTATAGCTATTGAATAAACGGAACTGTTAGGGAGTTTTTTTCTGGATTGGTTGTGCTGCTAATCCAGTATTATTTTATACTGAGAACAGAAAAAGTTTGAGACCCTCTGTACTCGCATCATCCTACAGAGTAAGGATGTTGTGGACATTAAACAAGGTCATGGTCCTAGAACCCTCAGCACCACACCTGGCACAGAAGGACTGAGTGAGGGTTGGAGAGAATCCACATTGCCAAGGCGTGTGTTTGCTGCTCTTGACTGCACATGGCGGAAGCTCAGCTACTCTATGGGTTCATTTTAGTTCCTGTGAGCTTTACTATTTCTCCTTTTCATATTGTTTTTTCTTTTTCTTCCTCTCCAGGGACGATTGGATCATCAGATGATTTTTGTAAGTATGCTTCAAAAAGTTAAACCCTTGCCCCAACCCAGGAGTCAGGCGGTCTCTTTTCATCAAAATGTCTATTTTTCCTGCATCTTCCTCATCGATTAAGGCCCACAGAGAGTGCTTGGTTCTAGTGGAAGCAGCAAAGGCTGGGCATATGGGTGAATTTTTAATCATTTAGAAAGAAATGGCTTGTATTTCACCTGGAAGAGTAAAGTTAAAGCAATATTTTTAAAGTTTGAAGTAATTTAAGTTTTGCTCCCAAAGTGAAAAAGACTGAAAAGGAGAGAAAATATTTAGTCAGCAAGCCCCCTCCTGCAGGAAGTGCTCCCCTCCCCCCTCCCCCCTTTCTTCTTTCCTCACTTTCTCTAACAATTCTAGATCTTGTCAATGAGACCAGACTGGGCACCTAAACCTGGTTGATTGACTTTCTGAACTGATTGCCAGACAGAGGATTGGGTTGACAAATGGTTAGTCTGATTCAAATGAAGAATTAACCAAAATAACCTGGTGGTTGCTGCTGCTGCTGCTGCTGCTGCTAAGTCGCTTCAGTCGTGTCCGACTCTGTGCAACCCCATAGATGGCAACTCACCAGGCTCCCCCGTTCCTGGGATTCTCCAGGCAAGAACACTGGAGTGGGTTGCCATTTCTTTCTCCAATGCATGAAAGTGAAAAGTGAAAGTGAAGTCGCTTAGTCACGTCCAACTCTTATCGACCCCCTGGACTGCAGCCTACCAGGCTCCTCCATCCATGGGATTCTCCAGGCAAGAGTACTGGAGTGGGTTGCTATTGCCTTCTCCATAACCTGGTGGAGTAGGTGGAATTCTGATATTTTCTCTGATACTCTGCCTATGTAAAAGCTTCTGATTTGGTTAGCATTTGGTATCCACACTTTTTAATCCCATGGACAGAATAGGCTGGTGGTCTACAGTCCTGAGGGTTGCAAAGAGATAGACACGACTGAAGCAACTTAGCACCCATGCACACACCATCAGTTAAAAATTATTTAAACATATACCAGAGTACCAATATATGTAAGTATTTGTAAATTATATATCTGCTACTCTACTAATATATTGTGCACATTCTAAAATCCTACCAAATTTTAAATGAGGAGATAAAATAGAAATAGAAAGTACTTATGTTTCCTTTGGGTATTTCAGTAAATTTTGTCTTGCTAACTAAGGGGGAATAAGCCATCACCCTGCTCTGGATTTCACTGGTCTGGCTGACCCGGAATAGTGATGCTATTTGGGTTTTACCCAAGGTTAAGGGATAAAGCAGACAGGAATCATGGGGCTTGCATCTGGTCCCAGCTCTGTCACTAGAACAAGGGTAATCGTGGGAAAGTCTCTGAGCCCCTGTAAACATCTCTTGACTATGAAACAAAGGCGCTGAGGGTTTCCACCTGAGGGTTTTCTTTGTTCCCTGTGGCATATGGAAACATCTGGGCATTCTAGCGATCAAGCCTCAGGGATTCTGACTGTCCTGCAATAAGGGTAGATCCATATGAGGGAGGTTTGTTCAGCCCCAAAGCCAATGCTGCCCTTCTTGGAAAACCCAAATGATACTCTTTCTGTGACCACTCAGGAAATGGAAATCCTTCCAACTCTTCCCCCAACTCTGGCCTGCCCTGCCTTCCTTGGGACCTTTGAAAGAAGGCTGTTTGGGAGATAACCCTTTTCTATTTCCCTATGCCTCTCATCTAATGATGCTAAATATTCCCAACTTCTATTAAGAAAACCAAAGCACAGATTTGACTTGCAAAGTCAAATGTGATGTTGAATCCAAGGTCACTAGCCACTAGTGAAGGTTATTTTAAAATAATTGTAGAATTTCCGTGTTGAAACCCTGGCCTGGAGAAGTTAAGTGGAGTCCCTGAAGCCACACAGCTCTTTGGCTGCAGAGCCTGGATCTCCGGGCCCCTAGTCCAGCGCTCTCCCACTTCATGCCACCTCTCCGCTATGCTCACTGGATGCCCTCCTGTAGGGACAACCTGACCAGACTAGTGAACAAGGCAACATCCAACTTCATTTCTGGAAACAAATGACTTGGTTTTCCAGCAGTAAGAAAAAAGTACAGCATGAATGGGGTTAAAGGTAAGGTCTGATTTAAGGTCAGAGATTTACGTTTGGAACCATTTAATACAGTTTCATCACTGCACAGCAAACAGGGATTCAGTTAAGAATAGTTCTGTCTTTTCAGGGGCTTCTCTTACATAGCTATCCAGGTTGTTTTTGTACATTGGGTCTAGTATGAAGTAGGATGAAAGTTTAGCAGTCCCCAACCCAAGGGTAAAGGGTGGCTCAAGGGTAAAGAATCTGCCTGCCAGTGCAGGAGACGTGGGTTTGATCCCTAGGTTGGGAAGATTCCCTGGAGAAGGAAATGACAACCTACTCCAGTATTCTTGCCTGGAAAATTCCATGGACAGATGAGCCTGGCAGGCTATAGTTCACAGGGTTGCAAAGATGAGCAACACAGGAGCCTGAGACAAACACAAAATAAAGCTATTCTGCAGCAGTGCGCCCATCTTCACTCTCTCTCCAAGGAAAGTATGGGAGGGGCCGGAGGAGACTGGAATTCATTCAGGCTTCTACTCCAAGAAAGCAATTTCTTTCTCTTTGTTTTTCACCGTTCTGTGGAGAAGGAGGTCCGAGAGAGAATTATTTTGACTCATTTTCAAACTTCCACAAGACAACAAAACACTTTGTTTCTCTACTTTGAAAAGGGTATATTTAGCATCTTATCTAGTTTGACGCAAGGCTCAAGTAGTTGCCATGAGACATTTAAGGACAGCAATAGAAAGATTTGTGGAATTATGCAGCATTTTGCTAAAGAATTCAAGGGTTATCACAAGTCATACTATTCTGAGGGATTCCATTTGGAAGGAGAGATGCAAGAGGAAGAAGAGATGATTAAGGCACTGAATCCAGCTGCTTTTTTAATAACCCCAGCTACTCAGTCCCCTTGACCTCACTCCCTTATGCTCACCTACCAGCCTGTCAGCTCAGGAAAAGACCGGAAAAGACTGGAAATAATTTCTGGGAGGGTAACAATTCACCTTTCAGAATATACCTGGGCTAAAGGTCATACCATTAATTCCATGTCTAACAAAAAATTTAGTTGTTTTTTCATCCATATTAAGAACTTCTATTAGTGTAATTTCCCTTGATTTTTAATGATCACTTTTACAGTTCTGATAACATAAATTTCCTTGTGTACAGATAAAATAATCTGATCTTCGGTGTCTATGTTATAAAATTTTGTCCATTTAAATATTATTTAATATTTTTCATTCATGTATTATCCAATTAGAACTTTGTTCATGGAGTCAAACAAAGCAGGGTTCAAATCCCCACTTTGCCACTTAATAAATATACAACCTTGAGCAAATCATTCACTTTTTCAGAATTCAGTTTTCTCCTCTGGAAACGAAAATAAGAGTGATACCTACCTCACAGGGCTGATGGAAGAATTAAATCAGGCTCTATGTTTCTGGAGCAGAGGAAACACTCAGTAAATGGTAGTTAATGGTAGCTACGTTTGATATTGATGCATAGCTAATATCTGCAGTAGTTTATAAAACCACATCACCACCCCCATACTTCATACAGTGTAATAACTTCACGGAAGGAAAGAATGGTAAAGCAAAAGCCCGTGAGAGCATTGGATTGGTTTGAGAGTGTATTTCTGCTTCTCTGGGAAGAACCTGGGAGTGGCAGTTGGGGGAGGAGTGAGACAGCAGCGTTGTTACACCTGCTGCCTCTAGCCTCTTAGCCACCCAACTTGACATGCATCAGGAGACAGATGGTAGAACTGGGATGCACAGATGCAGAGAATTAGAGCAAGGGTGAGGGTGGGGGCCGTGAGGCTGGGAAAACAGGACCGTATGTTCTGCAAAGACCCTTCATGCAGTTACACATAGGATGGAGTCGTTGGGGAGAGAAGGGATGGAAGATGGGAGACACACACCCGCCCTGGAGGCTGTAGAAATGGCCCAAGTAAGGATTCAAGGGAAATGAAAGGAGGGAGCAGGTCCAGAAGGCATGTGGATGTGGCTGGGGACAGATTGATAAAAGGAAGTCAGCCTTGTCTCTGTATTACTAACTCCAGGTCTAGGGCAGAGATACAGAAGCTGATGATCCAGTCGGAGGGGTTATTAGGAGAAGCTGGTTCTTGATGAGGTGATCTGTTTATGGCAGGCGTCTTGGTTTCATTTCTTTCATTCATTCACTAGTTGTCCATGTATTCATTCATCATAAGAGCATTGCTTGGAACTTTGCTCCGTGTCTGGCAATGTTGTTCTAAGCTTTGGCATGCCAGAGGAATACGAACTTGTCTTGTGCCCTCCAGCGGGTGGGGAGAAGGTGACCAATAAGCAATTACAGTCTAAGGTGAGTGTTGCTACATTGAGGTACATCAAGGGCACCAGGGAGGCATAGAGGAGGGACACCTAACCAGACTGGGGTCAGGGGGCCAGAGAAATGAGGTAATGTCTCAGCTGAACTGAGTCATGAAGGATAAGCCAGGCAGACATGGAGAGAAGGGCATTTCTCACAGAGGGGGCCGCAGGTTCAAAGGCCCCGAGGCAAGGAATTGAATGGCATAAATTTGAGCCTTGCCAAGTTCTTCAGTATGACTGGAATGCAGAATGTAAGGAAAGACGGTGGCATGAGATGATGCTGGAAGAATAACCAGGGGGACACAAAGATGGTATCGTAAGTGGAACGTGACATGATCGGATTTGGGGTTTAAGGGAACTGCTCTTGCAGTGTGGAGTCCAGATTGGATGTGCAGAAAGTTTTGGAGGCTGGGAGAGTCAGAGGCATTGCAGTCACTATGGGGACTTGGACTTAAATGGACTATATGGACAGATTCGTGTGACCTGGAAGAGTATTGGTGCTTGATTGAATGATGGTCAGAGAGCAGGGGTGAACAAGTGTTGAGAATTTCTGGTTTGGGTGATGAAGGAGAGAATACAACAGTGAAGCAGTTTTTTGTTTTGTTTTTGGTGGTTGCAGGAGAAGTGATTAGGTGAGCTTTGGTTATGTTGAACTTGAGTTGCGTGGTTGTTGAGTAGAGAAGCTCAAGAGGCAGTCATAAACTCATGACGAGATCAAGAGGCAGCTTGGAGCTGGGGATGGAGGGAGGTGTCTTTCGAAGGTGTCAGAAGCTACAGGACTAGTAGATGAGCTCGCCTAAACAAGGCTACAGAGTGAGAGGAGATGGTGAGGGGTGAACTTCTGGGAAAGACCAGCACCGAAGGGGCCAGCCGAGAATGGGGAGTGGGTGAGGGATACTTGACAAGAGAAACAAAAGAAGTAGAAAGAGACTGGGAGGAACAGACACGGTTTCCAAGGGAACCAAGATATTTAAGAGGCAAGGGTGGGTCACAGTATTGAAAGCTGCAAAAAGTCGAGCAAAGATGGAGACATCCCCACTTGATGGACTGCAGAGTTGTTGTGGCGACTTTGGTAGAAATATCTCTGTCGTTTGCAGTGAGGAGAGGCCAGATGGGAGCAGGGTGAGGAGGGAACAGGAGGTGAGGAAGTGGAGACAAGGCCAGGAGGGTTTTGTCTCTGGAGAGGTGAGCGGGGCGCATGCGTGGTGGTGAAGAATTGATCGCTTTGAAGATGAGAGTGACTTGAGCACAGTAATGAAGGATCTGGTAGGTAAGGGAGAGGTTGTAGATACAGGAGGGAGAGAGGAGGGGAGACACGTGGAACTCAGGTCAGGCGAGCCCAGGACCAGTGGTTCACAAACCTGGCTGCCTGTATTAGCATCGCCTGGAGAGCTTTAAACAGGCTCAGGCCTGCCGCCCAGAAGTTCTGATGTAAGTGGTCTGGAGTAGCATCTAGCATTGGTATTTTATTTTTAGATCTTTGAGTGATTTTAAAATGTTTTCAGGGTTAAGGGCTACTATAGTAAGTATTCAATAATTATTTGTTGAATCTTTTAAAAAAGTTTTGTTGATCTATTGATAAGTTCTCCTTATCAACAATGAATATTTAGTCATTTGCAGGGGATGTTGTGAAGAAATATGAGACAGGATGCCTGCTCTCAAGTGGCTTGTAATCCCATGGGAGAAATAGTAAAAATTTTAATACACGAAAGTGCTAATTTAGTAGTGTAACACTTAGTGGGGTAAGATTGAGTCTGTGTGGTCAGGTGTCAAGGGGATAGTTGGGCCTCAGAAGTGGTAGGACCTAGGTAAGTGGAGAAGAGGAGGAGTTTTAATGTCCAAGACAATAATCATTACAATCCTGCTTCTTGAGGATGGCCTTGGAACCAGCGACTTTACACGCGTTACCCCAAATGCTATAACTGTGCAAGAAAATTATCCATCATCCCCATTTACAGAGGAAAAAACTGATGCTCTGGGTATTTAATATGAAGGCCACAGCTAACAATAAGTGTCAGAGTCAGAATGCAAGCCCAGGACTGATGGATTCCATGTCAGTATCATTTTCACTACAATGTGCTGAGACCATTGTGACCTAGGCTCCCACTTACCATATGGCACTGAAGCCTCCAGTTGGGGCATCCCTGGTGGCTCAGATGCTAAAGAATCTACCTGTAATGCAGGAGACTTGGGTTTGATCCCTGGGTCAGGAAGATCCTTTGGAAAAAGGATTGGCTACCCACTCCAGGAATCTTGCCTGAAGAGCTCCATGGACAGAGGATCCTGGAGAGCTGCAGTCCAGAGCATTGCACAGAGTCAGACACGACTGAGCGATTAAGCACACAAGCACACACAAGCCTCAAGATGGAGTGGGTCCACTTCAACTCGGGCTTCTTGGCCAAGGCTTCTGTGCAGGTGAAGTTCACACACACATTCCTCATCAGTCCTAGTGGTTTTCAATGTGAAAGTGTTAGTCGCTCAGTTTATGTCTAACTTTGCGACCCCATGGACTGTAGCTTGCAAGGATCCTCTGTCCATGAGACTCTCCAGGCAAGAATCCTGGAGTGGGTAGCCATGTCTTTCTCCAGAGGATCTTCCCAACCCAGGGATCAAACCCAGGTCTCCTGCGCTGCAGGCAGGCTCTTTTCCATCTGAGCCACCAGGGAAGATCCCACCATGACCCACCAGCAGCATCACTTGGGAACTTCTCAAGAATGCAGATTCTCAGATGCTTCCCTGATTTACTGAATCAGAGACCCTGGGGGCCAGGCTTAGCAATTTGTTTTAAGAAGCCCTCATGGTGATTCTGATGCAATTTGGGAACCAGAGTTTGAGTCCCTCCTTTATGGATGCAAATCAAGACCTCAGTTTGCTGTTGTGGCTAGTACCTGAGCATTGGTGATATGCAAATGGAAAGAAAGGGCTGGGGGATTCAAGCCCTGGAAAAGATCCTTAGCTGAATTCCAGCAGCCTAGTACTCTTATTGAAGAACTCAGATGTTAAGCAACAGCTGATAAGGTGAATGAGTCCCAGTTCTAGGACAGTGTATACATTCCAATAAAACATAATTCACTAGTCTTTGGAAATACGTCATGGTGCTTTTCTCTTTGCAAATTAAATACTTGGCCAATCCTAGAGAAAGCAAAGGACTTCCCAGGTAGCTCTAGGAGTAAAGAACCTGCCTCCGAATGCAGGAGACATAAGAGATGTGGATTTGATCCCTGGGTCGAGAAGATCTCCTGGAGGAGGGCGCAACCACCCACTGCAGTATTCTTGCCTGGAGAATCTCATGGACAGAGGAGCCTGGCAGGCTACAGTCCATAGGGTTGTGCCGAGGCAGACATGACTGAAATGACTTAGTACGCATGCACACAGAGAAAGCAAAACAATCTCCCAAGCAAATTTCACAAGGGCCTCAAGATGCAACCCTCATGGAAATTGTCTGGTTTGCCTCAAAGGAACTTCTGATCATTGATACAGTTCATGTTTGGTCATCTACAGGAGGAAGTGATCGGAGATTTGAAACCAGGCACTGAATACCGCGTGAGCATGGCAGCTTACAGCCAGACTGGCAAAGGGCGGCTTAGCTCTCCTCAGCATGTTACCACTTTGCCCCAAGGTAAAATGGGTCTGATTCATTAATAATAAGAACTGTTATTTAGGGCTATTCATTCATTCCTCCATTCAGTATATACCAGTGAGGACCGACTCTGTGCCAGGCATTGTGCTACACTAGACTCTGGGAATTCAGTGGTGAACAAAAACAGGCACAGCCCCGGCCCTCTTAAAACTTAGCGGGATGGGTCAAGATATTACCTATTTAGTGTATAGATAGTGACAAGTGTTTTCCAACATGATATAAGATCTTCTTTTGTCAGATCTGATGTAGAGGTGCAGTAAGAATTCTCTAAGGACATAACTACTAAGTAGAGATCTGATAAGTAAGTGGGAATTAGGAAGGTGAGGAAGAGGGGTGGGGAAAGAGATTTTACAGGCCAGGGAAATCTCACAAATGCTCATTGAGGTGGTGGTATGGTGGGTACTAGGGGACAAAGGTGGTCTGAAAGCATCGTTGCTCTCAGGAGCTCCCTGGGGAGGGAGAGGTGCATGGTTAGCATGTAACTCAGTGTATCTGAGTCCACTCACGGCTCTGGAGCACTCAGAGGGAGCACTTCCTCACCCCAAGTCTTAGGAGGGTTTCAGAAAGAACCATATCTTTGGCCTGGCTTTTGAAAAGTTCATAGGATTTTGCTAGGAAGAGGAGGCAGGAATAATATTTCTGGCCGAAGCAACAGTGTAAAGCTGGCAGATGTGAAAGTCTGGATATGAAAATAGTAATAGCAGTGACCTTGGGGGGATAGAATCATCCTACGTCTTCACACATGAGAGCTTTTCCAGATGTCTTACCATCGGTATATATGCTGATGATGGGGGTGGGGGGAAGGGAGGAGGTCCACACACAGAAGAGTGGAAAGTAAGTGCTATTACATTAAGCATTTAATTTTCTTCATAAGTAAATATCAAGGGGCTTCCCTGATAGCTCAGTTGGTAAAGAATCCGCCTACAGTGTAGGAGACCCCAGTTCAATTCCTGGGTCGAGGAGATTTGCTGGAGCAGGGATAGGCTACCCACTCCAGTATTCTTGGGCTTCCCTTGTGGCCCAGCTGGTAAAGAAACTGCCTGCAATGCAGGAGACCTGGGTTCGATCCCTGGGTTGGGAAGATCCCCTGGAGAAGGGAAAGGCTACCCCTCTCCAGTATTCTGGCCTGGAGAATTCCATGGACTGTATAGTCCATGGGGTCGCAAAGAGTTGGACATGACTGAGCGGCTTTCACTTTCAAGTAAATATCAATTCCAACATACGCACAGAGGTCTTAAAGGGTACACAACACTGTACGTCCTGGGGTCAATAGTCTGCACATAATTTAATTTAGTTGGATTTCCAACCAGGGGTGCTTGGAGAGGGAGGGAAGATCAGCTCTCATTGATACGAAATCCAGTGGAGATTCCAGTTATGATTTGGGGGTGTATGCTTATTTTGGTTTGGACTTTGAGAGGCTGTTCTGAACAGAGATGTTTAGGTTGTAGAAAGTACATGTTTTTTGGATACATGAAACCTCTCCAGCAGCAAAGACTACAGCCAACTCCAGTTTGCTGTCCTGCCTAGATTCCTGCCTGCCTCCAACAGCACCCCAGCAGCCGCATGTCATTGTGGTTTCTGATTCCGAGGTGGCCCTGTCTTGGAAACCTGGAGAAAGTGAAGGAAGCTCTCCTATTCAGTACTATTCTGTGGAATTCACCAGGTAAGTCTGTGTGTCACATTCAGAAGCCAAATGTATTGACCACAGGTATTCCAAACACCATAGAAATCTCCGTTGCATGTGTATTGAAGAGATGACAAAGGCTTGGAAACCTGACTTGAGCCCATAGCAGTCTCTAGCCTTCTTCGATGGTGGGTCATCTGGTAAACCTATCGGTACTCACCTCTTCCCCATTTCCCTGCCTCAGTCAGACTGTCCTAGGCTCGGAAAACTCCCGAGGTACCACTGCCAACAAGCTTTTCAAGCTCACCACTGCATTTCAAGCTCAAAACGTAACTCCCTGGCTCTGAAATACTATGACTGAAGTGTATGTTTGATGGTGACTTTTCTCGAGGGAGAGGAAAAAATAAAAATAAAAATAAAACACCTTTAAAAGCAAGTGCAGGGGATTGTTTTCTTTACATCCATACTGCTGTGGGGCAAGGTTCTTGGTTTGGTTTCAGCTTTTTTCTCTCATCTACTTCTCCAGCTCTCATACTCAGCTCATCAGAGAGTTGAGGAGTGATTAGAAGTTCTTCTAAGAACTTACAGGTGTAGAAGCATGGCTTCTCAATGCTGCTATGTAATTTTAAGCAAAAACAAAAACCAGAACACCCCAACCAACCAAGGATCAAAAGCAATTCTCCATCTAGGACTCTTCCTTTGAGCTCTAGTTGTTGCTGAATTTTGAATGGAGCACCTAGCTGAGGAAAGCAGTTTGTGGAGTTGGTGTTCTCTACCTTAAAAGTGACAGGGTTTGTCTGAGGCCAGTTGCTTCATGGATTCATAAAGAGACTTGTTTAGCACCTCACTCCCAAGGCTTTCTGAAGCTGGGACAGAGGATTCTGCTGATTTGATTAGCTCTGTTTCCGTTTCTTGACTTCCTCGCCTATTTTTTGGTAGTAGAAAACAGATGTTTGTTTCTTCAGAGAAGTCCTGCACTGAGTCTCTTTAAGGCTTGAGTACAGAGCTCATTTCAGGAGGGACTTATTGAACTGCAAGTGGAAGGAGCTTGAAAGATGAGACCATAATGTACCGGTCCCTGTGACGGTCAAGCCCTGTGACAAACCTAAATTCGAGGAAGACGAACTCCGTGTCACATCAGCAGTCTGTCTCCCTCCATCTCTGTGCTGTGTTTCTCCCTTTATTGGCTTTATTTTCAGGCTCTTCCAACAGTGTGGCAAGACGGCCACCAGGCACTGAAAGCTTGCTGTCTACTAGCCTGGCTCCCCACTGGAGAAGACTGGGTCTTTCTCAGTGGACCCATTAGAGCCTTAGGATTTATTCTAGTTGGCCAAGCTCCGGGCCCAATCATAGTGGCCAAGGAGAAAAGTATCCTAATTAGTCAGGCACTTAAATTCTGAGTTCTGGAACTAAGGACTGGTGGGTCACTCAGATCTGAAGTATACGAATTGAGGGTTCCTTAAGGTTGCATCCTTAAAGGAAAATTGTGCAATTAATGGAAAAGGGAGGAACAGATGCTGGGAAAATTTAAAAATAAACAAAAGATGCTCTCAGCAGAGCTCCAGACCAATGCCCTTCACTGAAGATAATCTACAATCCTGCTGTTGAACAGATATGGTAGGCAAAGCCCGGAATGTGCCTGGAGTAGAAAGATTCTAAGCCTGGTTCAAATAGTAGTAAAACTGCAACAATAGAAGATCTTAAAACTTAGCTTTCTCATCTGTAAAACTTAGAGTGAAACTTATAATTTCTAATTTACTTGTCCAACACAAGCAAAGCAAAATGCAATACTTTCAAATTTTGAAAAATGTGCAATGTTTTTCATAGTAGCCCAGCAGATCATCTCTGTAACTTCCAGCAAAGATGATGGCTATCATTTACTGTTAATTTTGTGGTAAAACCTGTGTTTTTTAAAAATTTAAGTCTGACATATTGGTAAAAGGTGAAAATTGCAGTTTCTTGACCTGTATGTGGACTTCCCAGGTGGTTTAGTGGTAAAGAATGTTTGATCCCTTGGTCGGGAAGATCCCCTGGAGAAGAAAATGGCAACCCACTCCAGTATTCTTGCCTGGGAAATCCCATGGACAGAGGAGCCTGGCAGGCTACAGCCCATGGGGTTGCAAAAGAGTTGAACATGACTTAGGGACTAAACAACAACAGCCTGTGCCAACAAATGAAAAGTAGAATATGGAGGATGGATTTAGAACCAGAACTGGAAGGCAGTGCTTGCTGCCTCTTCTGCCACCAGCAGGGGGCACTGTGTAAGTCACTTTGCCTCCTTCAGCCATACACAATGGCTTCTAAGGTTGAAGTCTCCAAAAGGAGAATGTTTTAAGAGGACTTTGGTAAAAATAGATTTATTTGGAAGAGGGAATGAGAAAGTCAGGAGGGGGATGGAGGACATATGACTTGTGTTAGAGAAGTCACTTCTACAGGCAATGAGGTGTCTAAAGGGTTCTGACTCCGTGGAGTTGTCTTTGGAGCACAGATTTCCTCTTGAATTTGCTTATCAAAAAGACAGGAGCCATTTTTCCCTGGTAAAACTTCCCACCCTTCCAGGCTTGGCTGGCCTGTGGATTAAGGCGGTAGGTCTAGGGATCAAAGGAGCAGTGGCATGAGCACGGTGTATGCTTTTTTCCTATGCTGGCCTCGAGAGGCAAGCTGGGCTCCCAGGAAACTGTATCGCAGCTGCTGCTGAATCAGAGCAAGGGCAGGTGACACAGGCCGCAAGAGCATTGACTACGATGTCCTTATACGGGTGATAAATAAATAAATATGGGTGACAGCTTCTTCCCACCTTATAGTGCATCATGAAGAGGACCAAGTAAATTCACATACGAGAAAGGACTTTGTAGATGTCAAAAATCTAAACAGGTGTAAGGTGTATATGGGTGTTATGCACCTACGTTTAAAAATTATAATTCTTCTCCAACAAAAAATGCATCTTAACATTGAGGATGTTATTATCTCGAACAGTTGAGGGACTCAGGCTCCAAATTCTATGTATAAATATTTTAAAGGTATATACTGTTTTAACAAACTGTTAATTTTTTTTTTTTAATGTTTATCTTAACAAGTATGTCTTTACAATGCCCTGGAAAGCTAGGTTCAAACTGAAGTGTTCCAAATGGAATATGGTGGAATGGGGAAAGCTAGCTTCTGGTTCCAGCTCCTAAACTAGGGATTCTGCTTCTGTTATCTCTTCTGAATATGTACTCTTAGTCAAGTTAGTTTATCTCAGAACCTCCATTTCCTCGTCTGTAATATTAAGCTAATGTGACCTTCATTGAGGAATTGTTGCTTATAGTCTTCAAAAAGTTTATTTATAGTAGACATTCTGTATCCGTTTCCTTTTCCTCATGCAACTATTTCCCCTTTACAAAGAAAGAAATTGGGACTCAGTTGCTTAAGTTGATTTGCCAAGGTAAAATGACAAAATGAAAATTAAACTTCAGCTCTCCTGATTTCCAGCCCAGTGCTTTTTCTGCAAAGCCCCACATCCTCTTTGCGTGTGTGATCCACCTTTGGAGAGGTATGCGTGGACTCAGCCCGCCTGGAGCCCTGCTGGTTGAAGAAATGGGAAGCCTAATCTTAGGCTGCTGTTTGCTGTTATTCCAGAAGGAAAGCTCTCGCATCTTGTTGTGCATTGAAAGTTTGGCTGCAAAATAAATCCCCACATTCATTTGTAAACATCTCAGACTCTATCCCATTTCAGTCGAGAGCCTGAGGATATGTGTTTAGAGAGAGCTTTCCTGGACTCTCAATCAGAAACTGCAGTTAGTGTGAGAGGGACTTTGGGGGTCTTCAGTTTTCTTTTTTCCCAGAGAGGTCTATTTAACGTTTAACATTGAGGATTTTTTGCCCAGATACCTCCTGTGTACAGAAACACCTGTGACAGGTCTCTATGTGAGCCAAAAAGTTTATTTTCTACCCAAGAGGCAGACTTTTGACAGCCCAAGGCTAAGAAATTGTAGAATCAGTGTATTGCCGGTGGTTATCCTCAGGTTTCACCTACCTGAATGTGAAGTTCTTGTCTGAGTTCTATCACTGGAAGATGAGATTCCAGTCCTCTGTCCTGGTAGGCGCTTATACATCAGTTGCTCTTCTTATTCAACAAGGATAATGATATCAAATGTTACAAAACAGACTAAAAAGTTTCTGAGGAAATATTTAATTGCCTAATAAAAGATTAACCTGGAAAACTATAGATGGGCCACTGACTGCTTTTCTGCTAGTTTTGTTCATATTTGGACTCTTCAGGTATTTGTGATGCTCTGAAAGGGGGCTTCCCTGGTGGCTTGGAAACAGTAAAGAATCTGCCTGCAATGCAGGAGACTTGGGTTCAATCCCTGGGTCTGGAAGATCCCCTGGAGAAAGGGATGGCAATCCAGTATTCTTGCCTGGAGAGTTCCATTTGGACATTTCATGTATTTGTGATGCTCTCTTAAGTTATGGGCTTTAGGACCAAGCAAAGTTTTGTTCTTCATCCAGCTTCTGTCTCCTGTAAATTGGAGGATACCTACACATGAGTACCTTAAACAGGCCATCTCAGTATCAGAGATGAAGTTTGGTTTCTGACGCAGGCAGGATGAAGCTTTCAGATGAGAGTGATCTTCATAATCTCTCCCAAGGTTGCCCTGGGGGCTCTTCATCAGCTTCCTTATTTACAGTAGATTTTAAATTTTTAATCAGTGTAGAAAATATTTGAAGAGGCAAATTCTAAGTAAGCCTGCAGGCTGTAACATATTTTGCAATGATTTTAAAACTTTTTCCTCCTGCTCTTCTAGAACAGAAAAATCATGCATTTGAGGTAGGAAAGGTATTTTGTTTCTAAAACGATACTGAAAATTTCTTTGTGGGCAGCAATCTTAGTGTTCATTAAAATATGAACCAAGCATAAATATAGCTACCTATGTGTTGAAATATTTTGGCTATAAATATCTGAGAAACTTTCCTCTTTCTGCCTAAGAATTTCCCTAGGGTAAGTGCTTTTCTCATAAGCAAAAAGTATATACTATGGTGGCAATGAAAATCCAAAGGCTTGGAAAAATAGTCCTTTGAAGTTTTAATTGAGGTAACATGTTCCATATATGCTATCTATCAAGCTGGTTAAAGGTGAAAATAGTTTTTATTTAACTTACCTATGCAGTAAGCCCCCTACATATGAACCAGTTCTGTTCTGAGAATGCGTTCGTAAATCCAATTTTTTTCATGTCCAACAAAGTTAGCTTAGGTACCCAACTAACACAATTGGCTGTATATTACTGTACTATAAGAGGTTTATAACATTTTTCATGAAAATAATATATACAAAACAAATAAAATAGAGAAAACATTTTTAATCTTACAGTACAGTACCTTGAAAAGTACAGCAGTACCTGTTACATCACCACTGCTTTTGTGCTTGCTTCTGGACATCCTGAGCTTCAAACAAAGATTCTGTACTCCTGTATCCTATACAGTAGCGTACAGTAACATACACAAAAACACAGCCACTTGCAGCGGATATATGCATGTGACACCAGACGTGTGAACTAACTTACATGATCGGCCATGTGAACACATGTTCACATTTTGAAAGTTCACAACTTGAAGGTTTGTATGCAGGAACTCACTATGTAGCTTTTTCTATAGGTGTAACCTGATTGGTTAAAATTGCTTCAGAGTTTTGCACTGTCCACTATTAGAAAGGGCAGATTAAAACTCTTTTCAGTAATTTTCAATACAACTAGTTTCAATAAAAAGGCCACTAAGGCTAATTTTGAGTGCATGTGAAAGCTCAGAACATTTCTGTGTGTTTTAGGGACATAGGTCAAGAAATGATCTCTAAATGTCAACCCAAGACAGGAATACTAATAGATATGAAAGAGAAGTGCTTCCTCTCTTTTCTCTTTCACACCTTTCTGCCTAAATAATTTCCTGGTCCCTTGCAGATGCCTTCCCTAATCAGACTTGCAAAATTCATCTTCATGCAGAGCTGCTTTTAAACTAATTGTAATGTCTACATATTGGTTTTACTTGAGAATCTCAAGGTCATGCACACCTGGGTGGGTTTTGAAAATTATTTTAAAAATTGATATTTTTGTCAAAAGTCATCATCTGTCTTTCCATCCCATCATCAACTTCCTCAGGCTATAAGTAGCAAGTGAATTTAATTAGCTTCTTCTTAGGCATTGACCCTGCAAAGACTGTTCCTGAAATGAAGATCAAGTTTAGGATTCAGAGTGGAAGCTGAACGGATTATGGATTTTCCTTGAATAGTTTTAAGGGATGATATGGTGTGGCTCATGGTCAAGGTCACTGTCTTTGAAGGTTAAGGAAGTGTTCCATTTAGAACTTAGTCTTACAGTCCAGTATTTGGTATCATCTCTCAGGTTCAAGTTTGTCCACATGTGGAATCAGAAGACACAGTTCTGAGCTGGCCTCTAATCTTGGGGACAGGTGGCTTGATTCCAGTTTTAAGCTTTCTTACATGTGAAATAAGGCTGAACAGTTTGACTTCTAAAATCTGATGACTCTGATTTTCTGTCCTCATGATCCTGCCTCTTTGTCCAATGCTAGTCTCCACCATTTTTAAGCCATAAGATTTTAGTTAGATTACTTAACTTCTCTGTGCCTCAGATAGAAGAATGGAGATAATTTCCTTACCTCACAGAGTTGTTATGAGATTAAGTGAATTAATGCATACATAATACACAGAACAGCACTTGTTATACAGTAAGTGCTCAATCAGTGCAAACGATTCTTAGCAAGGCTTTTATGATAGGTCTTTTCTGTTTTCCTTTATAGCCGTGTTCTTTCTTGTCTAGAGGTCTCTATGCTTGCTATCCTCTGCCAGGATGGTGCTTCTGCTTCTTTACCTAGCTAACTAACTCCTGTTCATCCTTCAGTTCTCCTGCTTAAGTACCACTTCCTCTAGGAAGCCTTCTCTGAATCCCTCAGACCAGGTGAGCTATACCTGCAACATTTACTAGCAACAATTAGCACACTTGTAGTTAATTACTTGTTCAGTGTCTGTCTTCCTTGCCAGGACATGCAGGTAACCTCTTGACTTGCTCCGCTCTATGGAATAAGATGCCTAGCATGGAGGAAACATACCACATGTCAAACAGGTGCTGGAGAACATTTGGACATAGGCAGTCCTGGGATTGAATCCAGAGACTGTCAACAACTAGCTGCCACCTTAGCAAGATCCTTAACCCTCTGAGCCTTGCTTCCCTTGGCTGTAAAGTAGGAATGACAGTAGTGGATACTTCAGGAGGCTTGTGAAGATAAATGGATGTCTACCTCCCAGGTGGTGCAGTGGTAAAAGTATCTGCTTGCCAATGAAGGAGATGCAGGTTCAATCCCTGGGTAGGGAAGATCCCCTGGAGAAGGAAATGGCAATCCACTCCAGTATTCTTGCCTGGAGAATTCCATGGACAGAGGAGCCTGGCAGGCTACAATCCACGGGGTCACGAGTCAGACAAGCCTGAGTGACTGAGCACGCACAATATTTAGAAGAGTGGTTTGTGGAAGAATGTTTTTAAATGTCAATTCTTTTCTTTGCCCTGAGCCACATGGAGATGTACGGCCACACTAGTCACAGGAGATTCAGTGAATCCTTCAGCACTAATTTCCAAGGCCACAACAGTAACCAACATCCTTCCTTAACAACTATAGAAAAAAGAAGCAGACAAAACCCAAACTGGATCTGCTGCTTGTCTCCTCTCCTTCCCCCCAATCCAAAGCTGTTCATTGCTTTTGTTTTCTCATCATAAAAGGGATAGCGGTATGTGGTAACACTTCAAATAATACCTAATGTATAAGACTAACTTGAAGGCTCCCATTGTGATTTTATTTCATATTGAACGATAACATGTATTTTGGAGACTTTATAACGGACAAGTGGATTGCCAATTGCCAACTTGTTTCATAGTGTTTTACTAGAGTTTATAGCAATAACTGGGCAAATGTCTGTAACATTTAACAGTGATGTAGCTCTGTGTTGGTTTTCCTGCCCCGCAAAGTATAAACTTGATATATTTAAAGAATTGTCCTTACACAATTAATTAATTTTGGAGAGAACAGGAAATGACGACAAAAAACTCCCTTTCTTGTCACGAAAGCATTAAGAAAGTTGTGCTAATTATAACCTTCCTTGCTACCAACAGTAGAAGTAGAAATAACAAGAATAGGCTTGTTGGGCTGTCAGCTACCATTTCATGTTAACAAGTGGTGGTTGGTGAAAAACTCCTTCTTTTTACCTTTAGTTTCCAAAATGAAAATCTCAGAACCACCTTCCAGAGTGGTGCCTAGTCCTAGAAATTCTGATAGCCATCAAGTTTCTCCACGCAGGCTCAAAAGGAAGGGCGATTCTGAATGTTTTTGCAGAAGTTTCACCTACAGTTCTACAAATTGATCGCTTAAAGCTTCAGTGCCTCCTACCGTGAGCTTTCCTGATGTAATCCCTGGTCAGATTGATGGGAAGTGACACAAATCGAATTCTTGCATACCAGCATTGGGAGTCATTTGTAAACTGCAAATGAAAGTGAGCTCTCTAGTTGCCCCACCAGGGACAAATTGCCAGCTGAGTTTATCATTACTCCATTCTATCCATCTGTTTGTCGTTTGGTTGGGTTGAACGAATTCATAAATGAAGAAAGCTGAAGGTCAAACAATACATCGTTTTTTTTCCCTTCACTGTGATTACTTAGCAGTTTTGGACTTCCTCTGCAGTTCATTTTAATGTAGAGCAAATCCTGCCTAAAACCAAGTCTATAAATTGAGAGAGACTTAGAGACTTTCCTGAGCATGAGGTTTTCTTTCACTCCTTTGTGTTCATTCTGGATAATGTATGGGATCTTAAAGCAGGATGCTTAACCTGCAGTCTGTGTGTCCCCAAAGGGTTCATGGATAGAAGGCCAGGGGTCCCTGAACTTTAGTTGGAGAAAAATTACATCCTTAGTTTTATCAGCTGAAATTTAATTTATTCAAATACAAATGTCGTCACCTGCAGTGGCATTAGCAATTCCTATGCCTTTGTCATCTTTAGGGATATGTTCTTATCCCATTACAATTGTTGCATATATCTCACAGTTCCATTTATGCATATTACTATGATGAAATTATTATAGTTAATGAATCCATTTCTAGGTATTATTTGCTGCATTAATGAAGTATAATGATACGTATATTGACTTATCATAATTTTATTCTTGTTTTGGTCATTGTTTCTAGTATATTTAATCTGGTATAGGTTTCCTTGGAATTCCTATGCATGTTATGCATTTAAAGATATTATTCTAAAAAGGGATTCCAGGCTTCTGCAGATGGTTGAAGTAGCACAAACAAGGTTAAAGACTGTTGTCTTAGACCAAGGGTTGGCAAACTGTTTCTCCAGGGCCAGGTAGTAAATATTTTGTGCTTTGGCAGCTGTATGGTCTTTGTCTCAGCTATTGAACTCTGCCTTTGTAGCAGGAACACAGCCATAGATAATACCTAAACAAATGGGCGTGGTTGTGCTTCAGTAAAACTTTATAAGAACTGACAGCCAGCTGAGGTTTGCCACCCTCTGGTTTAGGCATCCTGTTATTCCCCATGTCTGCCACCCTCTGGTTTAGGCATCCTGTTATTCCCCATGTCCAAGCCTGAAGATACTTCAGTTCAGTTCAGTTCATCCTTAATTGCACACATTCATCCAGACATGTACATAATTTAGTATCCTCCGTGGGCAAAGCATGTGCAAGAGATTTTGGGGTGAATTGGCTAGTACCTTTGCTTGGACAGTCCATGGGGAAGGCGGAGGAGCAGAGTCCAGAGTGGTGAGTGTTGTGGGCCTAGGGGAACACAACTTTGACGTTTGACCCAGTTCTGAAGGAATCTGGGAAGGCTTCTTAAAGGAGCCAAGAAGGATACATCAGTGATAATCAGGCACAAGGGGAGAGAGGAAGCAGCGTGGAACGGCTCAGGCTAGAAGAAACTACTCCAGCGGTGATTTGGAGGCAAAAAGTAAGTGCTCTTGGACTTGCTTCGAAGCCTGGAGCTCTGTGTGGTGAGAGAGAAGCTGGGTAGGTAAGTGAGGTTTGGAGCAGGGAAGGCTTTATAAAGGATCTCATGTTCGTCCTGAAGGGAATAGGGAGCTATGGGAAGTGTCAAGCAGGAAAGGGACTGATAGAATTTGCATTTTGAAAGATCATGCAGACATTCCAAGGATCACAGATGTGAATAAGACAGTGAGCATGTTAGTGAGCTCACAGCCTACTAGGGAAGACAGAAATATAACATTACATTAGAAGGTAATATATTCAGTGTAATGGTAGAGTCAGATTTAAGAGGTGAGAGAATCATTTCAGTTCTCTTTTGGAAAGGATGCTTGGAAGGAATAACATGAAAGAAAATATTGAAGGGAGGAGCTTCCAAATAATCCAGGGTCCTCCAGTAAACATTAAATCGTGGAATGCTAGGTCCCATATTGAGGGAAGGGGGACACATGTATCTTGGATTGTACTGTAATTAGGCTTTTGGTCCACTCTTTCTCAGGCCCCGAAGAGTGGCCTCTACCGTCAAAGCCACTCTGGATGTTCTATGAATCCCCTAGGGGGCTGTTTTCTGCTCCAACAAATTCCACTCTCAAAAGAATTTTCTTAGCATTTAACTAAGCATTTTCTAAGTATGACTTAGGATTTAACCATGCCTACTGCTGTTTCCTAGTTAATGTCTGTAACGTGCTTGAATGTCACTCCTCACCTCAGCTCAAACTTTCCAGAGAAGGGGTTCTCAACCCATGGACTCATTAGAAGGTAGAGAAATCAGTTGAAGGTGTCCTGACCAATAGTTTTTCGAAAGTAAAGTGGAACAGAAGAGAAAATATCAGAGGGCATCACACACAATAAAAGTAAGAATTATTTTGTGAAACGTGTTTCAGTTGTGTTTGCTTCACAATGTTCAGTGTGTCTTATTGTGGATCGTTCAACAATGTTGAAAGGCAGCGCCGTGAAGAGCGCTGTATCTGGAGCATGCGTGCTGTACTGCGCTAAGTTTCTGCAGTCATGTCCGACTCTGTGTGACCCTATTGACTGTCACCTGCCAGGCTCCTCTGTCCATTGGATTCTCCAGGCAAGAATACTGGAGAGGTTGTTGTGCCCTCCTCCAGGGATCACCCCTACCCAGGGATTGAACCCAGGTCTCTTACATCTTCTGCGTTGAAAGGCATGGTCTTTACCACTAGCACCACCTGGGAAGCCCGTAGTGGGAGTCTTACCAGCATTAAAAAAAAGAGAGAAAGGAAAAGAAGAGAAAATAGTAAAGTGAATAACAGTAAGGATAAGTAATTTTTCTTAAAATTTTTCTTTCAGCTTTGTACTCACATGTAAGTCATATAGTATGCATATATGAATAGGTATATTGGGTTGCTTTGCAAAAATGTATTTCTTACTGTGAGTTGAGGTCAGAGATGTTGAATGAAGTCCAACCTCTGACTGTGTTCAGAAAGTAGCTGGTTACATTTCTGATCGATCGTCACCCAACCTCTGCTTCAAGACAGCCACCAACTCAGAGCTCAGCCCTCTATGCTGTTGACTTCGTTGTCAACCATTCTTAATTGCTGTTGAGGGGTCTTCTTTATAAGGCATTGCCATTGGTCTCCTTTTGAGGAATTATTGGGTCTCCTATTCGGATACGAAAAACACTGAAGGCATTTTCACCATCTCCATTTGACCATCTTATCTCTTATCTAAAGACACTAGATATGTTCACTGTATTCTCTCTAACTCAAGCCAGACAATAACCAGTCCTTTGCACTCTGCCTCAGTGGAGATGGGTCTGGAGCACTTCTGCCAAGTGATCAACCTAGAAAGCCATTTTTTCCCAGGATATGAACACTGGACCTTTTCAACAGCAGGTTGTCCAGAGAATTCATATGGACTTTGTGATCAGTACCCCCTGCTTCCCCGTAGATCTTTGTCACACTGGGTTTTCTCTCCCGTATATCTGTGCCGTTTGCTTTCTAAAAAAAACCCCGAATGTAAGATTTTACGTTTATCATTTGAGGTGGCTTTGCCCTTTTGTTTCTGCACACGAGATCGTCTTGAATTTTTGTTTTGTCATGAATGTCTTATGAGGCCATATTCCAAGCAACTATTTACATTTCCTAAAGCTCTTCTTTTTCAGATAGTTGGTTAGTGTATAGAAACAGGACTGATCTTTGTATTTTTTTGTATCTTGCAACTTTACTGAATTTGTTCATTAGTTCTGGGTGAAGTGTTTAAGGTTTCCTTTGTATGATACCATGTCATCTGTAAACAGAGACAGTTTAGCTTCTTCCTTTCCAATTTGGATGGCTTTTATTTCTTTTCCTTGTGTAACTGCCCTGGTTAGAACTTCTAGTACTAATTTCATAGAAATGGTCAGGGTGGGCACCTTTGTTCAGCCTGTTACTAATCTTAGACGAATACTGACGGCTGAGTATGACGTTAGCTGTGGGTTTGTCACGTATGGCCTTTATTGTTGTTTTAGTCGTGTCTGACTCTTTGTGACCCTATGGACGATAGCCCACCAGGCTCCTCTGTCCATGGGATTTCCCAGGCAAGAATAGTGGAGTAGGTTGCCAGGCCTTTCAGGGGATCTTCCCCACCTAGGGATTGAGCCTATATCTCCTGCATTGGCAGACGGATTCTTTACCACTGAGCCACTAGGGAATCCATGGCCCTTATTATACGGAGGTAAATTCCTTCTGTACATAACTTGTTGAGAGTTTTTACCATGAAGCATGTAGACTTTTGTCAAATGCTTTCTCTGCATTTATTTGTTCTGTTAATGTGGTGTATTAGTTCAGTTCAGTCGTTTCTGACTCTTTGCGACCCCATGAGCCACAGCACACCAGGCCTCCCTGTCCATCACCAAGTCCTGGAGTTTACCCAAACTCATGTCCATTGAGTGGGTGATACCATCCAATCATCTCATCCTCTGTTGTCCCCGTCTCCTCCCGCCTTCAATCTTTCCCAACATCAGGGTCTTTTCAAATGAGTCAGCCCTTTGCATTAGGTGGCCAAAATATTGGAGTTTCAGCTTCAACATCAGTCCTTCCAATGAACACCCAGGACTGATTTCCTTTAGGATGGACTGGTTGGATCTCCTTACAGTCCAAGGGACTCTCAAGAGTCTTCTCCAACACTACAGTTCAAAAGCATCAATTCTTCTGTGCTCAGCTTTGTTTATAGTCCAACTCTCACATCCATACATGACTACTGGAAAAACCATAACCTTGACTAGACAGACCTTTGTTGACAAAGTAATGTCTCCGCTTTTTAATATGTGGTGTATCAGACTTCCTGATTTGCTTACAACGAACCATTCTTTCATCCCAGGGAAAAATTCCCCTCGATCACGTAAGATCGTTTTAATGTGCTATCAAATTTGGTTTGCTGCTATTTTTTTGTTCTGTTTCTGTGAAAATGGCATTGGAATTTTAATAGAGATTGCATTGAATGTGTCCTACTCCAGTATTCTTGCCTGGAGAATCCTGTGGGCAGAGGAGGCTTGTGGGCTGCTGTCCATGGGGTCGCACAGAGTCGGACACGACTGAAGCGACTTAGCACGCATACATGCATTGGAGAAGGAAATGGCAACCCACTGCAGTATTCTTGCCTGGAGAATCCCAGGAACAGAGGAGCCTGGTGGGCTACCATCTATGGGGTTGCACAGAGTCGGACACGACTGAAGCGACTTAGCACGCATACATGCATTGGAGAAGGAAATGGCAACCCACTGCAGTATTCTTGCCTGGAGAATCCCAGGAACAGAGGAGCCTGGTGGGCTACCATCTATGGGGTTGCACAGAGTAGGACACGACTGAAGCGACTTAGCAGCAGCAGCAGCAGCAGCATTGAATGTGTAGATTACTTTTGATAATATAAACATTTTAACCATACTTACAAGGTATCATCTACAATTTCTACTTACATTATTTTCAAGTTAAAATTTTAGAGTCACTTGCAAAGTTACCTGATTGCAAATTCTTCTGGAATTTTATAATCTTTTCACTGTTTTAAAGTTGTCTTGCTTTCACTTAGTTCAAAGGCAGTTGTATTTTAGTGGTTCAGCTTTACTAAGACTTTCAAAAGCATTAACATAGCTATTACCTATATTTTTTTACTCATATTCACTAGTTTATATAATATTGCATTAAATGACATAATTACAATAACAAACACAAAAGTCATAAATAAATTTGGGAATAAACCCAATGGATAGCTAGATTAATGGGAGCAAGCGAGATTCATTGGGTAACCTGACTGACAGGTAGACTGATAAAGAAAGCTTTGACTCTGTGTGATATGCAGAGAGGTGCCATTTCTTCACTTACCTACTTACTTACAGCTAATGTTTCTATATATTATACCCATCTTTCATATAGATTAATTGATCATTCATACTAGGGACCCATATTATTTATTGTCCTTGAATATCCCACAGTGTATTTTACATGTAGCTGGTGCTTAATTTATCCACACCATACATAGAACTAATGCTGCACCTAGAGACGTTCTAGTCCTTTTCAGTTATCAGAACTCAAATATATTCTTAAATTCTTCCTAGTCTTGTATTGTTTCCCCAGGATGTCAGTTCGCATCGACCCGTTCAAAAATATAGCTCTCAAAACATGTGACTTGGCACTGGCTTCCTGCTGGTCCTTAAATGTAATATCTGCCAATTAGATTATAAAGTCTCTGAAAATGGAACTGTGTTTATAGTTCCTTAGAGCCTCCCAGAATATAGCTTCCTTGATGGATGCATGGCTGATAATCATTAATCACTTGCCAAGTGAGTAGTTCAAGGCAGCCACCCACTGGGTTTGATGATACCAAGAAAAATGATTGTCCACTAAGGGTGAACTTGGCAATAGTCAAGGTGGTCGAAATGCCAAAGAAAGGAAATAAAACAGAAATATATACCACCCTGTGGTTTTATGACCTTGGATAAATTATTTGCCTTCAGTATCCACACGGGGAGAATGAGAGACTGGACTAGACAGTGACTTCTAAAATTTGGGGGATCATGATTATACTTGAGAATCTGGTAAGAGGCTGAGGACCCTTTACTTAGGAAAGTGAAATGATGTTCACACATAGAATCTTGCGTGTAATTTTTGAGAATCCTTAGACACTGGGACCAAACAATCTCTCAGATTCCTAATAACCAGGCTGATGCTAACATTGCCAATGGCAATGCTTCTTCCTACCCAAACAATGAGTGAGTCTTGATTACTTGAATCAGCTAACTGGGTTTTGAATAGTTGCTGTTGACAGACTTGTATCTGTTCTGTCTGACTTCTGCTGCCCAACCACCTTCCAAGGTTGTCCTACTGGCCTCCTGAGATACAGGATGCACAACCCAACCCTTCCCACTCTAAAGTGTCTAAGTGCCTGCTTTGCTCGTGGCTAGCCGTCTTTACCTGGGAAGGCAGCACTTGTCTTAGTCTACATCTTCCCCTCTAGCCTTTTCCTGGTTGGGGAAATTGGCAGGCTAAGGTTGCTATGGTGATTTGACTGGCAACTCTGTAGTTAGAAGACAATGATTTTACTTAGTGGAGAAAAGATAAAGCTATTATTTGAGGATGCACTAAGACAATGCTTTAGCCTGATTCTCTCTCTCCCAGCCTCACCTTTACACTTTTGTATGCCAAGAGACTCTACAAACATTTAAATGCAAAACTCACGACAAAGTCAGAGGCAAATCGTTAACGGTTTTGAAGGCTATTTAATCTACACGAGCTTTCCTCTCAGTGTATACAGTGAGATGAAATGTTGATAATGTCAATCTCTTATTCACTGAAGATAGGACTTTCTTTCTTGCATTAAATGAACAAATCAAAATAGTCTCTTGCTGGGGGAGCTGGGAAACTGTTGAACAATGAAGATTGTTGCAGATATTTGCAGGTAGCCCTGGGTGGACAATGACACATTTTGAGAGCAGCTGCAGGTCCTTTCCTCTGTAAATGTCACAAGGGAAGCTTAGCAAAGGATAACAGGAGAGTTTTATCTAAAGATCATATCTTTCCTGACTTTACTGTTGGGCATCCCCTATGACTTTCCTCTGCGAAGTGATTTTGTTTTAATTTGAGTTTGTAAATGTGTTTCCTTCCAGTCACTAAGGTTTTCTCTTCAGTGACAGAGTTTGTTTACATGAGAAGTCCATCTTTAGGGAGAGGAAAGTCGAAAGAGAAATGAGCCCTGCTTCCTCCAGTGGCCATCCGCTGTGACCTCTGCTTCTCTAAACACGTGAATTCTTGTGAGATATGAGTCCTATGAACTCCTCATCAGCACAGTAACCCGCGGAAGCCCTTTACTGGGCTTTAGGACTTCATCTGTCTCTCATCAGTTCTTGCTAATGAAAAGCTAGGAGAGCGCACGTTAGAGAAATCCATGCACCGTCCGCGCATCTCCTTTCAGCAAACTGAGTGTTTATTTGCTCACGTGTTAAGTTGTTCATAAAGGACAGATGCCAGTCTTTTTGCTTCCTGCCTTCCTCTAAATGGGGCTTCCCAAGTGGTGCAGTGGTAAGGAATCTGCCTGCCAATGCAGGAGACACAGGAGATGAGTATTCCGATGCGGGTTCGATCCCTGGGTTGGGAAGATCCCCTGGAGAAGGAAATGGCAACCCACTCCAGCATTCTTGCCTGAAAAGTCCCATGGACAGAGGAGCCTGGTGGGCTACAGTCCATGGGGTCACAAAGAGTGGGACCCAGCTGAGCATGAACATACACGCACATGCCCGCACGCACACACACAGTCCTCTAGATATCTGTGAGCAGAAGTGTTTCACAATTGAAGAGCTGAGAAGCCGGTCAGGGAGCAAACTAAGATGGAGACTGACCCCTGCAACCACTATCACCCCAGTTTTTCATTCAGCATCAAAGATCTCAGTCTAATCTTCTCCCTCAACCCAAGTAGGCCTCAATTTTTCAGCTGTGTGAGCTCAAGCAAGTTACTTACCCATTCTGTGCCTTAATTTCCTCTTCAAAGAAAGTGGAGATGTTTAATTTTAATACCTACTTCCTAGGGTAATTTTGAGAAGTAAATGAGTTAAACTATTAGAAGAATACTTGATATTTCACAAGAACATGATAAATAATAGTTATTATTAGTTATTAATAAAAATCCTCCATTCCAGTTTGGCCATTTGTACTGTCCCTCGACTGTGCACAAATATTCCCAAATTTTATTTTGCAGTTCTCACTAGCTGAAAAGCTCTCCTTTCTCCCTCCAACTAGTAAGTCCATACAGAACAGCACTGTCCATTAGAAAATGCAAGCCTATATGGAATTTCAAGTTTTTTAATATGGTCATTTAAAAAGTAATAAGAAACAAAGGAAATTAATTTCAATAATGTATTTTTTAACCCACTGAATCTAAAATATTACATTTCAACACGTAATCCATATAAATATTAATGAAATATTTTGCACTTAAAGAAATCCATTGTCCATTTTGCACTCACAGCACTTCCCGATTCAGATGAGCTGCATTTCAAGTACTGATTAGCCACCTAGGCTAGTGCTAATGCCCTGAAGTTCACAGGTATACAGAGTAAGCAGGTGGCCCAGGGCTGCCTGTCAGCTCTGTGAGCTGGGTACATCCCTTGCTGCTGCTGCTGCTGCTAAGTTGCTTCAGTCGTGTCCGACTCTGTGCGACCCCATAGACGGCAGCCCACTGGGCTCCTCTGTCCCTGGGATTCTCCAGGCAAGAACACTGGAGTGGGTTGCCATTTCCGTCCCCAATGCATGAAAGTGAAAAGTGAAAGTGAAGTTGCTCAGTCGTGCCCAACTCTTAGCAATCTCATGGACTGCAGCCCGTCAGGCTCCTCCGTCCATGGGATTTTCCAGGCATGAGTACTAGAGGGGGTTGCCATTGCCTTCTCCGAGATACAGCCCTTACATAATGCTAATCCATGCTGAGTGTTTACTATATGATGATGTTACCTAACCACACTTGGCTCCTCTTGTTGGGCTCGGGAAAGCCAATCCACTGATAACTGGGTTGTGGTGAAGGGAAGTGCAATGTTTGTTTCAGGAGCAAATGACGGCATCCAGGGTAGCTAGTGTTTAAAAGTCCTGAAGACTTTCAGGAAAAGGTTTTTAAACATGTATGGGACGGGGTTGTAGCTTGTGTGACCAGCTCTTGGACATTCTTCTGATTGGCTGGTGGTGAGGTAATCAGGAGTCAATATCATCAACCTTCTGGTTCCAAATGGTCTGGGGTCTGTGTGCTTTTGGGCAGCATACAGTTAACAGCTTTGCCTGGTGGGGGTTTCAGTTGCTGCAAAACAACTCAAAGGACATGGCTCAGGATATTATCTACAGCCCCTGAAGTAAAGTGAAGTGAAAATCGCACAGTCATGTCCAACTTTTTGCAACCCCATGGACTATATGGTCCATGGAATTCTCCAGGCCAGAATACTGGAGTGTGTAGCCGTTCCCTTCTCCAGGCAATCTTTTCAACCCAGGAATCAACCCAGGTCTCCCGCATTGCAGGAGGATTCTTTACCAGCTGAGCCACCAGGGAAGCCCTTGAGGGGAACTAAAATTCCTTGACTTTTTTTAAGGGCTAGGCTACTATTATTTTATCTTGACTTTTTGTAAGGGCTAGGCTACTGTTATTTTCTCTTGACTTTTTTTAAGGGCTAAGCTACTATTGTTTTATCTTGACTTTTTTTTTCTGCATTTTCTCACTTCTCTGATTACATTTATTCTTTGACTAAAATTTTTCTGGGCTTCCCAGGTGGCTCAAGTGGTAAACAATCTGTCTGCCAATGCAGGAGATTTAGGCAGGAGACGTGGGTTCGATCCTGGGGTCAGGGAGATCCCCTGCAGGAGGAAATGGCAACTCACTCCAGTATTCTTGTCTGGAAAATTCCATGGACAGAAGAGCATGGTGAGCTACAGTCCATGGAGTTACCAAGAACCAGACACAACTTAGCAATTGAACACACACACAGAGTTTTTCTACAGCCAGAAGGCAGGCTGAGAACGTTGGGATGTGGGGGGTCTTGTACTGGGAAGGTCCATAGGGTCCTGCTCAGTTACAATGCCAGGCACTGTTGCTGAGGATACAGAGCTCATTTCTCCTTTATGACGGCCCTCTTAAGTAGTTACTTTTATCACCCCATTTTACAGATGAGAAACTAGAGACAAAGAGGCAGAATAGCAGCTAGTGATCAATAGAGGCAGGATTTGAATGGCTCAGCCTAGCTCCAGAATTTGTTCTCTTAACCCCTGTATGTTGTCCCTTAGGTGGAAGCTCTGAGTCAAGGTCTGCACTCTCTATAGGGTTCTCGGAAGGACATGTGAACGTTCAGCAAGTTGGCAGAGTTGTGCAATTTTGTGAAGAGTAAGGATGACTGTGAACAGAGTCTTCTTGGGTTTTCCCATGGCAGTTCACACGACTAGTTGCCCTGAAAATTTATATTTGTTTATTTTGCGAACAGATTGTGAATAGATAGAGTCTGTGCTCTCCTGACCCCTGGGAACAGGGACTGTCAGGGGAAGGCTTGTTTATGAAACATCTGGCAGGCAGAGTCCTTGAAAATGAACTCCTATATGGGAATCTTTTCACCACAGTCAAGGCCATGCAAGGAAAACCCAGTGATCTTGAAACAGCGCTGAACACGGGCCCTAAAAATGATCTGCTTGCATTTATCAGCAAGGACCTGCCAACTTTCACCTGTGATGTCAAATCAAGATGACTTTTCAGTAGGAAATGTTCACTCATTTTTGTAAGTCTTGCTTCCAGTGCTCAAACGCTGTTAGTTTGCATAGCCAGCAAGCTTCCGTTTTTTCTGCTGTTCCTAAACTACTGTTTTTCATCCTGCTTTTCTTTCTCTTTTAAAAAAATCAATAAAGGCCAGATTTTGACAAGAGTTGGACCTCAATCCAAGAACAGATCCAGATGGATTCCATGGTGATCAAGGGCCTCGATCCTGATACCAACTACCAGTTTGCTGTGAGGGCCGTGAATCCGCATGGTCCCAGCCCTCGAAGTCAGCCCAGCAGCACCATCCGAACTGCCCGTGAGTACCGCAGCCCCTCTGAAGGACAGGCAGACAGACAGACATAGCTGCCTTGCTGGGCTTGCCTCCTGAGGACCCAACTGACCGAGGTTTCTTACTCCCCACAGCAGGGCTGCCTGCAGTGGGGGTGTCCTCAGCCTTTCATTCTGTGGTTTTCTCAGCCCTTCGAAAGTGCGAGGCAGTCAATAGGGCCAGGCGCTTCTATGTACAGGAGGTCAGCAGAAGGTTTATTTTTGCATTATCCTTAGGGAGTTTGAGGTCAGTTTTCTTTCATGAGCACAAAACAGACTACATACCAAGACGATGCGCAGCCTCCCCAGCCCCATTCCCTTTTCATTTTATAAAAAGATGGGTTTAGCTTTGAATCATAGGAGAAAAAATACTGATCCCAGACCCATCAGGGTTAGTCTTCACCAGGAAATCAAAGATGCCCCAGTAAAATCGGTCACTCTGAAGGATGGTCAGGGAGGATTCAAGCTGGCTAGCAGGCTGATGTGTAGCTGGGGGTCCCGCCAATGGCATAGGCTCCCGAATACCTCTCTGGGAGGGCTGGGGAAGACTTGAGCGAGTCCATCACATCATCTGGAGGGTCTGTGAAAAGTCAGAGTCTGATTATGGTCTGGGGGTTTAAGAAGCTCCCACATGATTCAAGAACTACAATTTGATTGCTTAGTCCACCTTGCCAGTCTGCTTGGAAACCTTTGTCGTTTGGAAGTGGGGGACATTTGTGCATAAACTTAGTACCCAGTGTCTTGGGGAGATCTCAGAGCTGTCGCACTTCTTTCATCTGAAGACATCTCTTCAATTTTGCCAGTTTAAGTTCTTCCAGGTTTTTGTGTCTAAAGAGCCCTACTATCATCCCGGGGTCCTCTTTACCCAAGAATGGTGCTCTCCGAAAAGGAGCTGACTTAACACTTTCAGAGGCTTGCCCCTGGCCAGCACAGAGCCCTGTGTTTATTGATTAGTTCATCTGAATAAACTCCTCCCCTCTCCCCACACAACACTCCAGTAACTGACTTCCTTGCCCACCTGCTGTTTCCAGGGGTGGCGATTCACCAAGTTCCCTGAGCCCCTGGAATTTTGGCTCTTCTGCAAACAGCTCTTACCTTCATCTTGAACGTGAGGGCTCTTTCAGATTGAATTGTTGGGGGATATGGTGGGGCCACACCGTGCACACACACACCCTACATACACTATGACAACAGTCACCCAGCAATTGTTCCCCTGCCCTTCTTTAGGATTTGGGAGCTAAAACCCCCCAGTTAGGTGGTAAGGAAGGAACTCCTTCTCTCTAGAAGAAATGTTTTCTTTCAAATTGGAGCCAGGCCACCTTCCACGCTTGCCGGGTGAGATCTACACTGTAATCTTTGGTTAAACTTGGTGATGCATGGCCAAAAATTGGGACGACAGTAGCTGAGTCGAGCCTCAGGGTCTGCCTGTGCTTTGAGGCAGGTAGTTGGTCTTTTGGAGTTCTACACTGAGCAGGCACTCTCTGCTGTGTGCCCACCCACCCCTCCCCAGCCTCCAGCTCCTCTGCTTCCATTCTGTGAGCTGCCCGGGCTCACTTCTTTCCTTCTACCCCTAGTATCTCCTTCTCCACAGAGACAGGAAGGTAGAAGGATGAGCTAGAACATCTGGAGACGGGAGGGGGCATGAGTGGGGCATCTCTGGAACTTTTTTTAAAAACTGAAACACTAGACTGGTCGTGGAGTTTCTGATAAGTATTTCCCCATTGGTGGATACCAGCTTTGTGAATTCAGTGGGATAAGGTATGTGAAAGTGCTTTGCAGATGTATCACATTTTGCAACAAGTGGTCTCCCATGTGCAGTAAAATTTTATCATTTCAAAGTAATTGTGTGCAGGGAATGTGGCTGATTCAGTGAAAACTCAACTGTGAAATATTCTTAAATCCAATTTAACTGTTTTTACATAAATATGGTTACTCAAATCAGAATAACAGAAATGGAATTTATTAAGTGGCCTGTTTCATGATATGTAAGAATGTGCTGTAATTGGTATTTCAGTTGTGATATTTTTGTCGTGATCACTTTGAATGTTTTAGAAAGCCCTATATTCTGGCACATTCATACTTCTTATTCTGCTGTTTGTCTAGACTAATATTTTACCTCCAAACCCACTATTCCATATATAAAAATGCATAGTTACCAAGTAGCCCTTATTGGAATTACAATAAATTCCGACTATCAGAGGTACCACTGGGAAAGCCTCCTAAGAGCTGATGCCGTCTGGAGCACTTACCTAGGAAACCCCATTTTAATCCTTGCAAAAATCCTGTGCTTGAAGAATAGCATCCCTTTTTGTAGATTTTCAAAAATGGAGTCTTTGAAAGATTATGTATTTAGCCAAGAATAATACTTGCAAAGGCAGAATTTGAACTTGGGTTTGGCTGACTGCTGAAGCCACTTCCCTGTGTGAGATTCAAATTAAACAAGGTTCTTATTCTTCTAGTGCAGAGTAGCATAAGAAAGGCAAGGTCAGCAATTCAATAAAATACCGGGACAGTCTTTGTAGAATCTATGGACTAGGAGGTTCTGACAGCACAGAACAAACCTCTAAGGATTTTTTTTCCTTCAAAACCTGTAAGATATATTGTACATGCCAAAAGGTGAGTAAAACATTCATACAGGTCTGAACTTCTGGTTAAGCATGGGTATAGCCCTGGCAGTTTACAGCTGGCAGCCCTTGTGATTGGTTAGACCCAAGTCAAGAAACTATTAAACATTTTGAACGCTTCTGAAAGGGATCTGTGAGATGAGTATTTCCACATGTTGGGCTTCCTTTTCTCATAGCTCCTGCTTTTCCTCACCTTTCCTGTATGGACTTTTTCTTGGTTCATGCCAACTTTGCTTCCTGAACAGTGAACCTCAGAATGGACGTTCAAGTTGACTATCAAGGATCAGAAGACCCCATGGGAACCCTTAGATCCCCACCCCTCTACACCACCACTTGTTGGGCTCCTCTGTCATCTTTTTTATGCCTGCATCCACCACCTTTCCTAAAAAAATATAACACATCACCCCTATTAGCTTGTGAAATGTTGACTTTCTCTGGACCTATTAGTGCAGGACCCTGTTAGCGGCTTAGTTGCTTAGCTGGGGTCAGTTGGCAGATCTCGGGTGCTCTGAACCTGTAGCTCAGACCCGAGACCAGTATTTTCCTTCACTGGTGCTCAGCTTGCATGAGGAAGATGGAGGGTTTTGATGGCTTCACCAGGGAATTGTGATGTGTGTTCAGCATCCACACCTTAGCTCCACAACCTTCCAAGTAAAACAGGAAGGAAAAATCCAGGTGTTTTATTGCAGATTCTCTACTGAGAACTAGATCATTTCAGACCTTGAATGATAAAGATGCCAGCCGTATTGAGTCCATGCTCTCAGCAGAGATTTTTCCGCACGTCAGCTCCTAATTCTGTTCCCCTAAGGAAATACAGAGAAGATGAAGACCACTATCCCTCTCTCTTTACCCCATCCTACGATACCTGTTTTCTTCAAGAAAGAAATACCACCAGCCATTGTAATTTGCCTATTGTTTCATGGCATTCTTTTTTTCCCGTGGTTGATCTTATAAATGAGCCAGTCAGAACAGGGGGCTCATGGAACCTCACGGACACAGGTGCACAAGTGTGGCATTGTGATAAGATATGTGTTCGCCCTGTCTGGTGGCCACTTGTTCTCTGGGATCCAAGTTTACCTTGGATTAAGAAGGATGGGACAAGTAATAAAGGGTATGAACTGTAAACAATAGAAATGGCAGAAGTCAGAATTCATGTGTTTTCTTTTCTTCCCCAACAACAAATGAAACGAAAAGTCACTCATATGTGTAACCAACTCTAGGATTATATAACCTTCCCTGGGAACATTCCCTGGGTCCTACCACCCTAAAGCATTTAATTTCTCGTATCCTATCCTCATGATATAAGCAGAGAAAGAACCAGTAAGTTTTTTGGTGACGTGAAATTAGTATCCTCAGGGCAGTCCCTAGTAAAAGCTGTTCTATTCCCAGCAAAAGTCGTTTTACTTCCTTCTGCCTTGGGGCGTACGCACCTGCTATTTTCTCTGATCGGAACCGTCTCTGCCCAATCTTTCCATGTCCCCATGACCTCCCTCCCTTTCTTCTTTAAGACCATAGCTCAAAGGTCACTTCCACAGGCGAGCTTCTCTAAACTTCTCACTCTGTTTCCTCAGCCCCACTCCCTGCTTCTCTACAGCCCTTTCACCGCCCGAAACGATGCAATGTCCTGTCTCCTCCTCCAGGATAAGCTCCATATGGAGCTGCAATGACTTATTCAAGGTCGTGTTCCCAATACCCTGTACAAAGTAGGTTCTCAATCAACATCAACTGAGTATGTGAATGACTGAATTCCACTTCACAAGCCAACAGCCTGTGACTACTTTGGAGACTGATAGCTTTCTACTGCTGCCATCTAGGAAATTCAAAGGAAGATGTGAGGAGAAAGTTGGTCTAGAGACCCACCAGGCCAAAAATGGTTTTCCCCATTGGCAAGGTTCACAGGGAAAGTCAAGCTCCTGGATTTGCAGTGAGACACAAGTAAGAACAAAGTAGAGCAAGAGAGCGAGGGAGGAAGGAACGAAGGAGAAGAGGGAAGGAGGAAGAGGGGGAGAAGGAAGGAAGGCAAGGAGGAAAAGAAGGGAGAAAGCAAATCTGGGGAGTTTAAGTTCAAGGCCATGGCTCTTTCAAATCAAGTCCTTACTTCACTCCTGTGTTCTTTCTTAATTATTAGAATAAGCTTTAGCATTCCTATGCTAAATGAGAGTACATTTTCCTTTTGGTGCTCACATTTCTAATTGTGGTCTCAGAGCCTCAGAGATTGTGTAGGGAGGTATGATGGTGTTTGATCTTTGCCATACTCTTCTCCCCACAAGCCATGTTCTTCCAGTTTCAGAAACTCCTCCTGTGCTGAACCAAGACAATCTAGCCTGGCCCCAGTCAATCAACTTTCTGCAGTACTGTCAACCTGATTCCATGGTGTTCCTTGCCTCCCCACCAACCCACCTCCCTTTTCCTGTCGCACTGTCATGCTTACTCAGACATTGCTCTCTGTTCAGTTGTTGCCGGGTGTGTATCTGTTTGGGGGGGTGGCGGGGGACTTTCCTGATAGCTCAGTTGGTAAAGAATCCGCTTGTAATGCAGGAGACCCCGGCTGAATTCCTAGGTCAGGAAGACCTGCTGGAGAAGGGATAGACTACCCACTCCGGTATTCTTGGGCTTCCCTTGAGGCTCAGCTGGTAAAGAATCCACCTGCACTGCTGGAGACCCAGGTTTAATCCCTGGATTGAGATGATCCCCTGGGGAAATTTATGCCCTTTTGTCATGCAAGTGTCTTCTGGCTTTTGCCTAGTTTTGCTCTGAGATTAGAACCTTTGTAATTACCTGGCTCTCTTTCCAGAGACCAGCTCAGCATGCTGGGGCTCCTGGGTACATGTTCTCATACATGCAGCCACAAAACAGATGTCCATTATCCCCAGTCACTAGAAGGGCTTGTGTTTGGTGGCAGTGCCTTGCATTGACTGTAGTTGTGAGTAATGAGGAAGCCAGTAGAGGCAGAGGCCGTGGCACCCCCAGGGAGGGAGGAACATCCAGGAGGGGACTGGAACTATCTTTTTCCACAATTCCCATGACTTATCATCCATCACCCTCTGGCAGCTTTCATACAACCTTCAATCAGTGTCTGTGAAAAGTTCTCACCAACCTTTGAAAGCTCCTCACTGCCCATGAACACTACCTTTGCACAGAGCAGAGTCTGGCAGCCATGGCCGTGTCTGAGGGCCAGGGGAGCTGGCCTTTCATTACCTCGTTGTGAGACCTTCTTGGAAAGTCATTTAATCTCCCTGGGCCTCAGTGTCCATATCTCTAAAAATGGGTACAGTAATGTCTGAGGCAGGTAATATTTTCTACTTCTCAAGATTATTTCAAGGAAATGCATGTGAAACAGACATTATGACATCTGCCCACTTTTTTCAAAATGAAGGTGAGGTTGATACCCATTTCCTCCACGCATAGCTAGAAGGACGATGTGACTGACCCAGGTGACCACCAGCCGGTGTGTTGCTTTTTCTTTATGACTCTGCCCTGAGCTGTTTTCCTAGGACTTGAAGTCACTGGATCTTCAAACTTTTCTTCTGCAGCTTCTTCACTGCCAGCCTTGTTCTAGGATAGATTGTGGCTTAAGGAAATGTCATGGCTCGTATGATCGCTCTAGGAATCAGCCTTATTGCCGATATGAAGTAAGTTCTAGTGGTCTGGCGAGGTCAAACCAGCAAGATTTACCAAAATGTGACACAACGTAAGCAAATTCTATTGAAAAAATTGTGCCAATAGACTTGCTCAACACAGGGCTGCCACAAACCTCCAATTTGTGAAAAACACATTATCTGTAGAGTACAATAAAGTGAAGCTCAATAAAGTGAGGTGTGCCTGTAGACTGTATATTTGGTCAAGTGGAACATTTTCAAGGATATGAAAGTTACCTTAAGTTTGAAGGTGCTGATGTAGAAACCCTGGCAGAATTGGCCTCATCATGGGCCTGGAAATTTATTTCAACAATCATGTGTTTTAGAAAAACAGGTGGCTGTCCAGATTTGGCCTATGGGATGTAGTTTGCTGATCTCTTTAGTACAGTGCTGGGGTTTTTCTCCCAAATTTTGGGAGATTCTCCAGGAAGTTTAAGAAATCCTCTATTTTGTAGCAATTTTGTCAAAATTGCAATGGATTAATTAGTGCGTACTAAGGGAATTGTCCCCTTGATAGAAATTCCTGTGACTTAATTTTCACATGAATGTTCTGAGATAAAGAAGAGACCTGGAGAGCCTGTCACCTAACTGTGTTTGGACAGGTTTGCACTGTTGTCAACAGAGAGGGTAGGAGGAGAGGGTGAGAAAAAAGAGGCTTTGCTTGGCATTACTGTAGGATCTTGAGACAGGCCTATAAATTGGTGAGCTTCACTGATTTGTAAATCTTTAGAGTGCAAGATGAAAAAGCAAGGAGGAGGAAGAAATCATTTGTTTCCCTCCTCGCCTAGACAGATCTGCATGTTAAATGTGCAGTTTGTGCATAAACGTAATTTCAGGTGTGATTTTACACTTAGGTGCCCTTTGAGGTAATCGCTCCATTGATCTGCTAATGTCGCAATGCCTGTAAAGCTGAGCAACACTCATTTGTGCAACTTTATTGGTTCTAAAGGGAATGATTCACTTTGCTGCTTAAATATCTGCTACCTATTAATTGCTCTTCCGAGGCCTTTCTACATCCTACATTACCATCCATTTACTTATAATCGGCACACCGATGTTTTACCCCCTCCGGCTAGAGCTGGAAGAAAGACTTAAACAAATGATAAGAAAACATACTTTTCCAAAGAAATGGCACTTCTGCTGCTCTATTTTCAGCTGTAGCATCTCTTCGATCAGTCAGCTAGTGTTTCTCAACCACACGGTGAACAACCACATGCTACTTATTCCACTCTGGCTCAGTGGATTTCGAAACATTAATATGTCGACATGAGTAATATACAGATGTTCTTAACTATTTTTCCTTTTGTTTCCTCCTATTTCCTTGTTATTCATTTTGTTCTCTTTCCTTTATACTCATCATTTCATGGTTCATCTTTTCTGCTCTTGGGAGCACTCCTTGCTCTTACACAATTCTTCATAGGGATTGTTTCTTAATATTTAGACCTCTAAATCACTTAGGTGCTTTGATGAGTGAGGAGAGCTGCAATCATGGTTAGGCGCAGAGGAGGGAGTGGAAGAAATCAGCTCGAACCAGTGACAGACGTGTGGGAGAGACACAGTTCCCACTGTCTGAGTCTGATGGAACTTGTCTGATTCTGCCACCAAACAGGAACCAGATATGTGCACATAAGAAGGAACCTAGGGAGAAGGATGACTTTTCTAATGATCTCAGGTGTCTCCCGCCTCCCAGCAGGAAACAGAGGCTGTGCGTGCTCCGTTGCTAAGGCGTGTCCGACTCTTTGCTTCTCCGTGGACTGTAGCCCACCAGGCTCTTCTGTCTGTGGGATTATCCACGCAAGAATTCTGAAGTGGGTTGCTATTTCGTCCTCCAGGGGATCTTCCCCACCCAGGGATCGAATCTGCATCTCCTATAGCTCCTGCATTGGCAGGCAGATTCTTTACCACTGAGCCACCTGGGAAGCCCAACAGAGGCTATGTAATTGGGTAATTTGAAGTGAGCTTAGTGAAAGGACTGTTTGCAAAAGTTTGAGTAGATGCAAGGAAACCAAGAGGGGGCAATTGACCAGCTTCTAGAGATAGACAGGGAGGTCAAATGTGACTTTTGCACATGTGTCCCATAACAGCCTCTTAGGGAGGAAGTTGGAGAACAAATACTCTGACTCTTTTCCTCTTCCTTCACTCCCCTGCTAGTGTCTCTGGACAGGCAGATACAGCAGGAAGTCAGACAGGCCTGCCTCCCAGGACCCAGAGCAGAGGTAGATTAGAGGGGGGATGCTTTCACAAGAAGTAATAGTATCATCTCATATAATAAGAGAATGGTACCTTTTACACGGATTGCAAAAATATGGATTATTTTTGGTCTTTCATTCAGCAGAGATCTTATCTCATTCTTCTTTGCCTATGTAGCTTTGTCGACTGAGAAAACATGCACATGGGAGTTGTGAGTTAAGTTTTATTGGGGTGTAAAACGAGGACTGTAGCCCAGGAGACAGTATTTAAAATTGCTCTGAGAAACTGTTCCAAAGAGGTAGGGCATATATGATTTTGGGGAAGGGAGAGTACATGCAATCAAGCACACTTTTTTTTTTTTTCAGAAGGCTGCTGCTAGTCACAAGGAGTAGATGCTACCACGAAAGATTTTAGTGCTTTTGTAGATATGAAAAGATACAAGAACTAGGCTCATAAAATCTGAAATTATCTGTCTGCAGACCTGGTCTGCCATTTTTCCCAGAGCACAGGGTGTTTCATTCCTGATTTCCACCCTGAACTCTCTTCAGGGGATGATGGAGGTCAACAGAGCCCATGATTCATAATTTAACCCTTTAGAGGTAGATGGCCAGTGCCAATTTGTATTAGTAGCTGGTGGTTTATTTCCTTGATACAGGAGATAATGAGGTCTCACAGCCAGTATTCATTTACTGAGGGTTTGTAAACTCATAGAGCCGGAAAGCGCCACCTCCACATTCAGCACTTGAGGGAACTGAAGCCCAGAGCCCTGCCAAGGTCACTTGATGGCAGATCCTGGGCAAGATCCCAGGTCGGTGACTACCTTGTTTTCAGCTTGATTCTTAATGTCCATGGGATTCCTGTTTCCTCAAGAATATCGGCTTCTCAAGTTATTTTATGATATATCCATTTACTCTTTCAAACAAAGATTTCATGCCCACCATGTGCCAGACAGTGTTTCAGATGCTGGGGATTCAGCAGTGAACAAAATCGACAAAAGGAATCCCTATGCTCACGGACCTTACATTATAGTCAGGGCAGGCAGAAGGTGAAGAGATAAAATTAGCAATGTAGATAGCATGTCAGATGGTGAAAGAGCTGCGGAGAAAAATGAAACAGGGAGGCCTATGTACAGTCAGAATAAGCCTCCTGAGAAAGTGATATTTGAGTAAGAAGGACTGGGTGAACTCTGGATAGATCAGTGTGTATCCATTGATCTACCATCTGTCCATCCACCTGGAGGCAGAGCTCCGAGGTAAATGCTAACCTGACACATAATCATCCTGGGGTGTTCATGGAAGGGCAGGGGTGCCAGTGTGGCTGGGTTAGGGGGCTGTGAGGGTGAAGAGTGGAAGGAGATGAGGTCAGAGAGAAGGAAGTCACAGTTGGTGGAGGCTGATTAGGACCTTAGTGGAGGCCATTGGACTTTGAGCTTTCTTGGAAAGAAAGGCTGGGAGACTGGGAAGACTGGGAGAGCTGGAGGGCAGGACGGACTTGACCAGAGGGGCAAAAAGACCTTACTTAGGTTTCAACAAAATCACTCTCATCTACAAGAAAGAAGGACTGTTGATGGCAAGGATAAGAATGGCGGGATCATTAAGGAGACCATTGCAGTAATCCCCAAGCAAAATAGCTTTTTTATTGTTTCTAAATAGTAAAAGTAATCCATACTTATGATTAGAAAAAAATATGAGCAATATAATATGTGAAAAAGTGAAAAATCAAGATGAAAATGTTCTCTAATCTTAGCATCCAGACATAACCATTATTAACATTTTGGTCCATAATCATCCAGAATTTTTAAAAACCCAACATGAGGCCACAGTGCATATACTGTATAACGAAAAATTATTCTGTTACACAGAAAATACTGTGCAACAAAATACTGTGGAAGTGTTAGTCACTCAGTCGTGTCTGACTCTTTGCGACCCCATGGGCTGTACCTACCAGGCTCCTCTGTCCATGGAATTCTCCAGGCAGGAATACTGAAGTGGATTGCCATTCTCTTCTCCAGGAAATCTTCCTGACCCAGGATTGAACCAGGGTCTTCTACACTGCAGGCAGATTCTTTACCATCTGAGTCACCAGGGAAGCCCCAAATACTTCTTTAAGTATACATCTTAAATATAAATAAGTATAGCTTACATCATTAATTTTAGTGACCACAGTATATATTACTGTAAAACTCTCCCACATTTATTTAACTAATTCCTTATTGATGGACTTTTACATTGCTTCACTAAAATATATAAAACTGGGCCACTTGATGGTTCTCTTACTTATCTTTTGGCTTGTCCAAGTTTGCGTTACCCCTTGGATACCTTTTTGAAGGAGGGTAGGTCAGGACTGTTGGTTATCTCTCCTTAAGTTTATCAATGGATAGACCAATGTGTGTAGTCAGTTCATAACATGGAAGGCCTTTGAAGTCCAGCTTTCTTCCTGCTATTCTAACCATTATTAATTAGATGTTTTGATACATAGTATCCATGGGGCTTCCTTTGTAGCACAGTTGGTAAAGAGACTGCCAGTAATATAGGAGACTGGGGTTCTATTCCTGGGTTGGGAAGTTCCCCTGGAGAAGGAGATGGCAACCCACTCCAGTATTCTTGCCTGGAGAATCCCATGGACAGAGGAGTCTGGGGGGCTACAGTCCATGGGGTCGCAAGAGTTGGATATGACTTAGTGACTAAACCACCACCAGCCATGCTAAAGCATGGTGTTCATACACAATTTGGGGACAAAAAGCTTAACAAAAATCACCTGCTATGTGGATGTAACTATTTTTGAAGTTCAGGTCTCATACAAGAGGTTTTGTTGATTCCACCTCCTCCTTCCCACTTGCATGGAGGGTCATTAGTGTTGCCAACTAAATCTAACCGTAAATATAAGCATGCTATTTACCATGTTTCCAAATGTAAGTGTATGTCCATTATGGCCCAGTGAAATGTTTTTCCCAACATTAATTTTGATCCCATGGTTATGGAGGGATTCCAAAAACCCATAGATTCTGAGGATCACAAACATTAGGGAATGACCAACGATTGCTTCTCAGGAGGATGAGTGAAGACTGATCCCCAGGTGGCAGTAGTTCACAAGTCACCCAGCAGATGGCGATAGTTCACAGACTTTCAGAGCCTGAGAGCCCTCTAGCATCATCAGTTTGAAGTCTCTTGAGGTGCTTGGGATTAGGATGAAACAGAGAGGTTTCCTAAGCTGCTTCAGATGACTGACTTCTTCCATGGTTATCTAGTTCCACTGAAATGAGAGAAGGCAGCTAATTTTAGCTTTTAACTGTAATGGAGAGAAAAGTCTACAAGCAAAAAGTGAAATCTCTTCTGTAATCTGAGACTTTGATAATATCTTACTTATAATCAAGGCCAAGCCCTAATGATAAAAAGAACTGATTCAATAAATTTATCTCTAAAATAAAATGAAATAAAGGGCTGTGAAATTCAGAGAGAATTAGAACAATGAAAAATGGAAGAGTGCGAGATAAAAACTACAAACAACTGGAAATTAAAATCAGATTTTTCTTGATTGTTTTCACATCAGACATCACCATTGGTCATTCCCTACATTAATCTGGAGACTGTTTGGTGATGTTCAAGAAAGTAAAGAATTTAGTTTCTGAGTCTACAGTGATTATGTCTCTTGCTTAAATATTCACTTGGCAATTCATTTTTAAAAAATGTGTATTAAGTCTTAGCAGTAAGTAAGATATTGCCCTTGTGGATCTTATATGTGGGAGAATCAGTCCCTGTAAGGAAGTAGAGAATGAAGTAAATAATTATTGTATTAGCCTACATGAATAATGGGCTTCCTTGTAGCTCAGTCGGTAAAGAATCTACCTGCAATGCAGGAGACCTGGGTTCGATCCCTGAGTTGGGAAGATCCACTGGAGAAGGAAGTGGCAACCCATTCCAGTATTCTTGCCTGGAGAATCCCATGGACAAAGGAGACTGGCAGGCTACAGTCCATGGGGTCACAAGAGTTGGGCATGATTTAGCAACTAAACCACCACCACCACATGAATAATATATCTTTAATGTCATATATTAAGAGGAAAAGAGAGGGGCTGAGAGGGCATGGAGGATGCAGGAGCTACTGTTTGGGACAGGCGACCAAGGAAGCCTTCTCTTCAAGAGAGATTTGAGCAGAGCTCTTCCTTGTGGAAGGAGCAGCAGGTGCAAAAGTCCTGGGGGTGAGAGCAGGCTTGGGATATTCTACAAACAATAAGGAAATACAGTTAAGTGAGACGAATGATAGGGAAGTGAGGTCAGAAAGGTAGTCAGTGGCCACGGTCAAATCATGTCCAATCTTGTTCTGGTGAGGACTTAGGGTTTTATTCTAAGTTAGATGCAAAGATATTAAAGTGTTTTGAGCAACAGAATGGTTGGTCTGATCTACATTTTAACTGGGACCACTGGCTATAGTGTGTGGAAATCAGCAGAGAAGATGAATAGAGAGACAGTATATTGCTCGAAGGAGAATATATATGAAAAGAAAAGAGACTCAAACCCAAATCATGGAATTCGGGGACCCACAGGTTGTTTAAGGACCCAGCCAAGCTTCCACGATTTTCTGATAAGGAACTATCACCAGATCATATGACTAGTTCTAGGTCACTGTTAGTTGCCATGAGTGTTAGTCATGGCACTTTCTGTCCAGCGCTCCTGGCATTTCCCTCCCTCCCCTCTGTGCAGAGACCCCTCTTGCAGGCATGATTGGGCCTTTCCATGTAAGAGCAGTGTCACGTCTTACCATCTGACGCTTCGTTTCTCACCCATCTCCTGGGGATTCGTAGCTCCTGTTTAGAGCTGAGGGACTTTTGTTTCCATGATCCCAAGTGGGGACCTTCCACATGAGTTTCCTGAGATGCTTCCTCCATCGCAAGACTTTATGTCTTTCAGCCGGAAGTTCTAGGATTCTTCTCCTCTCTTGGTGCTTCCAAGAGCTCCTTCTGATTATGAACATGTACTGAGTCCTGCTGCACACCCACCTCGTGAAAACCCTGTGCTTAGACTGATAGCGTTCTGTGCAGTCAGACAGTGGTCTAGAGGGACCTGGTTATAAACCTGATGGAGATTAAGAATCTTTGGGGATCAGTGTTTCCAGATCTTCCGTTGCAATAGGTCCCTGCAGGATCTTTGTTTCAGATCTTTCTCATGCGTTTCTTACAGCTGCCTGAATGCTCAGCTTTATTTTGGGCACCATAGGCTATGATTTTCAACTGAGGGAGATTTGGTCCCTTATGGGGCACTAGGCGGACTCTGGAGACATTTTTGACTGTCTCAGCTGGGGAAAGGTGCTACTGGCACCTTGGAGAGAGAGGCTGGGGATACTGCTAAATACCCTACATTGCACAGAAACCCACCCTCAAAACACACACACAAACACACGCACACACACACACACACCAAAAAGTGATTCAGCCCAAACTGTCGGTGGTGCTGAGGCTGAGAAATCCTATTACAAGTCAAAAATAAAATGAGAAAATCTAAGCCTTGCTCAAAATAAAATGGCAATCAGGCTGGAAAATTAACTGACGTTCAGAAAATCAACTTGAGTGAAGAATTTTTCTCAAACTTTTTTGGATGGCAGCCCACAGTAAGAATATACAATTCTCATAGCAGCCTAGAGCACACAAATATATCTCTAAATACGTGTGTGTGCGTGCAAACGCCTCACAGAGCAGTACTCACGGATGCTAAATTCAGAGCTTTATGTGTTTCATTTGGTTCCATTTTTGAAAACTGTGGTCAGGTCCCAGTGAGTTATTTTTACTCTCTGCTAATGGGTTTAAAATGTGCAGCTTGAATAATAAGGAAATTGAATACAGTTTCATATAAATAACATATCAGCCCTTTAAGGCATAGAGTGAGGATGGATTCTCTATCGAAGTTACCAAAAAGGATCAGCCCTTAATTCCACAAGTATTTTTGCCACATCCTTGTCAAAGAGAGTTGAGCCAAGACTTCCCTCCCAAGGTTCAGGACCCAGTCCAGGGAGCAGACACTTGGTGGGCAGCATACAGAAGGGCTCTGCCGCACAGGGAGGAGAGTGGTTTGTTTTGTGGATCTGGGAGCTGGGAGGTGGGTTGGCAAAGATTCCACGGTGATGTGTTGTTGGGCATGGCTGGGAAGAGTTGAGTGGGATTTCTCCAAAGAGGATGGGAAACAGGAGAATCCAAGCAAAAGGATTTCTGGATTGAGTGATGAGGGAGGTCTTCAGGGGTGCGCAGGGGCCCGAGAGACAGAGGGGCACAGAGGGAGAAAGCAGAAAGCCCCTGCACTCTCTGCTAGTGCGTGTGCGCTCAGGCGTGTCCAACTCTTTGCCACCCCATGGACTGTGGCCCTCCAGGCTCCTCTGCCCATGGGATTCTCCAGGCAAGAATACTGCAGTGGGTTGCCATTTTCTCCTCCAGGGGATCTTCCCCACCCAGGGACCTAACTGGCGTCTCTGGCGTCTTCTGCATTGCAAGCGGATTCTTTACCACTGAGCCACCTGGGGCTAATGTAAAAGCGTCTCCATTGGCTGTTCCTCTCCTGATCCTCACTGTTTACAGGATCAAGGCCACACCCCTTAGCCCAACATCCACCATCTTCCACGGTCTTAGCCCCACTAGCCTCTCTACCTTGTTGCCCTTGGCCTCATAGCATGAGGCCTCCACCCTGGCCAATGGGTCCTAGCTCCACTCACTGTCCCCGGGAGGCTGCCTGTGCTGCTCTGTGCTGCTGGTGGTTTAGTCGCTAAGTCATGTCTGACTCTTGCAATTCCGTGGACTGTAGTCTGCCAGGCTCCTCTGTCCATGGGATTCTCCAGGCAAGAATACTGGAGTGGGTTGCCATTTCCTTCTCCAGGGGGTCTTCCTGACCCAGGAATTGAACCCAGGTCTCCTGCATTGCAGGCAGATGATTTACCAGCTGAGCTAGGAGGGAAGCTTGCTCTGTCCCTTTCTCTTATTCCCTTGCTCAGCAGATTCTAGATGGTATTTTCTGAGGGTGTAGGTTTCAGATCCCTGCAGAAATTTTTCCCTTAGAAAGTGACTCATGGTGAGTCCACTGGATAATTCCATTTAGACAGTGAATTCTCGGCGTGGGTATGTCGTGATTTTCTCTCTGGTGGAGAAAGTTTTGTGAGGCTTCAATGCTTGGAGACCCTCAGTGGCACCCCTGGTTCCTCCTCTACTCTCTGTGTCTTGATGTAATCAATATGCCACAACATCTATTTGAAAACCAGACCAGATGACTCATGCTTCCATTCATTTTGAAAACGTTTCTTGGGCACAGCTAATCTCACGTCTCAGGGAGAGGCTGGCTTGCTCCTGCCACAGATTCTCCATGGAGTTTTCAATGAGTTGTTGAGCAGGATTGGGGGTTGGATTGAAGGCCAAAACCAGCCTCCCTTCCCTGATTTAGGACTGGCTTTTATGACAGTATTTACAAGCAGGAGTTGTTTTCATCGTGATGGGGCACTAATGGGCCCTCCCTAGCTCAGTTATCACCAACGGTCTCTTCCACAAGGCTGTCGTCTGGGGCCGTGCAAGCTTTGGGGATGTGAGTTTGCTCAAGATGGTTGAATGTATTTTTTGTGTGCTTTCCCTTCCAGTTTCATTGAGATAGAATTGATATACCACACTGTAAAAGTTGAAGGTGTGCAGCAGAATGGTTTACCACAAATACCTCATGAAAAGATTATCACAGTAAGTTTAGTGAACATCCGTCCTCTCGTATAGGTACAAAATTTAAAGAAATAGAACAATTTTTTCTTGTGCTGAGAACTCATGATTTACTCTGTGAACAGCTTTCATATATAATATATAGAGTGTTAATTATATTTATGATGCTTACATTATATCCCTGGTCCTTATTTATGCTTTAACTGGAAGTTTGTACCTCTTGACTGCCTTCATTTAGTTTTCCCTCCTGCAGTCCCCATCTCTGGTAACCGCAAGTCTGACGCCTTTTTCTGTGAGTTTGTTTTTCTTTGCTTTGGAAGTAGAATTGACTCACAACACTGTATTTCTTCCTGATGTGATACCCAGCATAGTGGTTTCTATACATTTCAAAATGAACACCAGTTATGATATGTCCCTGTAGAAAGATGTTACATGACTTAGACGGTAGTATGTGAAATAAGTAAGACAGGGGAAGACAGATACTATATGATTTCATTTACATATGGACTCTACAAAGCAGAATCAAGTGAACAAGCGTCACAAAGCAGAAGCACAGATGCAGACAGAGAACACACAGGCGACTGTCAGAGGGCAGGGGGCGGGTGGGGAGGAGAGAAGTGAGAGAAGTGAAGAAGAGGCACAAACTTCTATTTGCAGAACAAACGAGTCACAGGTGTGAAATGGACAGCAAACGTATTTTTAAATCACTTCTATTTCGCCTATGTACAAAGTTGTTTGAGAATATTTACACACACACAAACACACACACACTCACACATATTAATGAAAGAGAAATACTATGATCAGAAACCAAACAGGTGACACAGTTGTTATGAGATGAGATAGTTAAGTCCTGGATGTCACTACACTCTGGATTTCCTATTAGCAAAGATGAGAAAGAAACCAAGTTCTGAGAGAACTCTCCATGTGTGACCAAAGGATGCAAACCAATATTCCAGTGAAAACAGTGGTTTTTTTCTGGATACAATTGCAAGAAGAAATTACCAAAGGAATCATTATATAAGGAATATTGAGCAATTGTAATGAATACTGACTATAATAGGAAAAGGAGTATGTCAAGGCTGTATATTGTCACCCTGCTTATTTAACTTACATGCAGAGTACATCATGAGAAATGCTGGGCTGGAAGAAGCACAAGCTGGAATCAAGATTGCCAGGAGAAATATCAACAACCTCAGATATGCAGATGACACCACCCTTATGGCAGAAAGTGAAGAGGAGCTAAAAGCCTCTTGATGAAAGTGAAAGAGGAGAGTGAAAAAGTTGGCTTAAAACTCAACATTCAGAAAACAAAGATCATGGCATCCAATCCCATCACCTCATGGCAAATAAATGGGGAAACAGTGGAAATGGTGGCAGACTTTATTTCTCTGGGCTCCAAAATCACTGCAGATGGTGACTGCTGCCATGAAATTAAAAGATGCTAACTCTTTGAAAGGAAAGTTATGACCAACCTAGACAGCGTATTAAAAATCAGAGATGTTACTTTGTCAACAAAGGTCCATCTAGTTAAGGCTATGGTTTTTCCAGTAATCATGTATGGATGTGAGAGTTGAACTATAAAGAAAGCTGAGCACCGAAGAATTAATGCTTTTGAATTGCGGTGTTGGAGAAGACTCTTGCAAGTCCTTTGGACTGCAAGGAGATCCAACCAGTCCATCCTAAAGGAGATTAGTCCTGGGTGTTCATTGGAAGGACCAATGCTGAAGCTGAAACTCCAATACTTTGGACACCTGATGTGAAGAGCTGACTCATTTGAAAAGACCCTGATGCTGGAAAAGATTGAGGGCAGGAGGAGAAGGGGACAACAGAGGATGAAATGGTTGGATGGCATCACTGACTCAATGGATATGAGTTTGGGTAAATTCCGGGAGTTGGTGATGGACAGGGAGGCCTGGCGTGCTGTGGTTCATGGGGTCGCAAAGAGTCGGACACAACTGAGCAACTGAACTGAACTGACTATAAAAGTGGTTTGAATTGTGGTTTTATAATGAGGAAAAAAAAATGCTTTGCATGACTCTTCTCAGTCTCTCTCTTCTGCCTCCTGATTCTAATTGCAAGATTTGAACCAAGCCCTGTCTGATGCTAAGCCAATTGGAGATTGCTACCTGCACCCCACCCCATCTCCCCACCCCAGTCTCTCCCACACAACCCATTTTTCACTCTCTGCTTTTCTAGATCATTCCCATCAGCATGCAAACATGTATTTCATACTCACAGAAAAGACTTCCTGAACCCCGCAGCCCCTCCACCTACTGTCTTATTTCTCTGCTTTCCTTCAGGCTAGAGTTATTGAAAGTGAAAGTGAAGTCGCTCAGTTGTGTCCGACTCTTTGTGACCCCATGGACTGTGGCCTACCAGGCTCCTCTGTCCATAGGATTTTCCAAGCAATAGTACTGGAGTGGATTGCCATTTCCTTGTCCAGGGGATCTTCCCAACCCAGGGATCGAACCCAGGTCTCCCGCATCATAGACAGACGCTTTACCATCTAAGCCACCAGGGAAGTAGAGTTATTGAAACATCTACATTTACTGTTTCTACTTTTTTCCAGCCTCCCATTAACTCAGCTCACTCCAGCCTGCTTCCAGTCCCACCACTCATGTGAAGAGCACCAAGGACTCCATATTTCCAAGTATAAATTCACCCCACGAACAGAGAACATGCCATTAAACTTGTTAAAATAATGTTTTAATGATAATGAATGTTTTTATACATCTGACTATTAGGACAAATTGCTAGTAGTATTATAGAATAATAAAATCAGATAACTCAAACAATTGATGAAAGTGAAATTGTTAGCCACTCAGTCATATCTGACTCTGTGACCCCACAAACTGTATAGCCCAGCAGGCTCCTCTGTCCATAGGATTTCCCAGGCAAGAATACTGGAGTGGGTTGCCACTTCCTTCTCCAAAGGATCTTCCCGACCCAGGGATCAAACCCCAGTCTCCCACATTGGAGGCAGAGTCTTTGCTCTTTGAGCCACTAGGAAAGCCAATACACTTGATATATATCTTGCAGAACGAGAAGAGCTCTCACTTTTTAAGCCTTGTTATCCTCCTAATGCTATGGACAATGGTTTTCTGTTATTAATAGTCAGTTGAGAATTACTGCTAAACTCCCAGTGAAAAAGAATGATTAGGCACTTAAAACATTTCCACATACCAGATTAAAGCTGGTCTTTCAACAGACATTTTATTTTACATTTATCATGTGCAGAGCACCCTGCAAGAAGATTTAGCTCTAACAGACAACAGTCATTCACTCGCTCTCTTATTTAAATGATACGAGCCTGCTGTATATGTAACCCTGCCAGACACTATTGCTTGCCTATCTAAATTGTACACTGCCCGCTCCACCTCAGGTCCTGAATAGCCCTACAGAATGTTGTCAGTAAATTAGTATTCATTATTCTCTGGAGTTACAAAAGTTCCACATTTGAAATTTTCAGCACACCATGATGAAATATGGCCTGAGGTTATCCTGCTGGGTTTACAGCCACCTCTCGCATCATGCTTTGCCTGTGTGTCTCTGCCATCGCAGGTAGTAGAGAAGCAGGTACCTAACACCTTGGTTTCTGGCCATCTGCTTATCTTTCTACGGCCGCATTATCTTTAGAAAGGGGGCCTCCAGGGCTGAAGGATACAGTGGGTTGTGCTTGGTTGACTGGTTTATGTTCTTCAAAAGACAACTCTCCACAGGGGTTATGCAATTGGCGCCTCCTCTGTGTGTGCGGGCATAAAGATAAAGGAGTCGGGGAAGCTTTGAGATGAGGGCTCTCGAGGTCATCTGATGCCTGGCATGCCATTCTTGGGCTGTAGTCAAATAAGAGTTTCATGAAGCATGATGAATGGGAAAGAACAAACATATGCGCCTATGGCTGGTTCTTAAGAGCCACTGTCTCCCAACCACCCCGCCCCTACCACCATAGAATTGTACCCATAAATTACTTCATTCAGGTGGAAAGAAAAGAACCAGAAGGATTGTTTGTGGAACAGGGAGGAGTGAAGGAAACCATTCAGCATTCTTGCAGACCCTCCGAGTCCCTGTGTCACCAAGGCTGCAGTTGGGGTTTTGAGGATGCTCAGTGAGTCACACTTCCTCTCCTGGTCCATTTTCTGAACCAGTTGAGAAATAAGAAATAAACTCAGAAGATACAGAATGGAATATTTTCCATAATTATGATAAAGGCTGGATCAGAGGACATTGTTTACTCTTAAGGCACAAGCTCCCTTTTGCCCAGTCCAGCCTATGGAACCCACCTGAGGGAAAGTTTGGGCTTGCAGAGAGATCAGTTTTAATATCTTCCCAGGTCACTGCTTTCCACTTGTCGAGGCGGAGAGGGAAGGTGGGGAGAGGACCCATTTGCCCCCAGTTCCTCCCCACCTCCCAGGTCCTTTGATAGATGAGCTTCACTCTGTTTGGAAATATGGACCAAATGCTTCTACTCAGCATCTGTCTCTGCCTCTGTAGGGAGGGAAAAGGTTGGCCAAGCATCCAGCAGTATTTCAGGAAACTTCTCATGACTGCAGCCTCAGGAGTGGAGAATGAGTGTTCCTTTCTCATCCTTCACAAGAGTGGTTAAGTAAAGGGTCCCAAATACAACCTGGTTCTTATGAATGAAGATGAACTCTGATAAATGATAGCTCACATCATCTAGGAGGCTTATAATGTTGAACAAAGTTACAATCCCCAAGGTGTGTAACTTCTGTGCTAAACCAACTCCTTTTTTCTTTTTTATCCACATAAGTGAAATTCCCTGGTTGTTTCTTTTTCAAACTTCTCTTGGAGGAATGGATGCCTGTAATATGTCTAAATCAACAGGGTAAACTTTAGGATCACAGAAAGTTAGTGCCAGCAGGTCATCAAATCCAATCCCATTCCTTATTTTATTAGAAACCATGAGACCCAAGGAGATTAAATGACTCATTCAAGGTCACACAGTCACTTATGTCTCTTTCCCAATTATTGGTTTCCATGACTAGGGTATTTCCAACTATATCATGTTGATACATCAGAAAAAAATGGTATAACCTCTATAAAAACAAGCACATAGGTTTTTAAAAAATAAGTCATCCCTTAATATAGAAATTTGTCTTTTGTTTATCAATCTTCCTCATGGCAATAACCCTTGAACTTGTTTTGTATTCAGTCAATGGTTTGACTATTCTCGTTCTAAATAAATGGCTCTTTTTTTTTTTTTTTAATGTTCTCTTTTCCTAATTAACAAAGTGCCAAGCGGAGAGAGATAAGTTATGCACTTTAATTACAATAACCCCAGGCTATGGGGAGAATACTTATCACTGGCTTGGACTGAATGTTCTGTGCTCACTTAGAAACATCACTGGCAAAATCTTCAGAGAAGCAGTGGATTTGAGATCTGAGGAGGTGGGGCCATTAGAAAACAAGAGTGGGGTCTTCATTCGAGCTGTCTTCATGCTGTAACTGTCTCATCCTCTCTCCGCTCATTTCCTTCCTATTAAAATGGGGAGTGGTGATGATTGTGAGACAAGAAGAGATACTGCAGCAAGCACTGGAGTGCAGTATCCAGAGTCCAGAACCATAGGTCAGCTCTGCCACCGATGAGCTGCCTCTCTGGGCAAGTCACATGGCCTCTCTGAGCCTCAGCTTACTCCTCTGTGAAACTGACTTGTTGTGCTCGCCAGTCTCCAAGGTCTTTCTACTAAACTTGTCTTTGACTCTAAGACTTTGTAATTCCACATTCTCGTCCCACTCTTATCTCACACCCTTTGTCTCCCCAAACAGAGCAGTAACCTCTGGCTTCAAAGAGATATGTTACATACAGTGTCAAACAGAAGCAAAGATTATAGAGACTAAGTAATCTTATTCGCTGAACAAGACATGTCTTATTTTCCTTGTCAAAATGAGCAGAGAATGGAGTCATTTGTGTTCTCATCACGGTACCATCTCACAGCGGTGGCAATGGTCCTTTCCTTCAATGTAGAGTTTCCTTCCTAGGATGAGTTAAGGGGCAGGACGAGGACTCAGTTACCTTCCCTGGCTCCACTATATCCGTCTGGCTGAAGTGCCTTATATGCTTGGTGTCGAGACATTTGTATGCTAGAGTATTCTGGGTATCGAATTCAGGGTCATACGGCCTGCTTCTGGTATTGAATTTTCCGCTCATGAGATGCATGACCTTGTATTAAGTTCACATCTCTCCTGTGGCCTGAGTTTCCACATTTATGAAATGAGAATTTTGGACCCAATGGTCTTCCAACTCTAAACATCTAGTTCTGGGCTGGGGAAGGAGACAGGAATGGTGACAGTCTGGGGAGAATGTTGTTGGATTTGGGGGCAGCATCTCACCACACAAGGATTTGTCCCCAATATTCCACCACTTAAACAGACGTAACCAGGTGGGCTAGGACAGGGCAGAGACAGACTGCCACTGTCGCGCCGTGCCGTGCTGCGAGTGTCTCCATGCCTGGTGGACGTCTTAGCTGTTGGCGAATGTGTGAAGCGTGAGTTAAATGGAGGATAGGGAGGCATCTCAAGAAATCTAAAATATAGTCCTGCCCTCAGGGCGTTCACATTTGAGTTGAGAAACACAAGGATTCCAGAAAGTGTAAATGCCATTTTAAATATCCATTGAATTCATTAAACTATGGATGCTTATTCTGAGCTCAGGATTAGAGACATATCCGTGGGTGAACAGCCCCACCGAGGAGAAGATGGAAGAATTGTTCTATAGGACTTGGCAGCTCCATCTTTTCTGGAGTCACCATTTTTTCCCCATGAATAGTCTGATGTTCTCTTTTTAAAATATTGCTTGATTTTGGTCTTTGGATGATACACATTCAGCTCTGTCTCTACAGAGTGCATGCAACTGGAAGGGTAGGTAAACTACATGTTATGATACAGGAAAGGGGAAATTAGGTGATGTGGAGAAGAGCATTAACCAAAGTCTTGTGGTAAGAAAACAAGTTGTGTTCACGAAACAACTAGTAGACCAGTTTGGCCATTGAGACTTTGG